>NW_026866219.1:0-322483 GCF_026571515.1 Ruditapes philippinarum | reverse complement strand
TCAACTTTCAAAGCCGTTGTACCGTTGGTCCAGTCATCCAAAAAAAGTTGTATTTCTACAAAATTATGTCTGTAAAGATTAAATCCATTTAACGTGGATTACAATCGTTCTGTCTAAATTCCCGAGTCTGAAATGAGCTGAAATTTAATAACGAATGTAGAAATGTTCATTTGATAAATTGTATCCTGTTACGATATCCTGCCCGTGTTGCCGTGAAATGAATTGCCATTTTCGTCACGAAATTGAATATGAAACCGGGGACACCGTCCCTAAAATTCGCTTCCAGCAGATTAATAAGATAACTGTTCATAGTAATACGTAATTAGTTCACTTTAAATAAAGCTTATGACTTCAAAATAGATAAATTTTAGTAATACAGAAAGGCGAGAATCATTCCTCGCCAAAATTATTTCTTTGTGATAGATCTAATGTAATCATTGGTTAATTAACATCACATGATTTAAGTCTTGATATCGATTGGCTAAGACGTACTTGGCTAAAACCTGACCCGTAATGGCTAAAACCTGACCCGTAATATTCTGTACAGTAATGAGAATAGGGACAGAACAATGACATAAATTATTTTATGTGGGCATAAAATCTATTAAATAAACAATTTTACATAATGATTGTGTTTGAATTTTGTCTACTTTTACAAAAACTTAATCTAACAAAACATATGGCTATATTATTTTTCTATGTCTCAAAAGGACTTAGAATTCATTTCTAACCTAGCATAAATGTTTTCTACCATCAAATACATATTTTGTGAACATTCAATGAGCCGTACCCCTTTGTGTGGAAACAATCTGCAATAGGGAACCTGAGATCTTTTAGTATGTGTAAAGCTTAAAAGTCAGTATATTACCTTTACAGTGTTGGCACAACCTAAAACCCAACACTTTAACTTAATGATGTTATTCGTTATCCGTGGACGAGAGGTCAAGGTCATTGATTTTAGAAAATTTCCTCCTTTCTAATTTAGGTTTGAACCATACCAGGGACATCGGAGTCTTTCATTTAAGGAAGCTTACCATTAAGCCTATGGAAAGACAGGTTTTTACATGTGCCTGTTCTTGCCTGAAATAAGACTAGGGACATGTGAGTTTTTCCTCCTCAAGTAAAGCTGGATAATCACGACCCAGTACTCTGTGACCTTTACATATTTTTGGTGGGATGTAAAAAAACATCTAAAAAAGTATTATTATTGTTGAAGTCCTTTCCCATTACACTATATACTAATATATAGACAAGGGTAACAACTCCCATAAAAAGGTGTCTATGCCCAATCAGGGTTTTTGCATCCCAGTTTTTTACACGATACAGCATAAATAAAAAGGAATTATGCAATTTGTAGTCGAATGATTTATCTATCGAACCAATGTAAAACTTTTCTTATATCTCTTATACTTAACGAGTACGGGTCGTCAAAGTAACAAAAAACTGTTCATTTTCGCGAGGTCGACATCGATCGTGGCTACGCAGGAAACACAAAGTTACACGACTGTTGCAATCGTTGGAGATAATATCACAAGCATTTATCATGCTGGGCAATTAAAAATAGATAAAAGTAATCAAAATATACCAATAACCTATAATGACAATGTGATTTAAACTCACCTGCGGCTTCAAAATATTTCCCCGTTGACAATTCTATAAAACACCGCCATCTTGACGAATATTAACAACCGTCATCTGATTGGTCGGTTTTTTTCGGAAATTTACGGGTATATTTTTGCATTCATTTTGAAAATTCGCTTAAACGATATTATACTCCAAAAATACGAAATAGAACAGGCGTTTGGTAGATGAGGATATGTTAATAAAGAACCTTTAGAGCGATACAAATGTTTAGAAGTTTGCTTGGATGTCAAGTTATTGGCTATCAAAGAGCGATTTTACCAATTTTGTGATTTTTCTTGTGCAGTTGTCGATAATGATCTAATAAGTTAACAAAGATTTGGCGAGTTTGAGATGCCTGTCGGATAAAGTAATCATACGAGATCAGAATAGGCTATGAAGTTTTGTGAAATATGCATTTACAAAGAAATTGAAGACAATTTTCTTACCACAGTATCGGTTTTCCACCTGTAAAATTGAACTCTTCATGCGTTCTCTGCCTGGGAAACATAGTGAACGATTGGACTCGGTGATACATGTATCCAAAAAAGTTACATGTTTTCTCTATGGTCTGTAACCTCCAGTAATTGTTTTAGAATATCCCGGAACAACCGTTAAGCTGTTTTTAAGCTCGGACTTAAAATGTACTCAGCCCAACAAATTCATGTAGGTTGTTTCTTTATCATGATAATCTTAATTTAAAGCTTTTGACAATTACAGATAAAATGGAAAAAGACATAGATTTTTTCAAATGTGTATCGATTATTGATTGACAGAAAAATATCAATGATACATCAATATTATCTCTATCGATGACAGCTGTACTAAATTTTCATTATTAGAACTAGCTTACAAATGGTTGAGTAAATAGGTAGTCACAATTAACAGTAACCACAGTCTTTAAACCTCCATGATAAACTACTTTGATTCTTTTTTTAAGTTTGGAATAACCAGTATGAATTCCAGACAGAAAGAAGTGTTGGATTTAGCTTTGGCCTAGCACAATCTTGTAATAACTGGCCAGGCCGGAACTGGAAAATCCTTTATAGTTGGCGAATTAGTGAAGAACTTGAGAGCTAGTGGAAGGACAGTCCAGCTGACATGCACAACTGGTATAGCTTGTTTAAATTACAGGCATGACCTTGATGCTCAGACCATTCACAGATGGTCTGGAATAGATGATAGTAGATATACATCAAAAGAGATAGTCAGTGTAATAAAAAACTCACCAAAGAGTGCTCTAAATCTTCAGAGAATAAAGCAAACAGAGGTTCTTGTAATTGACGAGATATCAATGCTTAGCAAAAGTATGTTTGAACAAGTGGCCGAAATATGTTCCATTAGAAACCCTGACTTTTTGTTTGGAGGGATGCAGGTTATTGTTGCTGGTGACTTTTATCAGCTACCCCCTGTACCAAATAGGTTATACAATGACAATGGGGAAATGTGTTTTGAAAGTGCAATATTTAAAAAAGTCCTCAAACACAAAGTAACTCTTGAAGAAATTGTAAGACAGAGAGACACAACTTTATGCAATGTGATAAAAGAGGTATCAGTGGGTAATGTTGATGATGAAGTTGAATCGTATATGCAAAATTTAAATAGGCCTCAGTCTGATAACACCAATGAGCCGGTCATGTTATTTGCCAATAATCGATTGGCTGATGTCCTAAACAGAAAGAGAATCACAAATCACACTGGAGAACTATATGAATTTGTAGCCAAAGATGAGGGGGAAAAGTCACTGCTAGAACAGTTTACAGCTCCAAAGGTTCTTTGGCTGAAAATTGGTGCACCAGTGCTTTTACTAAGAATTTATCACAGAAACTAGTAAATGGTCTCAGAGGGATTGTTGTGAAAGTGGAAGCTGATGGTCCAGTTGTGTACTTCAAACAAATAAACATAACAACTAAAGTGAAGAAGATGACCTTTTCTGGTGAGTTCTGTTGCACAATTTATTACATGATATAGATGCTGTGCAGGTATCTGGCACATGTTAACATATTCTAGAGGAACACATTTTTTAAAAAAAATTAAAACATATTTTTGATGTATTTTTAAAATGATTTTTTTTACAATGGTAAAGTCATATACAACCATATAAATAAGCTATATATGAAGACTATAATGGAATACCAGACTTTTATTTTTTTATGAAATAAAGTCATCCATTTGGATGGTTCACATTCTTGTTAGGGAAAAATTATGTTATTATGTTACAGTTGTTCACATAATACATCTTTTATGTGTCTGTTGAATTATGCTGAATTGTTTTGTTGTGTTAACCCTTTGAAACTGAGAGAGTTCTGTGCATACGAGTTCAATTTTTTTGGTGAAACTATTGCAGAAATCGATTCTTCACAGGATTTACCTGTTAAACCAGAGATACTCACACAATTTACAGAGAAAACTTACAAACACCAAATAGATGATGACTTTAAACTGAGAACAATGATCTTGTTTGATACAACATGTTTAAGCCAAGAAAGCACACACATAACTTTCAATATCAGCAACTATGTCAAAGAACACGTGTTAAAGCAGAAAGCATCTAAATATTTATCAAGTGTAGAACAGCAACAGATGCATCCAGATCAAGGTTACGGTATGGTTACGGTATGTAGGTGGATACTGCATTAATAAACTGAAAAGGCATTATATTAAAAAAATGCATTCTACAATGTATGATTTGAAAAAAGAAGAAGAGTATGAGAAATGCTTAGTTGCTTTTAAACTCCTGCAAAGTGTTCGTGAAGAAGAGGAGTACTTGAAATCCAGCACAGATGATATTCAGTCTTTGCAAGATGTTATAAAAAAGCAAAATGTTGGAAGAGGGCTGACACACATCACTGACAGTTTATACTCCTTCTTTTGCAAATTGTGTGAAAAGACATTATAGCATAAAATCGGCTATTTTTCCCTATTTTGCCCATGTTATAACGGGACCAAAACCATGTGTTAACATAGTCACGCGCTCTTGTTATAGCCCGGTTTCACCTATGCGCAATACATACAGGGCCCAGTAAACAAACAAAAAAAATGATGATTTGGCCTGTTTGCCAAAGAGTCATGCGCTCTTGTTATATTGAAATTATTTGATTCGAGGGCCTCAAATCGCATTAAATACGGCGAGCAGCATTCAAGTAACTTATGCCGGAAATACGGCGTATATACATCGCTTGCTAATCTTGGTTGTCACCCTTTCTAAGAAACGGACAATTGTCAATGTAAACAAATATCTGTCATTCAGTTTAACCCTCCCATTAACTTACAAAACAAGATAACACAAAACGAATATGAGAACATGTTGTTTTTTGATGCTTATGTTGATAAATGCTCTTTATATTTCTTTGAGAGATTAAATGTTTAGTGCCTGATTTTTTTTTATAAACTTGTGTGCTTGAAAAAAACCCGATTCTGATGATCTTTTTTTTCTACCGTCAATCTGAAAATCATTCTAAGAATTTCTGAGGGTCATGTTTTGTATTGGGGAAGAGTAATGTAACGTTGTTGTTGTTTTTTCCTTGAGATATATTTCTCTCAATGTCAAGCTTTACAATATCAATTAAAATTCAAAATTTCGTTCGGTTCGTTGTTGGCCCCGGAAAAATAAAACGCATACGTAAAACATGTAGAATTGGATAAATACCGTCCAAGCACAAGGATTTAATGTATTGTGTTTTGTATTAAATATACATCATGAATCTGTTTTAAAATTTTATGCTATAATAGCGTCAACGCACGTTTATTTCGTGTTATAAAGTCTGCAGAGTCCCTCAGAACTGTTGGAGCCCTCGCCCTACCGGGCTCGGGCACCAACCGTTCCTCGGGACTCTGCAGACGTTATAACACGGAAAAACGTGCGTTAACCCTATATTAAAGCTCCTTGTTAAGGAAACTCTTAACAAAGTGGGGGAAAATCTGTTTCAGTATTGTATAACTGAGATTCAGAGTGATGACGAACTGGAGACTTCATTCAGTAATTGTTGTTTTATTAAAGTGATAATTGGTGAACAATTACTGAAACAGGAATTATTTCAAGAAATCTGCAAAAGATTCCTGCATGTGATGTTCTGAGTCCTACAAAGTTGGAAAGACAATGGAACATCGGAAACAAGTACTTATCAAAAAAAGAAAAAAAAAAGAAAAAAGAAACAGTTATGAAATCTGTTTTGTACGAAACCATTGTTCAGGACAAAACTGTTGGGAAAGATATGTCCCATTCACTGATGCGAGGTTTGCACCTCAGTAATAGTGAATTTATCTCACTTATGAATAAAAGTTAGCTAATGAAAATGTGTGTAGCATACTGTGTAATACTTTAAGGTAAACACTAAAGTCTGATTTGATAGAAGGACTATCTAAAGCAATCACAGAGCATATCTCCATGCCCAACCCTAATGCTTACAGTCTATTGAAAAAGAATTAGTTCATGATGTGCATTCTACACCACAGGCACATCAACTGGGCTGCCAATCAAAGTACACCAGTGACAATTGTGGAACCAGCACCTAGCACCTCTGGTCTTGAGCTTGCTTCTACTACACATGAAACTGAAAATGTTCTAGTGACAGCGCAGTCTGTCGAGGTTGGAGAAATGGATGAGGAATCTGAGGAAAGGTGTTTAGTGTGCAATAAAACAGAAGGAAAGACATGGATATTTTGTGATTCCTGTCAAAAGTGCCTTCACAGAAATTGTGCTGGACTGAGAAGTAAAGTCAAATGGAATAAATACCAGAAATCTGGAGTACAATATTTTTGTGAAAACTGTAAATAATGTACAAAATATTTTTAGCTCACTTTTTGTGTCGTCTTGAAAAAGGTAACATATACATGTTACTTTTGTCGGTGGCATTATTGAGAACTTAAGCTTGTCCGGAGCATTACTCAGTCACTTTAAGTTGGATTTACTCCAAACTTGGTATGCATGCACCTTTTATTAACCAGAAGTACAATGCACAAAAACCGTTACTCTGCACTTCTTTATTTTTGAGTTATTGCCCTTTGTTAATTTTTCATACTTTATTTTTGCCTGGGCTATTTCTCGTAAACTGTAAAAGCTATGGATTTGAAACTTCATAGGATTATAGATCTCATTAAGGTTAAGTGCAGTGCACAAGAACTGTTACTCCTCACTTTTTATTTTTTTAGTTATTGCCCCCCTGTTAATATTCATAGGATTATAGATCTCATTAAGGTACATAGGATTATTAGATCTCATTAAGGTTAAAAGTGCAGTGCAAAAGAACCGTTACTCCGCACTTTTTTATTTTTTTAGTTATTGCCCCCCCCCCCCCCCCCTGTTAATATTCAGACTTTAGTTTGTCTGGGCCATTTCTCATAAACTATAAAAGCTTTGGACTTGAAACTTCATAGGATGATATATCTCATTGAGAGCAAGAACGGTACTATTTACTTCCTGATTTTAGAGTTATTGCCCTTTGTCAATTATTATACTTTATTTTTGTCCAGGCCAACTCTCCTACATGTTAAAAGTTATTGACTTGATACTTCATAGGATGATAAATCTCATTGAGAAGGATTGCAATGCACAAGAACTGTACTATGCAAATCATGATTTTGGGTTATTCCCATTTGTTAATTTTCTTACTTAAAAGGCTTGCCCACAGCATAACTTGATCACTGTTATGTTTGATTGACTCCCATTTTGGTATGTAAGCTTTTTTTCATTGACAGGAGTGCAGTGTTTAAGAATCCATCACAGATTCCTCCATTTGATTTGTCAGTGTAAAACTTTTCCATGGTATTTTTATTTTTGATAATATAACAGCGTAACATTGTGACAACTGTGCTGTTCACAATGTGCCACATTCGACTCTCTGAGTTTTAGTTGTACTTTACAGAGATGATTTACTCCTTATTTCATATTGACTGCAATAAGATTATACAAATTATATTCTGTTTCTGACAAAAAAAAATATGAAAAGAATACTCCAACAAAAGATAAGCTTTAAAAAAACAATTTAGCTCCAATAAAAGAAGAGTATTTATTATTTTAAAAAAACTCAAAAAAGAGCTTTTCCAGGCTCAAAAAAAAAAAAAGAAAAAAAGTATTAACTGCGCCATTGCGGGTCTCAAGCCCCGGAATTAATTCTACCATAACTGACAGAATTATAAGCAGGAGAGATGCTTTTTGCTGTTTTTTTCTATTTTCATTATTTCCAGACTGATCAATGCTTTTTACTTAAAGCAGCATGCTTCAAGATTCATGCTAATTCTTATGAAAATTTTGAAAATGTATTAAAAAGTAAAATATTGTGAACAAGTGAACAAAGAAAGTAGTTTACACATTGCAAACGGCAAGTGCAATCCATGTTAACTTCCAAAATGAGGTCAAAATATACATAAATACCTCTTTTTGTGTTAGCAACATGTAAATCATTAATTAAATATTTTTTAAGATTTCTAAAGATTGAATTTCTTGACATATTTGGCTCATCTGGGGTATGCAGCTTTAATATGCCTTTGTTGTGATCATTGTGGAAGAGCTTTTTTTACATGACAGAAATATTGCTTCATTGTTTCATGATAGAACTTTAGAAAAAATGTCTTTCTATATCTGTGTCAGTTTCATAAGTATAATAAACGTAGCTTCAGACTTGTCAATATTTATGTGAAGCCTATATATATATATATATATATATATTATATATATATATAGGAAGTCATGTTATAAATATTAATTAGTACACATGTGTTGTTTTCAATGATCATCAGCAATTTAGTGCAATAAACCACCAAAACTGGACAACCACCAAACCCAGATGGCCCAGAAAATGCCTGATATATCTACTTTCTTGGTTCAGTGGCTATTGATCTATCAGTCACTTCATTATCAACAATTGATTTTATTTCATCTCTCATAAATGATTATATTTTAATGTCTCTTTCAAGAACGTTAACGTTGAAAATTTGGACATCAAGAGTGCAATAGCTGACCTCTTACACTAGCTATAATCAATTTCAGTTTCAGAGTAAACAATAGAATATCCAAAGCTTCAGCATTTGCTGCTGAAATATTGTTTATCATGTTAAAAAAATAAAACACCCAAGCTTTTATTGAATTAATTAAATCGATGTCATGTACATATCTGTCCATTACTCGTGGTACTGTAGTGCGGACAATTTCCTCAGATGTGTCAACATAATTAGAAATAATAAAACTAGTTTGTAAGTTAGGAAAAGAACCTAGCTGTACAGTGTCAAATTTTTAGATCTCGATCTTTAAAATTATGAAATCTGTATGGAAAAATGTTCAAAAACTGTCCGGTTGATGGTTCCTGAGCAGTATTTGTCAAAGCACATTGATCCTTATCACGTTCACATACACCCCAATGCTTTGGTAAAGAGTATAAGTATTGAAACTAGGAATTGGGATGAATAAGTATATATGAGCCGCGTCACGACAAAAGCAACATAATGCATTTGCGACCAGCATGGATCCAGACCAGCCTGCGCATCCGCGCAGTCTGATCAGGATCCTTGCTGTTGGCTTACAAACCCTATAACAAGTAGAGAAACTGATGGCAAGCAGCATGGACCCTGATCAGACTGTGCGGATGCGCAGGCTGGTCTGGATCCATGCTGGTTGCAAACCCACTATGTTGGTTTTGTCGTGACACAGCTCATATCATGTTAAAAACAAAGGAGCTAGTGGCATTGATATGACCTAGAATGTGTTAAACCTTGTGATTTATGCACTTAAACATCAATATATTAAAAAAAAATTTACTGTTATATTATATAGACTAATATTACAGTAACAAAAAACAATTTTTTTTTTTTAACTAGATCTAATATAACAATAACAAAATTTTTTTTTTAATTTTTATTTTTTTAACATATTTAGAGAATAAATAACAAGGTCAAGCACATTTTAGGTCAAATCAATGCCACTAGCACCTTTGGTTAAAAAGTGTCCATGGATAAGGCATAACTTCATAATTTTTTTTATCTATACAATGATTTTGTGCCTAAAAAATTTCCCGGACTTTTTATAATATGAATATTGTCTGCTTCCAGCTGATTGTCACTACGTAGTTTTGATTTCTAGATAGAAAAACAAGTATATATTCATTGTTAATAACCTTACCAGGTTACTACAGCCATTGTTATAATGTATTTTGATGTTTTTCTGAATCGTTCTATTAAATTTTGACCCGGTTGAATTAACCGCAAAATTTGTTTACAATTTTGGTTCTCATCGTTGCGAAAAGCTGAATGTCAAATTAAAACTACGAGCAAGGAACCAGGCATCATTGTGCGAAACGGTGCGAAACTTTTCAGTGGTCGTTGCCATTGGCCAATCAGATGAATCGTTACAAATATCGAACGGCTGATTATAAATGGCGTAGAAAGCAATCGAAAAGACCGTGGATGGGTTGAAACTCGAATCTCGCGTATACCAGATGCTACTGACGGTTGTGAGTGGTCCCAGTTAATGTATTTAGTAGTATTATTTAGTGAATTTAAGTGATTTTGTCCCTTACTTTTCCTGACAAACATGCGTTAGTCTATGTTTACGTTCCGAATTGTTGTGCCGCAATTCTGTCTACCAAGGATTTTTAGCACGAATTCGCTCGTTTCCTGATAGATATTTCATGAAGGGAAGGGCTAGAGAACTTGGGATTGGTCTCATTTTGAAGCTTAATACAAACGTGAAATAGTGATAGAAGTTTTTCTTAATTGTCTGGTCAATTGTTTTCACAACAGCCCGGGAATGAATCACTTGCTCGTAGGCTCGAATCTGGAGTTTCCGGCCTTCTCTTAACTTATAGTATATTTTTAAAGGGGGTCATAATTTACAAATTTTTTTTGGTTTTTGACACTTTTAAGATGAACACAGGATTTTTTTATCAACCTGGTCATATTTTTTCTTCCCAGGTCCGATACTCGTGCCTGTGTGCACAGTCAGTCACCTGAGTAGAACAACCGATGATCCTTACATCAAATAGTTCTATGTCCCTTGCTAGATTGTAATTTATGGTGGTGAGGGTCTAGAGGTTTGAAATCACTCCGTATCTTAAATTTTAACTGTTATGTTATCAATATTTAACCTGATTATGATTCACCCCACTTTATTTATCAGCATGACACCATGTTTTTAATCATTTTCCTTCAAAGATCTTACAGTAGGTGGTATGCTTTTTAAGACTGCTTCTTTTTCAGTTTTAGGCCTTCAGTTAATTGATAACTATATATTTTTGGTTTTAGAAATACATGTTAGCATTACTGCAACAAATACAATTGTCAACAATGTATAACAATCTGTTTTCTTTAGTTTCGTATAATTATGTTTAAATCAAACAATTTTCACGTATTCATGTTCATATTCATCGTATTCATCAAATCTTACCAAATAACATTTGCATAAATTTTATGAATCATGTAAACCTCCTTAATGACAGGCTAATGAATGTTATATTACATTAGACATTGAAATGTGTATACCAAAATCATTTTTAGTTTAAAAAAATATATCAACCAAGGCAACTTAAGTTGTTGAGCTATTGGTCGGAAACTGTTTCAACGTACAAAATCACTGTGACTTTGACCCTTAAATCAATAGGGGTTATCTACTGGCCAAGACGAATACACCTGTGAAGTATAAAGGCAAAGGGCCTATGGGTTCTTGAGATATTGATCAGAAAGCGGTAGCAAGACACCTCACCCCCCAGACACTTCCCCCCTCAAAAATTGAAGACACTTCACCCCTTAAGACACTTCACCCCCCAAAATCAGTACGACACTTCACCCCTCATCCAATTGTTTTCCTATAAATTAAATAAAACAAGTTTGATAACAACAAAATGCTTATATATGTTTATATTAATTATTTTTAGTATTATTAAGTTTTTATTGCATGTCACCTTGTTTATTCAACAAGTTGATTGGTTGTTTATTCAACAGTTATCTCATATTGATTAGATAATTAAATTAAAATGGTATAATTGTATGAAAATTAAATTCATTTATAATAAATAAATAAAATGCATATAATAATAAATGAATATGAATGAATGAATCGGTTGCCATACTTCATGTGTTTTCTTTATAAATGGCCATTTAGCAATTGATTTGCTGATGATGCCAATAAACTTGACACTTGAAGCTATTCTTCAGTTATGATTTCTCAAAAATATGAGCTAATTAAACAAAATTATTCAGTAACATTAAAATAATATGAATCACTTAAACTATCAATACATGATAATTAATACAATAATCATTACAGTTAACAGCCTGAAGTTATTGATTGGAGATTGGAAACCACTTTTACCTTTTACCCCTGGACCTAAAAGTCCAAAGGGTTGATCTACTTGCCACTACAAATGCTCCTACGAAGTTTGAAGGCAAAAGGCCCATGAGTTATCGAGTTATTGATCGGAAACCGTTTTTACTTACAAGGTCAAAGTGAACTTCCCTTTTGACCCCAAAATCAATAAGAGTCATCTGCTGGCCATGAACAATCCATATACCAAGTTTGAGGTTTCTAGGCCTAAGCGTTTTGGAACCATTTATGGTCTTCAGACCAACACAAAGACAATGCAAAGCAATATACCCCCACTTCTCTGACGAATCCGGGTCAGCTCGGCCCTAAAACGTACTCGGCCCCCGAGTCAGCTCGGCCCTATTCCAACTCGGCACGGGTCAACTTGGCTCACTTTTTAATTATTAATATTTAGGTTTGTGTTATCACTATTTATTGATATTATGAAATTATTAACAAAACAAGGATTGACAGTTTCAGAACTAGCAACAGACAGGCTTTTCTTATCAGTAGAAATGCGAATAAAGATAACCGATTGCGTATCTCATAGTATTTCTGACTCGTGGTAGGTTTAACCGTAAATTGAAATACCTTCAGTGTCAAACAATGTGTTGAAATATTTACTGAGAGGAAGCTAAAATCACCAGCTTTTCATTGGTGTAACAAATTTTAAAATCGTACATTTAATCGCCCCAAACTAGCGATTTAAACACGGCTAAATTTGCATTCTTTTGCAAGCGAAGGGACACTAATGGAAACAACTATTGCTTTTACACTCGATATACGGGATATACCTCGGTTATTTACGTAGTTTGACAGAGAGAGTTCTCTGTATCTGTGTGAATACGTAGGAGGACAACTTCTGGGGAGTGGAGGAATTCTAGTCGAGTTTCTGGAGGGCTGATTTGAAACCCCATATTGTAACTGCATGCACCACTGAATCTTCCAGATGGTTCCAATCCTCAAGTGTTTTCACAAAGAAGGAGTTTTTAAATTGATTTGTTTGTGCGTTTATGGTTTTAAATGATCTAGTGTTATTGGCTACTCTTATAATGTTTTTGGTTTCACAGTCACTGAATCTCTTTGGTTTAATTAAGCGTCCTTCAACTTTCTGAGTCAGGTATTTATCAGGGTCCACTGCTGGCACCATACCCCCTGCTATCTTGTAGAGTATTACAAGGTGGTTGTAGGTCCTACGGTCTTGTAGTGATTCGAGTTTCAAGCTGGTAAGCATATCTGTAACACATCCTGGTTTTCTTGACTTGTAGTCGTTCATGATGAATCTTGCTCCTAGTCTTTGTATATTCTCCAGTTTATCAATATCTTTTTTCAAGAATTGGTCCCAGATGATTGAAGCGTATTCTATTTTCGAACGTACAAGGGCTATAAAGGCTGTTTTTCTACAATCTAGAGGGCAATGTTTCAAATCTCTTCTAAGAAAGCCCAAGGTTAAACTTGCTTTTTTACATATATTTGTAATATGGTTGGTCCATGTCAGATCGTTGGAGATAAGTACACCGAGATAAGGATTTGAGTCCACGTGTTTTAAGATAGTATTATTGAGTTCATAGAAGTGTGATGTCTTGTTTTTGATGCTCAGTATATAGCATTTACCAGCGTTGAACCTCATTCCCCACTCTGACGCCCAGTTCTCAAGACTTTTAAGGTCTTTTTGTAAAGTTATGTGACCTTTATGGTTTTTAATTTCTCTATAGAGGAGGCAGTCGTCTGCGAACAGTCTGACTTGTGATTTAACGCTTAATGGCAAGTCATTTATATGACAAAGGAACATCAGTGGCCTTAGTACGGTACCTTGGGGCACGCCCGATTCAACATGGGTGCTCTTGGAATGTTCTCCCTCGACTGCTATATTCATTGTTCTCTCTTTCAAGAAGGACGACAGCCAGGTCAGCAGTTCTCCTTTTATTCCATAGTTCTCTATTTTCCAAAGCAGACGATCGTGGGGGACGGTATCGAATGCCTTGGAGAAGTCCAGAATGACGACGTCTACTTGCTGTTTTCTTTCGAAAGATGAAAGTAGGTCATGCATAGTTACTAGTACATTGTAGTTGTGTTTCTGTTGAAAAACCGGAGCGAAAACCGTGGTTAAGTGACGTTAATATACGATGTTTTTCCAGGTGAGTGGCTGCATATGATGTGTTCTAAGATCTTACTTGGAACTGATGTAAGACTCACTGGTCGATATTTTCAGCTGAGTTTATAAATATAAGACAAATAAATAACTTTTTTTCTTCTAAATATACTTTATTTCGGCAGATCTACAATGTATACATATACAATAATAAGATATTTCTTATTATTCATTTACCTTAACAACATGCAAAGCAAAGTTAATACGTTATATAAATGTTTGTAAAGTGGGCCGAGTTGACCCGTGCCGAGTTGGTATAGAGCCGAGTTGACTCTTTTCCTTCTCTGAAGGGGGACATATTAATATTTACATTACTATTGTTCTCTGAAGGGGAACAAAATACTATTTACATTACTTATGTTAAAACTAACCTCTTCTGAGCAAAGGGACCCGGCACAGTGTTGGGATAGTGTAAAAAAGTAATTCTAGAAAAAAAATTATACTTTATATATAATATATAGACAAGGGGTTGAACTCGCCAAATCGGCCGAACGCCCCTAGTCCAGTATAAGTCAAAATTGCAAAGTCATTCTTGCGTAAATCATATAAAGCTATATATCAACTTTCAGCTAAATGACATCACTAGACGTTGACAATAACATTACTGTCCCAACTTAAACCGTTTTTGAACAACAAACCGATATTTCGGATGACACATCGTATTTTTGCTAGGAAGGACAAAACCGTGCAACCTGTCCCCACTCGATTCTACGTGTAAAAACGCTATTCCAAACCATGACATTATATCAACCCGCAATAAATCGATAATACAAAACAAAAGAAACAACTTACCGCCGGAAATTGATTTTTAAATTTTTTATAGCGTCTGTAAACAATTAATTCCTGAATGTGAAAATGAAAGTCCATTGGCTATCACGTGACCAATTTGAAACGGATTATATCATTGGTTGATTAAAATACAAAGCATTGCTGGGTCACAGAATCGTCCAATCAAACGATGTCTTACAACCGTTGCCGAGTTTGTATCATGGCTTCAAAAAATATTTTGTCGGAAGAGAATTAAAAAGAAATGAATGTTTGCTATAATTGATTGGCTTTGGAACAATTTCCAGCGGTAAGTTATTTATTTTGTTTTGTTTTATCGATTTATTGCGGGTTGGTATAATGACATGTCCTGGAATTGCGTTTTTACACGTAGAAAATCGAGTGTTGACAGGTTGCACGGTTTAAGTTGGTCTATATACAATATTTTTTTTTTTTTAAATTACTTTCTTACACTATCCCAACACTGTGCTGGGTCCCTGTGCTTCTGAGACTTTATTCGTACGCTTTTGTATGTAAAGTTCTAAACGTTTCTGTGCGTTAAAAAGCACAAATGCAAATGGCCGGTTAATGAAAGGGAGATAACCTATAGGCATTAGTAATAGTTGTTTAAGGGGGGAGGGGACCTAAAAATGAAAAATTTTGTATTTCAGTGTGACCAGAAACACAATTCCAAATATTTCAAAATCTGTTTCACAGGCAGATAACCAGTTGCACAGCATTATTCAATGATATATGACATACATTGAAGAAAATAATAGTTTGCATTCATTGCTCCTTCAAAAAATGACTGACAGCAATTTATATTTACCCCAACCCAGCCAAAATCACACCTAAAATATACCAATATGGGCAATCTTCATGAAGGTGCAGCCAGGTACGTATATTATTGTTAATATACGTACCTGGTGCAACATACTCCAGAATCCGCCCGATTCCTTTAAAAATATCAGTAACACGCAGTGCAAGCTATGGCATTTTCAGAAATGACAAATAAAGTGTCTGTCATACGTTTAGATTTTTCACAAAATTAATCTGAAATTTCTTACTTGTTTGGCGCCAACTGTCAAAGCTTGATTTTTAACTTTTTCACCTCCATTCGGAGAGTCAGAAATACATACAAAGCTACCAAAATGTTTAGTTTCGGGTTAAAACCCAAAAATATATCTCATTTCCTACACACAAACAAGAAAGAATTACAATGACAGAGAAATATCAGAAGTTATCAGTACCTTCAAAACACCATGTCTGAGTTATTAAAAAATTTGACCGGGGCCATCATTCGAATATGTCCCCTGCCCCCTTAAGATTTTTTATGTGATCCGCGTTTCCTTTTATTTTCTTAAAATATGGAGTATTTCGCATTAAACGTTAACTTCAAAAAGTGAATACTGCGGTTACTTTGTATTTAATCAAATATTTAAAAAAGACCCTATTTCAGGGGAAGTAACTAGTACAATGACCATGCCTGTTATATGATTTACTTAATATCAAGTGCCAGTAACCTGTGAGATGATTATTTTTCTGTATTCCACCTTCATTTAAATACCATAAAGTATTTTCAGAGTATTTAAAGTCTTTTGGAAGGAGATTATAGCAAGAAAAACAATATTACAGCCACATTTAATGTCCCAAAATGAATTTTACAGGAAACCAGACCCCATTTAATCTGGCATACACCTAAAAGTGCAGTAAAGATACCACTGTTGACTTATATGACATTATATACATTTGTAACAAATAGTATTCCTGTGAAGATTTGAAATGCAAGGAATATTTTCACTAAGGTTGAAAAATTAAAACGTGCATAGATGTTTATATTGAGAATATGCACATCAATTCATTTTTATTAAATTGTGATAGTTATGACAATAATTAAAATTGAATCGGCTAAGAGTTTATACTGTGGTAATTCAAGAGTTACTTTGGTAAATGTAATGAAATTTTAAATATGCATAAATTGCAATGTGGAGAATATGCCCATCATTTTGTGGTGTTTACAATTGTGTTAACAAGTTTGTTTATCATGCTAATTATGTATACAATTTGTCATAAATTAACAAGATACATGTTCAGTACATTATTCATGAAATATGAATATGGTTTTATATTTCACCACTTTTTGTCAAGAACATTGGTATTTATAGATCAAAGCTTATGGGACCTTTGACCGCGACAATCGAAAAGAGAACTTTGATATAGGGCTTGTTAAATAAGTTTGAAACCTGCTATTCAAGTTGTTTGGCACGAATAAAGATCTTTAGTGGCTCGTGCCTGAAATAATGCACAGAAGGGTGACTGAGGTCTTCCTCCGCCAGTAAAGCTGGAATGTCACTATATGACAAATAGATAGACTTCTGTCTTCAGTTTTTGGGACACATCACAATATATCAACACAGATTTCTTTCAGTTAATGCTTTATTCAGCTTTGCATAATAGAATTACAGTTAAATACTGGTACATATATCATAAAATACAATTAATATCTACTATATGGAAAAGAGTTTTGCAATAAATGAAAATGGAATGATTCAGCATTTTGCTATAATTTTAAATGTGAAAATAGACAAAGAGCAACATATAAACTTGTACAAATATTATAAAATCCATTTGTTATACTACATGTATATGGAAATACGTTTGAAAAATGAAATAATTCAGAATTTTACTTTATTTATCATGTGAAAAATAGACAACCAACATACATACAACAACTAACAGAACTACCATACTGGCAAGAATTCGAGTCAGTTTAATGCTGTAATTTGTATATAAATTTTTTATAATGTTATATAGCACAGGTATTGGTTTATATTATCTGTAAGAAAGAATAATTTCATTTCTGAGTTACTTAATCTTACTACGAGAGTTTCATGGTTTATGGTTTTGAGTGAATAAAGTTACCATTTCGTACAATGTAAACAGGACTGGAAGTTTAATTACCTTGCTAAATAACTGGGATTCTGTATTATTTTCTTTGATATTTAAGAGTTTTCCTCATATGTTACTTCATGTATTAGCTGGGGAGCAAAATTACACATGAGATAAAAAATATCATTTTGATTTCACTAATCACGTTATCTGTTACCTCTTCACTTAACTCTTTCTCTATTGAACTAAGTTTTTAAATACATTGAAAACAATAACATATATGTACATTATACTACATTAAAAAGAAGAAAACATCTATTCAACATCATTCTGTTCTCAAATTACAACATTTTTACATCCTACTAAAACTTTTATTTAATAAATGTCATAAGTACATTTTTGCCTGCTCGATTTTTTGTTGTATTTCAATATTAACACGCTTTTTAAACAAGAGCTGTCAAAAAGACAGTGTCCTCAACTTTTCTCACTGCTTGAAATACGGACCTGATAATGTAGGAATTAACAAAACAAGTCTTGAATATTGATAAAAAATAACCCGGATAGATATATTTGCCTCACAGGATGTTAGTATGTTTTAAAAATCCTGTATGTAGTATTTCAGGATGTATCAACATTTAAGTGAAATTTTAAGTATGTATATAATTATGCTTCTAAAACAATTTTCAAACATCCAAGAATATGTTAAATATTTACTGCAAATGTTTATTCGCATTATGTATAATCATTGAAATATATGCATTCGTTTCTTACTGAGAATTTTGGCTAAGATTTTACAGAAAATGAATTTCTAATCAGCTCCCTTTACTTACATGAAATGTAAATTCGGTAATAGCTTTACAAAAAATGCTTTTAGGAACTTACTATATTGATGAATCTTCATTTGAGAATCATGTAAATGTTATAAAACCATAAAAAATTGAGTTACAGGATCTTTAACTATTTTTCATCTTCAAAAATCAGTAATATTCGTTTATGGCTACAATTTTTTTCAATAAATATCTGGATGTTTATAAATAAAAATTCAAAACAGATTCAAAATCACAGATAAGAAATATATCACACTATCATACAATTAAAATAAGATAAATATGTTTCAAAACATATCTTTAAAAATAATCCAAATGCATTTTTGGTGTGTGCTTAAAACGTGTATCACAGAAACGTGTAGAAATTAAACATACAATATACATAACATATAATACATTAAATCAGCTGGATTTATATGGACAGATAAAATAGGTTTTAATGTACATATAGCATTGTTTGTTTGTTGGGTTTTATGTGAGATTACAAATATTATATCAGTCATTAACTATTATAACTTTATCAATCAATACTCGTACATTTTTGTCATATTGTCTTTTTTCTGCAAGTAAATGCTTAATTTTCCACCCCCCCCCCCCCCCCCCCTAAAAGATAGAACAACAGCAAAAACACAACAACAACAGCATGAAAATCCATGTATTTGAGTATAGACAGTGAAAAACTTATACAAATTATACATTATCATTTAGAACATAATCATTTAGAACCAAATCATCATGAAAAAGTTTGTGACAGACCCAGTCTAGAATGAGACTGATTGCTGTCGTAATGTATGAAAAGAATGACTTGAATGGTAATGAACACATATTTATTACTGCTTTATTTCAATATATTGCAAAAAATGCCCAGATATTTTAGTTTCTTAATCTTCAGACATTCAAATATTGCAGATAACATCATATAGTATGATAAAAATATAAGAGTAGGCATGTTCCTTTAAATAAAAGTGGAGTCTTGTTGTTTTTAGGTGATTTATGCAGTGCTAATGGATAAATTCTGTATTGTTTTCTTACTAATATTTTTATTTTTATATTAATCATCTGTTTTCTAACTTAATAAATATCTATAATTCAAATTCCTTTTTTTATTCAAAGTAATACTTAACTAAACATTGATTTATTTTGTAAACTCTAACATATAGGTACCTCATTGCAATAATAATATTTAAGTTTATTTCAATCTGGCATCAAAGGGAGGGTTACATGTATTGAACACTTGTTGCCCAAATAATAGCATGAATAGAAAATGTGTTTGGTTTTCACATTTTCCTATGACATCTCCCTTTATTGGCCCTATAACTTTTTTTATTTGAGAATATTTTAATATTTTGTAGCCTAAGTGTGAAATATAAACTATATCACATCAATGAAAACAAACATCATTACATACAAGATTTGTGATAAATACAATAATATAGACATGTATGATTATGTAGATAAAAGTTAATATCATGGACGGACAACTACAACTAAAATAACATAGGAATAATACATTGCCATGGTAACAAACATAAAATACAGTCAATATATCACTAAATCTATAAATTTCTCCTGGTATTGTGGTTTTGATTATAATTTAATGATTATGAAAATTTAGTAATGTAAAGCAATTTCAAGGACGGAATGTTTGTGACTAATTTCTGCAGTAAATACTTTTATAAAACGTATAAAAAGATATAATCATTTATATATTCTGTATGTTTTTCTAGTTACAGCTTCTATTAAACTATATAATATCATATGACTGACAATATCAAAATAAAATACTGGCAGTTATATTCTCTTAAAATATCATACAAATTTGTAATCAGCTGCTGTAGAAATAATGCATAGTAAGGTTTAATACAATGTTTTATGACAGTTCAGTATGTATAGGCTATACTTTTACAATATTCCATAGAGATAAGTCTATACTGTATGAATTGTGAAAAACTACAATGGTAATGTACACAGTATTTGTCTTGCATAAAATTAATTAAACACACTGAACTGTAATACTTGTGTATTATATGCACCAACTAAATAACTTATTAATCAAGACATTTCAATATCCATTAACTAAACTTGATGACCATATTACTGTACAGTAGCTATACTATACTGTGCAGTTCATGTATGCACTAGCTATACTCTACTGTACAATTCAGTATGTACTAGCTATATGCTACTATACAGTTCAAAATGCACAAGCTATACTATGATTTTGAGGACGGAAGCCCATAATGCATTGGTGGTAAACTAGCAACGGACAAATCTTCGCAGTAGGAATTGTCCGGGGAGTCTGCATGACGTGGACTGTGAAATCCAACTCTGGTACTGGCCTGGTGTGTGCGGACTCTAGGGCTGACCATACTGTCATCAAAGTAACCGCCTGAAGACAGAAGAGCTTGCGCCTGGGACTGTGACCTGGCAATTATAGCATTGATTGCTTCCATTCTGTTTTTGTGTTTTCTGTGGAAAATAAAAGATGTTTTTTTAGAATTAATTATAATTTTAATTTATTCTATAATTTCTAGTGAATATATATAAAACTTCACCTAAACATGTGTTGGTTCGGCTAGCTTGTAAAAAGAAGAAGAAGAAAAACAAAGCAACTGTTACACATATTTTAACTCAAAATGAATTCTTTATTAATTTGTAACACAATTTCAGGGTTACAGTCATCACAAATCTATAATGGCTGAGAATTATGATATAATAAACTTAAAGAAAATTTCAAATAAATATTCTGATTTTTACATAAATAAGTCATTTAAATAAAATATACTGATTTTTACATAACAAAGTTATTTTCATAAAATATACTGACTTTCACTAACAAATAATTAACGTAAGAAACAAAGTGATTTTTACATAACAAAGTAATTTTCGTAAAAATATACTGATTTTTAAAAAACAAATTCATAAAAGAGAACATTATAAGTATCTTTTTTAAGATAAATATATTTTTCACTTATTTCTTATAATAATACAAAGTTAAAGTATCTGTTACGAAGTGAGTATTGTGAGTTTTAAGTTTTATATAATAACGATTAGGGTTTAAGTTACATTTAATAAATAACATGAACAATGTAACATGTGAATATTAATATGTCATTAAAAGTGAAAACAAGTGGCGTTCAGTATATAATGGATAATTAGAAATTTCTAAATGTTCCTGGCCACACAAAACTTAGTGCCATCAATTGCTCTCAAAAGGGTAATAATTTTAGAAATTAAATACATCAAAAACTGTCTGAATAACATACTAGCTTTCCATATTAACATTACAATTAAATGTGCTATAAATGTGATTAAATAGGCATTTTTTTTAATGTAAATTATGAACTTTTAATATCAGTTTTTAATAAGTTGTTTGTTGTTAAATATCAACTTTTGATAAAACAGGACCATGCTTTAACTATTGTGTCATGTTTTAGTTTATTACATCAGGTATATAATATAAGACAAATGTTAAGAACAAGGTGTTTTATTCTGTTACCTGTTTACAACTGGCATAGTTGGTGTACTCTCTAAACTTAATAAACATACCAAGAAATGAATATGTCATATAATATTTTTATTTAAAGGTCAAACTGACACTCATACATTATTATGGTAAGTTTCCAGCTTTATGGATGAGCTGAGTCCCTATTTCAAGTGTAAAACTAGCAACACCTTCCATAAGGTATTTAAACCTAAAGAAGAATAGGACAAACCGCCCTTAAAATATATACATGTTTAAACCACTCTGCCAAGAAAGCCTCTTATTTATGTGGAGATTTCTCCAGAGTAGTAAAAACAAAAATAAGTAAGAGAAAGTCTCCTGAAGTGTAAAAACAAAATCTGAAGACAGTGACAGATTTTCCTCTTTAAATTTATATAGCAAACCTTTCAAAGCCTCATATTAACGTTGATTTAATTAATATTACATAGACAAGATTTATATAGTAAAACATTTTAAAGCCTCGTATTTAAGTAGATTTCCATTAACATTACATAGACAAGATATTTTACTTACTTTTCTCCGGAAGGTGGATCACGTCTCCGATAATGATGTAACTGTTTACGTAACCTTTGACAATCTTCTTCTAGCGCCACTAACGATGTCTTAGTGATCTGATGTAGGGATTTCTCTGTACTTAGTTCACCCTGAACTTCAGCTACCTGTTTTCGTAACCTAGATACAAGGGACTCGGGACTCTTCTCTTTGTCTCCACCCCTTGTTGAGTCTAGATGTGTAGTCATTTGACGACTCAGATCTTGAATTACTCGATTCATCTCCTGCCTGTAATAATGGTTACACATACATTTAACAATAATAATGGTTACCAAATACATCTAACAATAACAATGGTAACCTATACATTTAACAGTAAATGTTTCTGAAATTTCAGTATATAAAAACCTTCAATCTGACCATGGAATATATATTGCAATTGTTTTATACTGTGTATGTACCTATTTTGAATCACGTTAAGAAACAAAAGATCATGTAAGTGAATGTATAATACTAAAATACAAATCACAAGGTAACTTACCACATGGTTTTATCCGAGTCACCTGACTGTTCTACTTTCCTAGCTAGAAAATTACGTAATCTTTTCAATTCTTCCTCCTGTGCTTCAAACCTGTTCATGTGAAAAAATATTTTGAATATTATGTTTTAACAGGTATATAATTAAAATAAATGACATTAAATTCTACAGATATACATTTTTGTTTGTTTTGCATAAAGAAAAACAAAGTTTAGAACACCAGATGCATTATTTAATAAAGTGGCATATCCAAAAATGAAATATTAATATTGGTGTTTGTGAGCTAAATATTATTTGATATGCCAAACAAACAAATGTTCTATTTATTTCATGAATTTCTTAACGGTTATATTTTGTCCTTTTTTATTGATTTTTTGCAGGGCTGAAAACTGGTTTTCAAAAATATGTTTAAATATTGTTAAAGTCCTCCTTTAAATTTTGAAATAGTCAATTGTTATTTTAAGACTTTTTAATTACAAGATGCTAGATATTATAAGAAATTGAAAATAAATGTAAGATCAACCATAGTAACTAAATCCCTAGCCCATAAAATATGACTATTGTAATAGCTAAAATTACAGAACAGCTTTACAAATTGCTATAAAACCTTTGAAAAAAAAGTAAAATATTTGGTTCATGTTTCAGGTTACACTTCCTCTATCACAGTTGTATAAAGGTTTTCATTCTTTACTGGTCAAGGAAGGGCTGCAATGTATTGAACATTATTTCAGGCACAATGATCCGGACATGGGAGTGCACACTGTGTTCAGAATAAATTATAAAGTTTGTACAGGTTTGATCCCATAATTATACCCATCCTTTCAAAATCAGTTTTCTCTGTCATAATTTTTAAATACCTGTAAATGTATAATATACACACAGAAAAAATAATGGTAACACTTCAATCTTAGCCACACTCTATATAATATAATATATATTTATAATGAATGCAATGGTGTGTATTTTTGTCTAAAATGACCTTTTTTTCTATAAAAATATGAACACCCAAAAATTGAGTCAACAAAAAACAAGAAAGTTCCACACAAGTGCAAGTTAGTTTAATGTGTATGACTTCAATCAGTAAAAAAAAACTTTGTGCTGTTTTATATTTGAGCACCACATTTCTAAATCTTCACCACTTCTCTTCAAGCTGAAGCCTGTATTATATATGTAGTAAAACAACAGCTAAATTTTTGTCGATTTTTCTAAATATCATTAAAAACTAAGATTTTTATACCAATTTTACTCCTAAAATTTAAACAAGTTTTGTAATAGAAAGTAACAAGTTTTTTGTGGTTATATTATAATTATTCAATTCAATTTATCAGTCAGCATGGAATATTATTTGTTGTTTACTAAATCAAAATCATGAGAAACCTTACTTCTAAAAACTGTATTTGATTACACCCATACTCTCGGAAAAGCTAAAAAGTTCTTCTATTTATAAAACTAGAAATGTGTCCATAGGACACGGATGCCCCCACACGCCACTGTTCTGTCAATCTTATGACTCTAGATAAATATTTTTTGGACTACATGTGCCACAAGCTGAAAACTAAAAATCAACAAAGGGCCATAATTCTGTTAAATTTGGTCGCAGCAAAAATTCCTTCCTTTACTACCATCTACACATTAAGGTTGTTAATCCCTGTAAGTTTAAGCAAAATCTGCCATCCGGTTTAAGAGGAGTTGCGTTCACAAAATTTCTACATAGTATATAATGAAAAAATCAACAAAGGGCCATAATTCTGTTAAATTTGGTCGCAGCAAAAATTCCTTCCTTTACTACCATCTACACCTTAAGGTTCTTCATCCCTGGAAGTTTAAGCAAAATCTGCCATCCGGTTTAAGAGGAGTTGCGTTCACAAAATTTCTATATAGTATATAGTGAAAAATCAACAAAGGGCCATAATTCTGTTAAATTTGGTCGCAGCAAAAATTCCTTCCTTTACTACCACCTACACATTAAGGTTGTTCATCCCTGGAAGTTTAAGCAAAATCTGCCATCTGGTTTAAGAAGAGTTGCATTCACAAAATTTCTACATAGTATATAGTGAAAAAATCAACAAAGGGCCATAATTCTGTAAAATTTGGTCGCAGCGAAAATTCCTTCCTTTACTACCATCTACACCTTAAGGTTGTTCATCCCTGTAAGTTTAGGCAAAATCTGCCATCCGGTTTAAGAGGAGTTGCGTTCACAAAATTTCTACATAGTATATAGTGAAAAAATCAACAAAGGGCCATAATTCTGTTAAATTTGGTCGCAGCAAAAATTCCTTCCTTTACTGCCATCTACACATTAAGGTTGTTCATCCCTGTAAGTTTAAGCAAAATCTGCCATCTGGTTTAAGAGGAGTTGCGTTCACAAAATTTCTACATAGTATCTAGTGAAAAAATCAACAAAGGGCCATAATTCTGTTAAATTTGGTCGCAGCGAAAATTCCTTCCTTTACTACCATCTACACATTAAGGTTGTTCATCCCTGTAAGTTTAAGCAAAATCTGCCATCCGGTTTAAGAGGAGTTGCGTTCACAAGATTTCGGGACGTACGGACGGACGGACTGACGGACGGACAAGTGCAACGCTATATGCTCCCACATTGTGGGGGCATAAAAAGAAAATGCAGTGGCAGATATCCCCAGTTGCTAATTGCTTACCATTTTTCTTCCATTTCCAAGCTAGATATATAACAAAACATGACTTTCAAGATATGAGCCGTGTCATGACAAAACCAACATAATGGGTTTGCGACCAGCATGGATCCAGACCAGCCTGCGCATCCGCACAGTCTGATCAGGATCCATGCTGTTCGCTAGCAGTTTCTTTACTTGTTATAGAGTCTGTAAGCGAACAGCATGGATCCTGATCAGACTGCGCGGACGAGCAGGCTGGTCTAGATCCATGCTGGTCGCAAACCCATTATGTTGGTTTTGTCATGACACGGCTCATATATATTTGATGTAACAAAAAAATTTCAAAATGTGCTTCAATACCAAACACATGGAACCTTCACAAATAATGGCACTTATTATATTTGCTATGTTATATAGTTTTATTGACAAAGTATCTTACAATTAACAGATCAAACAGGTATATTTAAATTTCAGGAAAAAACTATCAACGTACGTGACATGACAAATGAGGAAACATCAGGAGGCAAATTATATTTCAAGTTTGATATAAATTGTTAAAATTAATGTGAACAACTAAAAAGCTGGCTCTCATTAAATTTTGGCCTTCGTCTCCATTAAGTCAATATTATTAAAGAAATAAAACACACCAAAAAACTTGAACACGTGTTTTTAGATCTGAAACAAAATATACATTCATGCCTGTTAACAATTAAACAGAAAAATATACATGAATTTCACATGTTAAGCTTTCAAACATAACAAACAGACAATGAAGTCTGACGATATGTTTATATATTTGGAAATGCTGTAAGAGGAACAGAAAAGAAATGAATATACAATGTACCTAGCATGTAGCTCCATTTGTTTGTCAGCTTCTATCTTTAACATATCCTCGGCATGTTTCTGTTTAACCTTACATTCTCTAACATTATCCTCTAGCACCAATATCTCCTCTTGTAGCTATAGTTACAAAACAGTATAACATTGATAATAACATAACTAAAGGCAATAACTCATATTCGATAAATTTAAACATAATAATTTTACTTCAATTGAAAAAAAAATTTGAAGCTTATATAAATCACACTTGAGATAACCTACTGAAGTCACTGGTATCAAACAAGAAAACACAAACTGGTCATAAACACAATGTCATAATCCCTAAGTCAAAATTCAGACTCTCCGGTTTTGCAATGATAATTTGTTTGGGGGACGTAGGTGGTGAATAGTTGAACAACTGTTGGCACAATCAGAAAACCAAACATTGAGGGAAGTAATACAAAGCACTAAAGCTGGGTGGGGCTAAATCAAATTTGTATCTGACAATGATAAAAATTATTATCTACTTCACTAATAATTAGAACTGATATATTTCCAAAGGACAGGAGGCCAGCATTGATAGCACATTTTAAAATCAGTTACTTTTGGTTATTGTATACCTTAAGGATTTCTTTATTTTTGCTGGCAATATGTTCCCTGCATGAGTCAAGATCTGTAGATAATTGTTGATTTAATAACTGAAGTTTATCCTTCTCTTCTTCAATGTTTTCACTGTAATATATAAGATACATGGTGTATATAAATATACCGGTATTTAGAGTAAATGAAAGTGAACAGCCTTTGCTATCAACATATAACCAGGCCAGCATGGACATCTATGTACTGTGACCAAACCCTTTACTGTTTGTAACTATACCTTTTTAAATTCTAATATAGAAATCTCTAAAACTTTGAATTGACTTAAACTAGCCAGTACTGATGTCATAAAAGGAAACAAAGGAAACATGGTTTTAACGTTTAGGCTCCAATCCTCTACTTAACCATTAGGCTACTTCCAACATTTGGTACTTACATTTGTTGTTTATATTCTAGAGCTGACTTCTTGATTTTACCATTAAGATTCTGTTTCTGTGTTTCTATAATCTGTTTTAAATTACATATCTCTTTCTGAAATGTAAAATTATACACGTAAATGTCAAGTTAAATATTTATAAGAAGGGTTAAAGCAAAAGTATTTAGAGGATGAAATTCTTTTTGTATTCTATGTAAATGATGGCATACAGATAAATTGTGATTGTCAAAAATAAGCATGTGTCATGTTGTTGATATTAGTTTTATTACGAATATCATTTTATGGACCATTTTGTCATTGTATTTGTTCATATCTTGTGTAACTGTTTAGTTATTTATGTGTTTATTTCTTTACAGTCCAATATACAAGCCACCACCCTATATTATTTCCATTTCATCACCTTTACATCCTATCAACTATTTACAGATATTTGTAGACCTCATTTGCATGCTGGACCTCTGACAGTTTTTACAAACTTCCTGGACAAACAATCTCACACACTTTGATAAATATATTTCTTTGGGTAACACCAGATATCTTCATCTATTTGAATTATCAAGGCATGTGTTTATGTCCTCAACAGGCATAAACAGCTACTAATATGATATTGGTGGTCAGTGTTTGGCACTGTGACTGCATATTGCTCAGAGTTTAATTCACATTACTCTGTAACCCTGAGAAATACGAGGACGAATATCAATATTATGGGGGAGTATATCATGGTTTAGAACTGTTCCCTAATTAAGGGAGAAGATGTGCAGTCAGACCGGGCTTAAACATCTTCTCCACTAAATAATATACAGTTCTGAACCATGACATTTTGCAAGCTATACCTGTAACATTTCTACTTGTTCCGACTTGGCTTTAACCGTTGATTTGTTGGTATGAGAGATAGATTCTCTTGTAAAGCCGTGGTGTTATCTTGTTCCTGTCGTGACTTTTCCTGAGCATGTTCTCTTTTCAGATGTTCTATTTTCTCACAGTTCTCTCCCTAAGCTCTGTTATCTGCCTTTCTTTCTCTGTCAGAGAGCGACACATTCCCTCATAATCTGTAACCAAGTGTAATGTTTTATAGGAAAGGGCAAGAGTACCTGAACAACACTGTCAAGACAATAAGCTGCCCTGTCTGACTTAAGTTTAATCAAGATCAGGGTGAAAAAGGATTAATTCTTTAATTAATATAATTGTTTTATTTAAATGAAGTATATTATATCTTATAAGTGCTTTGATTATAATTGTAGCTTGTTGAAATTGTTGATTTTTATGTAAATTAAATTCTTTTAAAGATGAGTAAGCTTTGCCATGAATAAACAGAAATTGTCATACAAAGTAACTATAGCTGAATACTTCAAATTGCTATGACGCTTTTGCATTAAAGGAACTTCACTGAGGTCTAAAAAATCTAAAAACATAAAATTTAAATTTCTTACATAGGTCACAGCTGAGCCACAAAAAAGGCAGATATGCTAAAGATGATTAAGGAATATACTCAATATAAATTGAAAATCTTATTATTTTATTTTTTTATTTGGTGCTATTCTTAGCTTTATCTGAGTAAAAGTTTTTGTAACACATTTCAATTCAGTCATTTATTACAATAAGAATAGTTAAATTGGAAAAACTGACCGAGCGAATTATCTGAAATTTGGCACACACGTTATTGGTCTAGACCTTCATTAAATGAAACATTAATCTTTAAAATATATTCCAGTCCCAGACTGACAAAATACCTCAGTGGAGTCCCTTTAACATACATGAAGCATGAATCTAGTACAGTATCTTTATTTTATCTTGTCCAAAAAGCTTGTCAACAAAGGGAGACAACAAAGTCAGAATATGAAATATCTGCTCAAGAGAGTTATCTTCTTAAGAGTTAAAAATAATTCCAGCAAACCGGATACTTTATTTGCAACTGGGAAATTCGTGAATTATTTTGTTTCGCTTTTAAATATTGAAAATCTAGTGACATTATGATCTTAAATTTGAAGCAGATATAAACAAAAAGGTAAAAATTTAATTATTACTCTATTATATTACTGACTAGTGTTGATTAAAATGTATTTCAAAAACAGGTCAAAGTTTTGTATTTGATTGAAATTATCGAATCATAGCATATATAAAAAAAAAAACAGTATAAATTAATTTTCACACTACAAAAGTCATTAAAAACATTAAATAATACACTTCTTTTAAAATAACAAATATTGGTTATGATCAAAATGGTAATAAAAACTTATTTCAAAACAATTTTCTATAAATGAAAATTTCACAATTTAACAATAAAGAACAATAATATTCTGATTGTGGTGAAGAAATTTGATATGTTAGATTTGTTTGTTTGTTTAATTTTACGCCTTTTCCCAACAGTATTTCAGTCATATAGGCGGGTAGTTTCCTAACCATCGTTCACCAGTACTAGACTAATATATTAGAAACTTTTTACTATTTAAGAACAATAATAATATTTTCAGAATGAATCGGGTACCAAATTACAACCAGACTGTGTCAAATAAGCTATCAGAGGTTCTGACTGGTATAGTTAATACTTTTTCAAAGACAGAAGAGGAAAATAATTCTTAAAGAATTCTACAATATCTTTATTAAACAGAGAAATCATATTAAAGTACATGATTTGAATTAAAAGCAAAGTAAAGAGCAAACATTTTGGGCCATTTTTCTCAATAAGAATAACTTTTCTGAAATTCTGGAAAAAAAACACACTGAACCAATGATCTAATATTTGGCACAAAATTTATTGTTCTAGACCTTCATTAAATGAAACATTAATCTTGAAAAAAATATTCCAGTCCCAGCCTGACAAAAAAAAACCTCAGTGGAGTCCTTTTAACATACATGAAGCATGAATCAAGTACAGTATCTTTATTTTATCTTGTCCAAAAATCTTGTCAATCAATTTTCTTCAACAAAGGGAGACAACAAAGTCAGACAAGATAGTTATCTTCTTAAGAGTTAAAAATAAATCCAGCAAATTGTTGTTAGCAACTGGGAAATTTCTGAAGTGTTTTGTTTTGCTTTTCTAATATTGAAAATCTAGTGACCTCATGATCTTAAATAAAAAGCAGATATACACAAAAAGGTAAAACTTTAATGATTACTCTATTATATATTACTGACTAGTGTTGATTAAAATTTATTTCAAAAAGAGGTCAAAGTTTTGTATTTGATTGAAATTTTCGATTCATAGCATATATAAAAATTGAATAGTATAAATTAATTTTCACAAAAGTCATTTAAAACATTTGATAATACACTTCTTTTAAAATAACAAATATTGATTATGATCAAAATAGTGATAAAAACTTATTTCAAAACAATTTTCTATAAAGGATAATTTCACAATTTAAAAATAAACAACAATAATAGTTTGACTATGATCTTAGATAAGAAAATCAGAAAAGAAGTAAAGAAATTTAATATGTCAGAAACTTTATACTACTTTAGAACAAAACAATATTTTCATAATGGATCAGGTACCAAATTACAACCAGACTGTGTCAAATAAGCTATCAGAGGTTCTGACTGGTATAGTTAATACTTTTTCAAAGACAAAACAAGAAAATTATTCTTAAAGAATTCTACAATATCATTATTAAACAGAGAAATCATATTTAAGTGCTCGATTTGAATTAAAAGTTTTGTAAAAAGTAACAATTTTGGGTCATTTTTCACAAAAAGAATAACTTTTCTGGAATTCTGGAAAAACACACTGAACCAATGATCTGATATTTGGCACAAAAATCATTTCCAGTCCTGGCATGACAAAATATCTTATTGGAGTCCCAGTACACATGAAGCATGAATCTAGTACAGTTGATCTTTATCTTGTCTTCTCTAAATTCCTTGTCCACAAAGGGAGACAACAAATGTCAGATATAATATAACTGCCCAACAGAGTTATCTTCTTAAGATTGAAAGAGAAAGAGGAAGTTAAAAATAAATCCAGAAAACCCAATACTCTAATTGTCGTCAGCAACTGGGAAATTTCTGAAGTATTTTGTTTTGCTTTATAAATATTGAACATCTAGTGATCTCATTATCTTAAATCTGCTGCAGATATAAACCAAAAGGTAACAATTTAATGATAACTCTATTATATTACTGACTAATGTTGATTAGAATTTTTTTTAAAAAGAAGTGAAAGGTCTGATAAATCTATATTATTAAAAATTTTGTTTCATTGGGTATAAAACAAGAGGACCATGATGGCCCTAAAATCGCTCACCTGTATATAGGCCCCTTGGCCAAGGCTTAATTTCAACCAGGGGCTTTTATTTGAACAAAATTGGTACACACTCACTAGAAGATATTTCATGCTTAGTATCTAAACTCTTGCTCTTTGGTGGTTTTTTTATAAGAAGATTTTTTAAGTATTTACTTCACACATATAAGGAAAATCAAATGACCCCTGGGGCTGGGCCATTTTAACCCAAGGGCCCTTATTTGAACAAACTTGGTAAGATGTTTCATGCTAAATATTTTAGCTCTTGCTCTTTGGGGTTTTTAAAAATAAGATTGTTTAAGTTATAACTATATACATAAAGGGAAAAACAATGACCCTCCCCCCCCCCAATTTTTAGGGGCCAATTTTTAAGCTCTAGCTCTTTTGGTTTTCTAAAAGAAGATATTTTAAGTTTTTTCTTTCGGTTGCCATGGCAACCAGAGTTCTGCTTTGAATTAAAATGAAATTATTTAAACAATTTTTAAAGTTGACTACCAAAGGAACATTCCTGTGAAGTTTGGATGAAATTGGCTTAGCGGTTTAATGAGGAGATGTTGTTTAAAGTAAAAGTTTACAAAGAAAGCCACTAGACAATAAAGCGATCACAAAAGCTCACCATGTCACTTTGTGACAGGTGAGCTAAAAATTAACTGTAAAAATCAATTTTCACAAAATGGAAATCATCTAAAACATTAACATATTTCTTTTAAAATAAAAAAAAAATAATTATGATGAAGCTGATTATAACAACTTGTTTTAAAACAATTTTATCTAAAGGATAATTTAACAATGAACAATAATAATCTGATTGTGGTGATCTCAAAAAGAAAAAAGTTTATCAGTAAAAAGAGATGACATATGTCAGAAACCTTATACTATTTTAGAACATTAATGTTATTTTCAGAATGTATCAAGTACCAAATTACACAGAGACTGTATCAATGAAGCTATCAGAGGTTCTGGCTGATATAGGTGTTGATGAGAGAATAGTGATGAAGAGGAGAAGAACATTGCTTCTGATGGAATCAATAGAAAATATATATCACCAGCTACTTGATGAAAATTTTTTCATATACCTTTTTGGGAGTCAATCAGAAGGTACAACTACAATAGGAATCCAATCAGACATAGATCAACTTATTCGTGATAAAGAATACCCTGTGATACAAGACTGGAGTGACTGGATATCTGGCTTATATAATTTTTTGATGATTCAAGATAATTCTGTATCTCCTGGACATTGTTTACTTCAAAGTCTGAGATCTGATGCTCCTCTTCCTGCTGATGGTGAATCTGATCAATTCTTCTTCAAGGACAGAACAGGAAGAGTGTTTGTAAAGAATTCTATAGTACATGTATCTAGTGTAAATAGAGACGAAGTAGAATTACATGGACCAGCATATGCACGACAAGGACAACCAGGCTACTGTGATAAAGATACTGTCATGGCTCTACATTGTACAACATGGCCCCAACAAGCTAGACAATGGTTAATTCAACAAGGTGAAGGTCAATGGCCGTCTGCTGAAATGAAACAGTATTGCAGCAGAACTGGTTGCTTTGTTGTTACTGTTGGATGTAGTGGCAGTGAACATGAGCAACTTGAATGGAGAATATCAACATCTTTAGCAGAAAGGTGCTTAATGTTCAACCTGAATATTACACAGATTCGCTGTTATGTCTTAATGAAGATTTTAAAAAGATTTATTAATCCATTGTTTAATGATGTTATTACAAGTTTTATGTGTAAAACCGTACTCTTCCACTGTATTGCCAATACACATTCTAACATCTGGAGAGAAAATAACTTACTTTTATGTCTATCACTGTGTTTATATCTCCTGTACACCAATATCATTTATGAAAATTGTCCACATTTTATTATTCCTGGTAACAATTTAATGAGGGGGAAGATTTCACCTGCAGTTAAACCATATATCCTGGAAAAACTCAACATTATCATCAACAGTGAAGGTCTGGCACTACTTGGGATTAAATGTGATGATCTTGGTTCAAGGCTTCTTCTCAAGTTATCTGCAATCAAGAAAGGTGATATCATTTCAGGAAAACTATTATATAATCTGGCTTTTTCTATATCTGGGACACTGAACAAAACTTATCATCATCTTAAGAAGAGAAGTCCTAATGAAGCTGTAGAAATATTAAAGAACTTTATATCAAAAACATTCAACAGTCAATATGAAGGATTAGATAAGACAGCCAGTCATCTTATGTTACCATGGTACTGTACAATACTTGGATCTTTCATGGCTACACTTAACATCTATCATTACAACACTGTATCAGCAGATGCCCTCAAACTCATTGCACTTGGTCTCAATACAGATGTTGCATCAAGTAAACTGAAACTAGCTTCAATCTTATTCTGTGTTCAAGAAATACAAAAAGTTGACCTAGTACTCAGTGAGATTGAAAAAAGATATGATCTACAAATAGTTGAGCCTATCTGTAAATGTCATGTTGAAATCAAAAAAGAACTGCAAAGACAAGGATTCCTTGAATTATGTGACAATCATAATGAAGAAATCTTAAAGTATACAACAGCATCATGTGTTAGATTTCTGCCATGTGAAATTCACTGTGTACCAACTGAACTCAGATATGAAATGTTTAGATCTACACAAGAGGACAGAATATTCCGTACAAAAGAAGACAACATGTGGATGGATTGTGCTGTAGTGGATTCCCTCCCTTACCTCTACTTTCTACAATACAAAGTTTACAGCCATTTAGGAAGACGTGACCAGAAACAAGCTGCTCTCTTCAAACTAATCAGAACCATAAAAGAGGAACTAAACCTTGGACATCGGGAAACAGCTCTAAATCTTCTCGGAAAATGCATGGAACAAGAAGGTAGAGCTGGAGACGCTTTACAGTGTTATTTCAAGTCACTTAATGTAAGAGGGAGAGACAATGCTGCAAAGATTCATATCAACGCGCTCTGATCTGTACTGATAAATGCAAGGACATAAAAGGTATGACAAAACTTTGGAAAAAGCAAGACAGTAACAGAAATGAGTGGTATTTACAAGCTAGATTATGACAGCAACATTCATGCTCAACATCATCTTATATTTTTCAAATAGCAAATTTCTTGTCATAAGAAACACTTTTTAATACATATGTATCAGTGTTGCATCTAGGCCGCGCGATTTGCGCATTTTTTATGCAGATCGCGCATTTTATTGAAGTCAGTGCGCGCCAAGTCGCGCATCTGACAATCTTTTCAACTTAATTCAGTTTATCTTCATCGTATCTTTAACGCTTCAGCCATGTTTGTTTTCACTCGTGGTTATGACTAAAATACGTACTAAATCGCATGTAGCAGCCGACTAAGTCATCTCGCGTGTGTTTTGTAGTATTCGTCAATATTTTATTTTTTTACTTCCGTTTTTGAGCGGACGATAGCTGTCAAAAATGCCTGAATGTAAAATAAATGAACTCTATTCGGTATGTCATATTGTAAGGTCAATGTATGTCCCCCACATCTTTTTCAAATCCCCCACATTTTTCAATTGAGTGGGGGACAATCCCCCATAATTTTGAAATTCTAGATGCAACACTGATGTATATGTCATCCATAATTCCATATGTGAAAGAGATCAAGCAACTTGTCATATAGCCTGGTTTTCATGTCAGAGTGTTGATATTTTCAAAGTAAGATAATAACTTCATTTTGATTCCCAACATTTTGTAGTATTCATTAATTATCTTCACATGAAGTAATCAGTAATTGTTCATTTATCATCATCTATTCAATCATTTTTACAAATATCTGTATTCCTTACACTTTCCTACAATATTTGTTGAAGCTGCCTTGTTATAGGTTAGTATATAATAATATCCATATCTATGTTCATTGGCAATTGATTACATATTAATTAGGGCTGGGTATTGATCAGAAATTTCCGATACGATACGTATTGCGATACAGACCAACGATACACAAAACGTATTGACGATACAGTACAATGATGCTTCATTGTTAGGATGTACTTATTAAAAGTACTATTTACATTTCATAGATGCCCTGGTGAAATATTATTGAATCTTTCTTATATCTGTTTTAGATTTTGACTTTGTTAATGATGATATATAATACAGAGCAGGTGCATAGGTACCTTAATTAGTACATTTGAGATAATATTTTGAATATGACATGATGGCACCTTTTTTCACAGACGCTTGGGGTTATGTGCGTGGCTCCCCTTCTTGATCCGCACTTGTATACACCATGCCTATTTTTATCTTGCAAACCGTACGTCAAAATATTTTTGCATATTATTACGACCTGGTCACATGTCTTGAACATAAAACATGTTTTCCGCTATTTTAACCACGTTTAAAAAAGTCCCTAGAATATCATAATTTCATGAAGATAACAACGTACGCTTTCCTTTGATGTGAGATGACTGGAATGAGTTTCGGCACTGTTTTGCGCTTTCATTTTCATGCCGAGAACCAAAACCCCGCAGCGGTTACTTCCCCTAATCAGTACAGAAACCAAATCAAGAAGACTGACGGAAAGGGCCGAGTAGTTGCGACTGAATTTCTTTTTCCCAGCGATTTTCCCGCTGTAATTTACAGAAAAACATTCCAGTGGTCATGAATTCGTAAAGAAGCATGTGACTCAGTTATGAAAATATAATTAAATGTGCAAAGCTTGGAAGAAAGGTACGATCTGATAATAACATGCAGTTATTTATTAAAGGAATATATGCATCGACTGATTTACACCAGAAATAAATGGCATGCGATAACATAAATACCTGAAATATATGTAGGTCAGTTGTGTTTACATTTCGAAGCTTGGTATCTTCAGGAAATTGAAGCGTTGGAAAAAAATTGACTTTTTTAAAACGTTATGAAATTCTATTCAAACTTGTTCATGTGTTAGACACTTAACCGTCTCATACTAATATAAGCACAAATTTAAAACTTATTCTTGTGATAAACAATACTTTTAGTTTTTAATATTCAGGGGCGGAGAAGGGCAGGGTCCATACTCCAAGTGTCTGTGCCTTTTTTAGATAAAACAATTATTTTGAAAAAAAAATAAAAAGCTTTGTAGAGAAATAATTTAATGCAAAAATATAATTATGTAAATACTAGGAAAAGTTAACGCAGAAAATAATTAAAACATCACTATTTATTATGACAGGAGCGTAGTACTGTCTACAAGTCAACTGTTCTAAATTATAAGATCTTTTTAATAAAATCAAATTTTTGTAGAATTTGAAATATATACACTGAGAAAGTATTGGAACATTGAAAATTTTCTAACAAATCCTGTTTTTTCTATCTTAAACGGTAAAATTACAATAAAAATATAAATATCATGTAATGATGTTGTGGTGTCGTAATCCGTAACGTACCGGGAAACGGTGTTTAGCTACGTCTTCGCACAGTCACATTTATTTAGTTAGCAAACTACATCTTGGAAAATCAATAAATTTGTATGATTTATGTGTTTACAATATGTGTTTGATTAAATTACAAGTAAATGTTTGGTCTTATACAAACTACTGCCGACCTGAAAGTATTTTTACCAGTGTTAGAAATAGGAGATTGAATGCCCGGATAAATTTTGTCACGGATTTATCCGTCATTTTGTGTATTGACACATTTGTTGTTCCACCTGAACTAATCAATGCCGCCTTTCAAATATTGCTGAGGGCCTTCCAGGCCTCGACACTAACTTTTTTAGCAAGTGGTAAGCCGGACCACTAGATTTAAAATTTAGGTGGTCCTTCCGGAAGTCAGGTGGTCAATTATTATTACCATATTATTGTTTTATTGTTTTTGAATTTTGACTCTTTGACTGCAGATTTAGAAAAAAATGTTTTGAATTGATGACAAAGATGTATAATTTCCTTTTACAGTAAAGAAAACAGATATAATTAGATATATATTTTTTCATCTAATTAGAAATGTAGGAGAGCAAGTCAGTAGGTATTCTATCGTAAAGTTATCTGGTTTTCTTTATCTCATTCAAAAATACATAATAGGGTTTGTACTTATGTTATTGTTATATTGAAACGACTACTCCCCCAACTTAAGTTAGGAAATAGTGAAACCATTTATTGTATATCTGCCTTATTTTCTTACTGTTATTCAAATAATCATTGCTGATACATATGGTGCTTCTAACTCTTATAATCATGATCAATTTCTTTTATAGATTAACATTTTTAATAAAACTATTTGGAATCTGATTATCTAATTCTTGTCTTTAAAAACAAGGCAATATCTAAGGATAAAAACATAAATAATACCAACGTTAAATATAACTATAGTTTAACTTATTTTTCTCCAAGCTTATCATACAGAATTTTTACCTCCCTGTTGCTTGTTGGTTGATATTTATTTTTGACATTGACTATTTTTAACCTTTTGAAGTAATTTAACTTTGGAAGAAATGGATCTCTTATCGTTAAAATAAAGATAAGTAGCAAAGAATTACAAGTTAATTTTTTTTCCATTTCAGTTCATTTGCTGCCATTATTCAAGTATCTGAATTTAAGTTCATCCAATGTTCCATACAATATCATAATTACTAGCAATAGAATCATTGGAATGAATTTTCAACCTAAATTAATATCACAAATTCTTACCTCTTTTAACTTGCATAAACAAAATTTTAGCGCCTTAAAATGAAAGTTATTGATGACTTAAGAACTTCTTGAACTGATGAGAGATTAATAAACCGTATACTAGTACATGTTTATCGGACAAATGATTTTAAACACCAAGTTTATAACATGTTTTTGACCAAATCGTCATACTCCCAAATGAGCCTTGCACCACCAAGATAATTCAACTGGTCCGACGGACCAGTGTCTTTTAAAAGAAGGTGGTCCTTGCCAAAATCAGGTGGTCTCGGACCAACGGACCACCGCTAATGTCGAGGCCTGCCTTCTTAACATTTACTTTAGAGAAAATTCCACACTTTTGACCTTCGTGCGGACATTTTAAAGACGATAGTTTTAATGTAAAGCCATCATGTATATAAGTTACACATTTTAATTAGGTTGTCTCCCTTTGTATCGGTTTAGCTAAAACCCGATAACCGTACCGTATTGAAAAACGGAAAATCGATAAATACCGATTTACCGGTATATTGATCCAGCCCTAATATTAATCCTTCACACAGTTATGTATGTTAAGTCACAATTGTATATAGATGCCATTTTAATTGTCTTTGAGACTGTGTTAAGAGACTATGTGACCCTTTTTTTTGAAGGTCCCTTGGAAAGTCACATATGACAATCTTGACTGTATTCGTATTTAAATTTAAAAAGCATTTTTTCCGCTTTACTTTGAAATAGTACATAAATTTTTGTTAAAATATTTTTTAAAAAAAAACCCTAAATTGTTATTTTGTAAAAAAGAGGGTACTATTTTTCTTGTTATTTATGTAGTCTACTCAGTCCCCGTAAAAAAAAATCCTGTCTTTACCATAATTGTGTTTTTTCTTCCCAAATTTGTTACATTATTTTGGTTAATTTTCAAAAAATTTTGATTAAAATAAATTTTGTATGTTCTCTTTGTATTTTGTAATTATAACCAGTTGATACGATATACTCATTTCATGACTGGGGTTCCTGACCAATTTTGATTGGCTTAAATCTAAGTGAAATTTGATTACTCGAATATCCTATACTAATTTCCTAAATCGCTCAAAGTTTATAAATACATTTTATGTAGAGTGTCGCTTCCCTATTGGTCAGGGAACAGCAAATGATGTTGAAAGACGCCATTATTTAATTTCTATCAGATAGTCAATACAAGATCTAAGTAGGTTACCATTTCCTAAATGCTAGTTTAGTAATTATGATTAAACTTGAATAAGCAACTGTTCTCAATTAAGAGCTGGCAAATTTCATGTTATTATATATTTGATACTGGCATAGCCTGTTTTTAAGAAATATTAAACCAAACCGTTATCTTCATTCTGAAAGCACAAAATGTAACAAGTAACAACACAACCAACATAGTGTTGTACTATACATAATTTAAAAAAAAAGTTCAGCTTATAAATTAATGCTTAGTAATTCTTGGCACTGATGATGTGGGATATTTTCGAAATAGCTATCCTGACACTGCAGCAAAAGTATGTTACAGTAATTATCATTATCAAATGTATTGTGCCCTTCAGTATTTGTGGAATGACAGTAAATGCAGTGAAAATCGGAGGCTTTTGATTCAAGCATTAATACGTTATTACCAAGGTTATTTTATTTGGTGTTTCTGTGCCTTAATGATATAAAACTTTGACACCATGAACTCCATAAGGAATCTGACCAGAACTTCAAGAAGAGCACATCAAGGTGTGTAAGGTGAATGTACCTTTGATGTTTGGAAGCTCTGGATGGAAGGAATTTGTAAATGTAAAAAAATATTAAAGGTCAATGTTTGTGACAAAATAAAACAAATGTAGACTAACAAACAGAAAGACCACACAAATAATGCTCTGCAAAAAAATGGCATTTTATTGGAAAACTATGAAGTAAACAAAATGAAGTTACACAAAATGTTTTAAAGAAAAAAACAAGTTATCTATTTAACCTTTAACATTTAAGAACCGAAAGTATCGGCCTTTGCCGTCTGTATGGAGAGATGCTGGAAAACAAGCAATTCAAGAAAAAGAGGGGGAAGAGTTTACCCCTATTTACCCCACTTAGAATATGGCCTACATATGAAGTCATTCATAAGCGACCCCCCTGAAAATAATTTTTTTTGATGGCAATAAAACTTAAAGTCTCTAAAAATGCTTTCGTATTGTCATTAATATAATTAAATATGACCACAGGATAAAACGTTGTAGATACTTTTATTTACCTTGATAAATAGATTCTTCGTCTTGTCAGATTCTTGTGTAAGTTTTCTGTACCATGTCCATGGTAAATAAGTACTTGACCTTTATTGCTATCTAGACATTCTTGTTACTTATCTGAAACAAAGTGATATCTTTGGAAGCATTAATCACAAAAAAAAATTAAATGAAAATTGCAGACTCTATTTGATTGAGTCTGTACATGAAGAATAATGAATAAGTGCAACATCCCTCACGCCCCCTAGCACCTGCTTGAGCGGTATTTAATTCTCAATACTTATTAGTGATGGCATCAGTGTTCTCCAAGGACCACAAAATGTACAACACTGAAATGAAGTACAGTCGGCATCGTACTTGCGTCCACCTTCATTAAGCGACTTTTTTATTAAGCGGCCGCATAAAATCCCTCCCGATGACTTTTACCATATAATTTATTTCCATTAAACGACGATTTTATATCAAGGCCAGCGGCCACTAAATGTCGGCCCAAATGTACAAAATTAAGTGTTAAAGTATCTATTAAACGACCGCGACAAACAATCGACAAACAATCGTCCCTACGGGCATTCTCACCTGTGTAATCAGCGAGTAGCAGTGTTGCATCTAGAATTTCAAAATTATGGGGGATTGTCCCCCACTCAATTGAAAAATGTGGGGGATTTGAAAAAAATGTGGGGGACATACATTTACCTTACAATATGACATACCGTATAGAATTCATTTATTTAACATTCAGGCATTTTTGACAGCTATCGTCCGCTCTTAAACGGAAGTAGAAAAAATAAAATATTGACGAATACTAAAAAACACACGCGAGATGACTTAGTCGGCTGCTAGTGCTACATGCGATTTAGTACGTATATTAGTCATAACCATGAGTGAAAACAAACATGGCTGACGCATTTAAGATACGATAAAGATACACTGAATTAAATTGAAAATATTGTCAGATGCGCGACTTGGCGCGCACTGACTTCATTTAAATGCGCGATCTGCATAAAAAATGCGCAAATCACGCAATCGCGCGGCCTAGATGCAACACTGGAGTAGGTGTGATGTGTACAAGCAAACAAAGAAATATTTTTCATGGTCATTGGTCACAAATAATTGTTGTTTAAAACGAAATGAATAACAATTGTAATCGTTTCAAAATCGGATTTTCCGATCGTAATATTTATTGTGACATATTTTGTCAGAGCAATAACTTATCACAACACCGCATAAAGAAAAGTCTGTCATGTGGGTCAAAATGACCTCCCTTATAAAAAATTTACGTCGGGGAAAGAGCGAAAAAAAGACAGACAACTTAAAATCGGATAAATTGTATGGGGAAAACCCTGCATGGAATTTAGTCTGGTAAATGGCAAATTTTATCATTTTTTAGTCTAAATAAAAAACGTGAAACCTAGTGGGCCCAAACATTAAACCCTTAGCCTTTTATTGCTAATGGTTTTAGGGGCTCATACAGCTGAGGCTTCATAAAATACAAAGTATATCCATTTTAAAAAAAAACCCTTCGAACCCAAAAAAAACAAAAAAAATTTCCTTAAAATATTGGGAAAAACTTTTTTGAATTTGGGAAAACCGGGGTTTGTGTGAAAACTAATTGTTGAAAAAATCAAGAAGTTTAAAACTCATTGCATAAAAAATTATCTGGAGCTCTGATAATTCAAAAGTATGTTCAGCAGGAGATGTTTATGAACATATTAAAAATATAAGACCATATGCTTTGTTTCATGGTCAAAATGACCTGTTTACAGTATTATGAGCGTAGATCACATTTGTACACACATTTCTAAAAATCTTTAAAAAAAAAGGCATAAATGAAATTATAAAACTGTAATACATACATAATATTGTACAGTTTTTGTTTTTATAAAAAATTTGTTATTATATCTATGACTTGTAATAAAAAAGTCTCGAATTTTCCAGAATTCTATTGAGAGACCACTTCATTAAGAGACCACTTTTTGGCAGTCCCTTGAGTGGTCTCTTAATACAATGTCGACTGTATGAAGTTCAACCTTTATTGTAGATAAATCCTCATTTCTGGCTTTCACTTTCCTCTAATAGTTACCTTAAAACCAGTAATTCATTATTGTTTATTACAGCAGCATACATAAAAATCAAAATAAACAAGAGGGCCATGATGGCCCTGAAGTCGCTCACCTGTATATAGGCCCCCATAGGGGGGCCAGTTTAAACCCCAGGGCTTTTATTTGAACAATCTTTGTAGACACTTACTAGAAAATGTTTCATGCTTTATAATTGTCTGAACTCTGGCTATTCGGATTTTTCGAAGAAGATTTTTAAGTTTTTGCTATACACATATAAGGAAAATCAATGACCCCCGGGGTGGGGCCAATTTTGACCCCAGGGCTTTTATTTGAACAAACTTTGTAGACACTTACTAGAAGATGTTTCAAGCTTAATATCTAAACTCTAGCTATTTGGGTTTTTTCAAAGAAGATTTTTATGTTTTTGCTACACACATATAAGGAAAATCAATGTCCCCTGAGGTGGGGCCAATTTTGACCCCAGGGCTTTTATTTGAACAAACTTTGTAGACACTCACTAGAAGATGCTTCGTGCTTAATATCTAAACTCTAGCTATTTGAGTTTTTTCAAAGAAGATTTTTTAAGTTTTTGTTATACACATATAAGGAAAATCAATGACCCCCAGGGCGGGGCCAATTTTGACCCCAGGGCTTTTATTTAAACAAACTTGGTAGACATCCACTAGAAGATGTTTCATGCTTAGTATCTAAACTCTAGCTATTTGGTTTTTTTCAAAGAAGATTTTTTGCTATACACATATAAGGAAAATCAATGACCCCCGGGGCGGGCCAATTTTGACCCCAGGGCTCTTATTTGAACAAACTTGGTAGACATCCATTAGAACATGTTTCATGCTAAATATCTTAGCTTTAGCTCTTTGTGTTCTTTAAAAGAAGATTTTTTAAGTTTTTACTATATGCATATAGGGAAAATCAATGACCCCCTGGGGCGGGCCAATTTTAACCCCAGGGCTTTTATTTGAATAAACTTGGTAGACACCCATTAGAACATGTTTCATGCCAAATATCTAAGCTCTAGCTCTTTGGGTTTTTTAGAAGAATATATTTAAAGTTTTTTCTTTTGGTTGCCATGGCAACCAGAGTTCTGCATGGAATTAAATTCTTTGAACAATTTTCAAAGGTGACCACCAAAGGAACATTCCTGTGAAGTTTGGATGAAATTGGCTTAGTGGTTTATGAGGAGATGTCATTTAAAGTAAAAGTTTACGGCCGGACGCCGGACGGACGACGGACGAAAAGCGATCACAAAATCTCACCCTGTCACTTTGTGACAGGTGAGCTAAAAAGTCAAACTTCAGAAAGCATAAAAAATTACCCTACCAGTTTATAAATTTAGAATGTCCATGTCTTCCCTAGAAAGCCACAGACTCAAGTCCTCTCTTGTAGTGTTCTATAAAATCCAATACAAACTTGTATATGTTGACCATAACCATCTGACCCCAACTAGAAATCTGAACTTCCTGATCTCCCAGTCCCGTACCCAATATCATCTTAATTCCTACTTCCCTAGAACTCATAGTCATAGTCAGAATTGATAGTTTCGGGAGTAACATGTAAATGTAGATGTTAAATCCTCACTTAAAAATCCTCACTTATCCCAAAAATATAGTCCAGTCCCAAATATGTTCTATTTAGTAAGTTTTTCTGTAGTGTACTGTATGTGTTTTTGTTACCTAATAATTATTTTGATATGTATATATACTATAGTATAGGAGCCTTTTTAGGGCAAATAATATTTTATTTAAATAGTTAAAACATTCAAACAATTTAGTAACACATGCGAGTATTTTGGAATTGCAACCCAAAATGATCTTTGGATATGACGTTGCTTTGCCCAAGTACAAATATCTCAAAAGACTGTCATATTTATAGGACTAATGTCATAACTGAAATGTTTAATAATTACAGGCCTTAAGTATAACACATTACTTAGTTTACATGCATCTAGTGCGAGTGAACCAGGGTCAGCTTGGCCCTAAAACGTACTCAGTCCCCAAGTCAGCTCGGCCCTATTCCAACTCGGCACAGGTCAACTCGGCCCATAATAATATACTACTGGTAATCATGGTTACTTTTATTAATCTTTATATGTATTATTACAATTATATTTGTCATAGAATTCAATCTAAAAAAGTTATTTATGGATCAATATTTAACATATGGTATTGATATCTCTCCTAAACAAACAAAGTTTCAAACAATACGTACATGTACAATTCACTGCCAACTTTTTCATTTTCTATTTTTTAGTGATCATATATCTGAATACTTTTATAGTAATTTACTCCTTAAAATTGTTATGAACTAGGTTTTTAATACAGCGCTGAGTTGACCTGTGCCGAGTTGACCCGTGCCGAGTTGGTATAGGGCCGAGTTGCAGCATGCCCATTCACACACTACAGTGCGTAATTCACGCACAAAATTCTAGATGCACACATAAAAATTGTAAGCAGGGGGTACATGCACGCAAAGTAAAATCGTCAGAATGAATGTTTGGGATAGCCTATGTACGCTTAATTTTGCCTGGGGACGCATCAAACGACCACAAATACACAAATACGTCAGCGCGTGTCAGTCTATAGGTAGGCGGTCCTATGCACATCGACCCGTGAAGCGATTAGCCAATCAGCGATAACACTTTCAATCATTATCACGCAATAGAGATCAGACTAATGTATACACGCGCTGTACATGTAATTACCAGATATAACAAGAGGTGATAATTTAACATATTTGATCAACTGTTGATTGGAAATTAGCAAATTTTACCGACAAAGGGAAAAGAATATCGACTATTTAGGCCGCAAGTTTAAATACTGTTTTCTCAAATTACAAATGAGTGTAATTTTGAATTATTCTCGAAATTTTCGGCACTTTCTAAGCAAAATTTTGCTTTCGTTTCATTCTTGCAAAAACGTTCTATAAGAGTTTAAATGATTTAACATATTGTGCCGAAATGCCAGGACAACTAACCAAAATACACGTACGCTTTTCTTTGATCCGAAAATTGATCCCGAACATCGGCGATTTCACGTTCGCCGGAATTTCAGAAACCCTAAAATTTTGCAAAAATTCTCAGTTTCCAAGCCAAACATGAGAATGAATTGTTCCTTTATTATTAAATCAGCATTAAATCTTTAAATATCGATCTTCAATTTGCCCCCATTTTGAAGATATTTGCTAAAATAATTGTCGATCGAATGAATCTCTAACACACTGTGTGAAGCTGTACACGATAATCTTATTCATTCCGCTAAACCCTGCCTATATACATTTACGTTTTTTTTTACAAATATAAACTTTTTGTCTATAGAGTGGACTTATTTAACCAGAATAAAATTGGATTCGGTATAAAAATGAAAAAAAACAAAAACGATTTCCATGTGTTGATGCATTAAAATGAAATAATTTCATGAAAAATATTAATATTAACAAAACAAAACAATAATTATACTATATTATACTACATTTATATAAAATGTTCTTACAAACAAAAACATGTTTAAACTTATGTGTACCCCCAGATTTTGAAATGTACCCCCAATTTTCAATGACAGGGGGTACATGTACCCCTACATTAAAAATTGAGTGGGCATGCTGGAGTTGACCTTTTACCAGTTCGAGGTCAGGGTATCGTATTGTAACACGGCCAGCGATTGGCTGAAAAAAAGTGCAGGGAAAACCGTATGATTCAGTTTATACATGAGGCGATTGGATGAAAGTGGGGTATTTTTAAGTATAAAAACTAATTTAAAAAGTAACACTACAATGTTTTCTGAAGAAAATGAAATATTTCATGAGTCTCTGTGATAATTTTGACTTGGATATTTGCATTTATAAAAAGTGTATGTCGGTCCTGTGATCAGCAGAAAATTTCAATGAAATGGGGGGTAATCCTCTTTGAAGTCAATTTGCAAAAAATTTGGTCGGCTACCCCTATATAACAGGAACATTTTTATGTGTCAGGCATTTCATTCTGCTAGAAAAAATACCTCTTTAGCATGAAAACTGAATTTTAAGGTAGGATAAGGGGCCATTTCTTATAATGTAAGTCTATGGAAATATCAATGTGAGTGTCTGACCTAAAGAGAGGGAAATTGGAACTGTCATAATTCACAGTAGAACTTTGTCTTCATTGATTACAGCATGAAAAGCTGATATTTTGGAAGAATGGATGTATACAGCCTGTCTAGGTATGATATTTCATTATTTCAGTGCAACTGTTGGTGTTTACAGCAGATAATGTGTCAAAGGGGTCAATCTACAAGCATTGTTTACATATGAACAATTGTATTAGTGTTACATAAGAGTTAATAATGGTTTATATTTTCTTTGAACAGTGAATTTGAGTGATAATCAATTGGTGATATGTTGATGATGAATAATGTAGACCTTGGTCATTAAAAATATTTTTTCAGATTTCAAAGAAATGCTGTACATTTGCTACACACATGCCAGGTTTGAAGACTTCATGTATAACTTGACAGGACCTGATGTAAGCACATTGGCCACTTTTGTTGGGTGTTGCAGGTATATCATTACAAATGCATGTTGTCAGGTTCAAAACTGATATATAATAATTAAAAAAGTTTAGGGTGCTGTTTCGATTAACTTTTCGACTTTATTTAGGGGCGGAAATTTCTTCGCTCGGCACTAATTTTTACCATTTTGCTCAAATATTTAAATAGAATGTCACAAATAAATTGCTTCTTTGTCTGTTTCCTATATAAGAATGTTTTGTGTTTCATTTCCAGGCATAGATAGCATTAAAGCTTCAAATAAATAGCATTTTAAGGCTTCTGTCTTAAAATTTACTTGGTTTCAGGGCATGAATATCAACACATACTTAGAAATTGAAATCCATTGAAAAATGTAGCATAATTCAGTTAGGTTGCCTCTGAATAGCCTCTTATTATGTGGTTAAGATGCAAAATAGTGATAAGAATTTATTGTTTTCTATTTGGTAATACATATTTACACACTCACAATTGTATAATGCCATAGTTTTTAGACTTTATGTCTGTTTAATGCATAATTGAATGTGCATCATAATGGCCAAGGGTAGAATTATTTTGTAGAAAAGTTTTATTGATAAGTAAATGTTGATCTACTTTTTCACAATCATATCAGGCACAATTATAACACAGCTTTAGTGTCTGTGATGTGTCTATTAACAGAAAAAGCACTTATTCTGGTAGAGAAATGTATAAAAAGGGTGTGATTATGCACAATTTCAGTGAATTACCTCCCTTTATTTATTGAGAAACTTAGATAAGTGCATAAATTCTAGTTTCTGGCTACCTAAATGAAAAAAAAATACACATTACTATCCATTCCAAGTACATTTTGGTCTGAAGAGGTGATTTACATGTTAAAACACCTGAAAGAAGGTTTCAATTGTCATATTTGACTCCAAATGAATGCAAAAATGACCAAAAAATGGGTGTAGAAGTCAAATTTTAGGCTTTTATTGTGCTGTTAAATCCAGAGGAACTTGGTTTTTCCATATATTGCATTTCGTTATATCCATGTAAGAGAGAGACAAAAAATATAAACAGAATTTTGGCATTTTATTGACATTTAGGCTTGTATTTAAGACTATATATGCAAATATTTGGAGTAGAAAAATATAGCAGGGCAGTTTTGAAATACCTAGTTACACCCAAAATGTTGCTATGTGTGTACAAATAATGTGTAATCCATAATCAGGTCATTATACAGTAGTAATTAAGTATGTTTGCTAAGCTAAATCTTCATTCAGGAAGTCTATTGGTAATAAAATGTTAAAATTTGGGTGAAAAATCACTTATTTTGATATGGGTGGGGTGATAAAATTGCTCCCTGCTGCATCCTTTTGTTACAAAATTAGTAATTTGAAGCACTTCTGTAATGAGAACAGTGTAGTTTTGCTATCTGTGTGATTTTATGGAAGTTGTTACAAAATTGGCTTCAGAATAATGAGTTAAGTATAAAAATCACATGCTAAAATTCATTTTCAGAATATCCGGAATGCGGCATAACGGCGCTTCAGTGTTCCCACTTCTTTTTTTCATTGGGGGTATTTTTACCCCTTACCTTTGAAAACTGGGGGTAAAATAAAAATTCAGGGGGTACATATATTTGTACAATATTTGTTTTCTTCAAGATTCACTCCTCCACCCCCCTCCCCCCCCAGGTATAATTCATTGTGACCAACACATACTGGCATATATCTCCATCTCAATTAATATAACCATTTTTTGAGTTATTTAAATTCATAAACGGCATATAAATTGTTACTACACACCTTTGAACAAAACGTTGATGTTTTTAATTCACAAAATCGGCATCGCGAAAATATGTGACAAATGAAAATTCGTCAGTTTCCTGCAGAAACATTCACAATTCCAGTTGTTGCTGATTACCATTATATCAGAATTAATATTTTTTTCATGTTTTGAGACTGTTTTTCATCGGCTATTCTTACAGGCATCGTAAAACAAGAATTACAAATTTGTAATTTACGGCAATCATTCCCAGTGGGGGGTCTGTAAACTTCATTGTGAATTCGGAGATTTTCTCACATTTCATCAATTTCAATGCACTTTAAGTGATTTTTGTTTGAGAAATTGCTCAAAAGAATAATTTTTGAATTATACAAGATTAAGTTTCCGACTTTCTGTGCGTATTTTTACCCTCTTGCCTAAATTTCTGTACGTGAATTTTGTTATTTATGCGTAAAATACGCACATATGTGCGTAAATGGGAACACTGCGCTTGTTGCAAAAAAGGAAACTTCAAAGTTTTAAATGACTTAAGAGTGGTGAAAATGCATCCACATTGTTGGTAATTGTATATGCAACTTAATTTATTATTAGATTTTAGAATGCCAAACATTTAATATTCCCTTTAGGTCAGGGTATCGTATTGTAACACGGCCAGCGATTGGCTGAAAAAAAGTGCAGGGAAAACCGTATGATTCAGTTTATACATGAGGCGATTGGATGAAAGTGAGGTATTTTTAAGTATAAAAACTAATTTAAAAAGTAACACTACAATGTTTTCTGAAGAAAATGAAATATTTCATGAGTCTCTGTGATAATTTTGACTTGGATATTTGCATTTATAAAAAGTGTATGTCAGTCCTGTGATCAGCAGAAAATTTCAATGAAATGGGGGGTAATCCTCTTTGAAGTCATTTTGCAAAAAATTTGGTCGGCTACCCCTATATAACAGGAACATTTTTATGTGTCAGGCATTTCATTCTGCTAGAAAAAATACCTCTTTAGCATGAAAACTGAATTTTAAGGTAGGATAAGGGGCCATTTCTTATAATGTAAGTCTATGGAAATATCAATGTGAGTGTCTGACCTCGAGTTCAAATTCAATAAAATCGCGAATATACATGACACAAATAAAATCTCTTAAAATTCGTAAAATACACCAATCAGTAATTGGTGACACATAATTAGGAAATCCTTAATAATTATTATTTACGTTATTAGTGTTAAAACTTACCTTTTTGAGCCTTTATTCGCATGTTTTTTGTATGAAAATTCTAAAACGGTAAAAAGCACATTGCAAATGGCTGGTTACTGAAAGGGGGACAACTGATAGGCATTCGTACCATGTTAGTTCGTACATGAACAATGGTTAGTACGAAATAATTGGTTCCTTTGATGATTATTTAATCAGATTTAAATTACAAGGAATATCTCCATCTAATACAATGAAACTTCCATTAAGCATAAATTGCAATATGGAAAAGATGCCTGTTATTTTATTTTGTTCCAATTTTGTTCACATGAAATACAGTATAGGTTTTGTTCTGTTGATGGAATTGGTATTTCATCTATTTTGCCAAGCACATTGGCATTGGCACATCGGCAGTAGTAGATTTTTGTTTAGTAGAAGGGGTCAGTTAGATGGAGACTCTTGTATTAAGATGCAAGTAGATTCCATTCTCAAGTAGTATGATACAGGTAATAATAGACGTCCAAAGAAGAGACACACTGTGTTTATTCTAGATCTTGCATGGTCACTATGTAAAAAAGATTATGATCATTATGAAAGTGTAACATAAAATTAACAGAGTTGTCAGCAACCATTCAGTTGTCAACAACACTAGTACCATTATAATGAAAATGTTTGTGTCCTGTGTGAGAATTTGCCTTAATGGGTTTGGGAATCAGAATTGCGGCCAATGTTTAACCCTGCAGGATCATAAGTGGCGGCTAAATTGGTTCAAATTACTGGAGTATATGCACCTCTTAGCCCCAATAAGTGATATGATTTTGACCCCTGGTATTGCTTTCCCTAGTGAACTAAATGTAAAAAAAAGAATCGAAAAGAATTATACATATGTACATTTAATTTAATTAGAAAAGAAGAAAACATCTATACAACATCATTCTGTTCTCAAATTACAACATGTTAATATTCTACTGAAACGTTTATATTACATATGTTATAAGTACATTTTTGCATGTTGAATTTTTTGTATTTCAATATGAACAAGCTTATTAAACAAGAGCTGTCAAAGAGGACAGTGTCCAAAACTTTTCTCACTGCTTGAAACAAGAGACCTAATAATTTAGGGATTAACAAAAAATCTTGAATATTGATCAACAACACTTGAATTACTTACTTGAATATTGATAAAAGAAGCCGGATAGACTTATTTGCCTCCCAAAAGGTTTCTATGTTTTAACTATTTTTCAGATTTTAAATCAGTAATATTCGTTTATAGCTACATATTAATTTAATAAATATCTGAAATGTTTATAGTTAAACAATCTTTAAAACAATAAACATAAAACATTCAAAATCACATATATATAACAAGTATCACACTGTATTACAATTAAAATCAAATAAATATGTTTTACAATAGATCTTTAAGATAGTTAGAAATATCAATTGCATATAATAATATTATTTCTTTTAACAATTACAAAAACTGCGTGACTAACGAAGAACTGTTAGAATATTTTCATTATATGTATTAGTTTCAGACCTGCTACTTATCTACAATGCCGCAGTTTGTTGGAAAAAATGTCTAAAAAATAAACTGTCGATCTGTTTACAACATATGTTTACAAGTCAAATTGTTTAAAATGTGTTTAAACATTAACTGCACGTTCATCATACTGCCTCAATTATGTCATATCGTCATACTTCATGGGACTCACTGGAAAACAAGCTATGATAGCATAAAACACTTTTACACTGAGACGAAGAACTTGTCCTCTCTTTAGTACTGTGTTCTGTCACTTTTATTTGGGACATAAATATTCTAAAGTAGGTTCATTAATGTCCCTGATAAATAACGATATCATCCTGTGATCCGAAATAATCTATAAAAAAAAATGTTATCATCAGGAAAGTGAATTATTTATCTGCTATCACGTTCTTCAATAAAACATCTAGAGTGTTCTTCTTGAGACATATTTACATAAGGTTTAAAATTTATGATATCCTCGAAGTATAGAAATGTAATCAATATTTATCAGATAAGAGAAAGTAAATATATTGACATGCTGTTCATTTATTGTAAAATGCCTTAATAAAAATATATTGCAAATCATTCTTGAGGACTATACATGTATCCTGAAAGTATTAACAAAGCAAACATTTTACCAAAAGGAAAAAAGATTGTCCATCAAGTGAACAAGAACCGTTGAGTGCATACACAATTCTCTTTAAAAAAGAAACGATAAAGTATAAATTATGTCTCCCAAAATTTTTGGGAGACATAGTGTTTTTGCCTTCGTCGTCTGTCTGTCCGTCCGTCAGTCAGTCCGTTGTCTGTCAGCATTAAACTTGTCCGCCCTTCACAGATCAGACTACTGGTAGGATTTTAACCAAACTTTACAGGAGTGATCAGTACCATCCCTAGTTGTGCACATCACCGGCACGTTCCGTTTCGCTGCACAAAATTGCCACCAGAGCTAAAAATAGAAAAATCCTGTCTGCCCTTCAGAGGTGAAACTACTGGCGGGATTTCAACCAAACTTTACAGGAGTAATCAGTACCATCCCTACATGGTTATGCTGTTGTGACAAAAACCCTTCAAGCTTTTATGGTTGTCTAATAAATTACATCAACGAATTTCCAGTTGAAAGACAAAAATCTGTTATGTATAAACTTACTATCAAAGATAATTTGTGACGTTTAAAATTCTTGAATTCTCGGTTTCATTTTAACAAACTCAGAATTCCTACATCAAGAATTTACGATTTCAACATACAGAGTTCACGATTTCAACTTTATAAATTCAAAATTTTAACTTCAAGACTTCATGATGTAAATTTCATGAATTTACGATTTTATAAGCAGCATTTCTCTTGATTAATATTTATTTTCATGAAAAAAAATGAAATTGTTTATGGTTAAATGTTGTGAAGTGAACAAAATTGATATATTTTGCAAACAGATTTTCAAAAACACATTATAAATTACCAAAAAGAGATTAAAATATGCAAAAATAGACTCACTAACGGTGGCGCAAAGGTGACATGTATGTGTTTTTATTTATCTCGTGCGCACGAGGTACTAAGTCGTGGCCACAAGATAGCTAAGTCGTGGCCACGAGATAGCTAAGTCGTGGCCACGAGATAGCTAAGTCTTGGCCACGAGATAATTAAGAAGTGGCAGCGAGATAATTAAGGAGTAGGCACGAGATCTAGTGCGCACGAGACAATAACCAATCAGAATACACTATATATACATGTATTATGCAATTTTTAAACTGAACATCTTACTTTTATATGCAACATTAATCTTTGAAAACACTGAAGATATTCACTTTGAGCTTGTCTTTAGAATCATTTTAGAAAGTCACCTTCCAAGGCCCATCATACATTAATTTTGACTATAGCCCTTTGTTGGGACAATGTTGTGATCGAATTGGTCAATTTGTACGTACTACGGCCTGTTAACCTTGTTTATATGATAACATGAGAAGGAATAAGTACTGGTTTATTTTATTTGGAAGGGACATTACCAATGGACAGTAGCTAGATAGCCTCAAAGGTAAAATCCTTGTGTGATGAATAATTTAAAAGGAATTAGCCATGGTTTATATAAACCAGAAAGATCATTGCACATTATCAGTAGATGACATCTTATAATTTCGAGGTCATTGGGAAAAAAATCAGGGTCACAGTGACGGTAAATATAAAATTATTGATCAATAAATAAGTTGTATAAATGGCACTTTTACAGGCCGGTGAAGTAGGGGCATCCTACTATAGCACATGTCTAGTTAATTAGGGAAACTCATATAAATGGTTTTATCTGATTGGTAATTTTTATCGTGGCCACGACTGAGTAACTCGTGGCCACGACATAGTTTCTCGTGGCCAGGACTCAATTATCTCGTGGCAACGACTTTGTAACTTGCGGCCACGACATAGTATCTCGTGGCCACGACTTAATTATCTCTTGGCCACGACTTAGTAATTCGTGGTCACGACATAGTATCTCGTGCCCACGACTTCATTATCTAGTGGCCACGACTTAGAAACTCGTGGCCACGATATAGTATCTCCTGGGCACGAGATAAATATAAACACACACACATGTCACCTTTGTGCCACCGTATGAACTGCATATTAGTAACGAAGTAGAAATATGGTATTAAATACTGCTAAATTAACGTCCGTGTGGCAGCTGTAAAAGGTTGCTCCGCACTAAACTTAAGTGTTGTTATATTATTGTGGATCGTCGGGATCATTGATTCCAGCTTTATTTAGTGTTGAAAATTGAGTATCGTTCTTGAAAGCCGGTGCTAAGGCACTCGAGGGATGTTGCACTTTATCATAATCCTTTGTAAATACAGAATCATTGAAAGCAAGCATGCAATTTTATGAAATTTTGTTTGATTAATGATTCCGAGGGATCAATTTGTCTCCAAATCACAACAGCAGGTGGCAAGTGTCGTGTGGCTGCTGTTAAAAGTTGCCCCATACCTCTCTACCGAGGGATCACTTTTTCTCCAGATTTTTGTCTGGAGGCATGCAGTTTTAATGCAAAGTGTCAACCTGCTTTTCAACATAAATATTTCACTTTGTTTGATATGTACTTAACATTGATCTTACTTTGTCATATATATTGCTTTATCATTAAATACCGTGATGCTTCGTGGGGGTCACCACAACACTAAGCAGAAATGTCTCAAAATAGTTTTGCACTGGGACAAAGAGCTCGCCCACTGACAAAACTATAAATTCTGTCACATGCTTTTTAACTACATGTAGGGACATAAATATTCTGAAGTTGGTTTATTGAATCTGCCTTTCCTTGTTGATCTTGTTTATCAGATTTCACGTCACTGAAAAAAAATGATTTCATCTTATGATCCGCCATAATCCTTATAAAAAGGGCACTTAAATTTACAGTCAAGAAATCTGTATGTAGTAAAGTCAACAAAGTGGGTCTGAAAATTTATGGTTTGTTATAAATTGTGAATGCTAAAATGAATATCTTAAAGAGGGTAGGTAAATCGTTCGTTAGATCTTTTCCACAACTCCCTACAAAATTTATAATATCATCGAAACATCTAAAAATAACAAAATTGTTGCCGAAAGGAAAATACACAGTTCAGCATGAAAACACATGTTTGTTTGTTTTGTTTGATTGGGGTTTACGTCACCCCGACACAGTATAGGTCATTTGGCGACGGTCCCAGCTTTACTGGTTGAGGAAGACCTCATGTACTATTCCGTGCATCATTTCAAGCACAAACGGGCACCTGAGTAGAACCACCGACGTTCCATAAGCTAGCTGGACAGCTTCCTCACATGAAAGAATCCAAAGTCCCTGTCGGGATTCAAACCCACAGCGATGACGGGCGTAAACACATGTAAACAAGTCCAATAAAAACTTAATTTGATAATCCTTCTTCTTAAAGAGGTGATGTACTCGTCTCTATTGGGGTCTTATAGAAGGCTTTACCACATTTTAAATAAATGTTTGAATACAAAGAAAAGTGGTGGCTTTATCTGACCGCTTCTGTGTCGGCTTCATGGGTCTGTGATTTAAAGTGTCTTGTCATGATGATATTGCTATAAAAAGAACCTTTTTATACAGTTATTATCGGAATACTTTAACCATTTGTTACGACTTAATTTAAATACAAAATCGGTTATGCTTTGAAAGAGAAGCTTTAATGATACAGTAATAATTTACAACAAGCAGTTCGATATACACTCTTGGCAATTGACAATCTAGACAAACATCATCGTACCGTTTGACGCATTAGATGTAACAGGTAGGTGACTGTTTAGTTACATATTTTCAAAACAGTCATTCTAAATGTTTATGCATAAAATTGTTCTTTTCTTCAAAAGACGCCTTAATTCATTGCATTTCTTTTATCATTATTATTATTATTATTATTATTATTATTACTATTATCAAGAAAGGCATTTGGTTGTTCAGCTAAAGGTTTTTTTCGTTAATATAATATTGCAAGTATAATATTTCAAAGAAATGAAGATGTAGTTTTGTGCTGTACTTTCGATATTGACTTATATTTTTGAAGCTTAATACTTTTTTTATACACGTTTTTGTTAGGAATCTATTGATTAATTGTGATTGGCAAACTAAATCATTGTCTCTATGACCATAGGTTTTTACTATACAATAATTATCACATTATCACAAAGAAAGAGGGTTTCTAAATTAAGTAAGAAAATTAAATTTTAAGCATTTTGATACATTTGAAAAACATATGTGCAATAACTTGGCTAAACAATCAACAATCAACAATCGACATTCAATGTCGAGCTAGACAATCAACATTCAGCTCGACAGTCGACCTGTAATAATAATCAAAGTATTCTTAAAATGAATGTTAAGCTAGACAATCAACAATCAGCTAGACATTCGAAAATTTCTTATGTCGAGCTAGACAATCGACATTCAGCTCAACATTCGATCTATAATAATCAATAAATTTTTCTCAAAGTGAATGTTGAGTTAGACAATCAACAATCAGCTAAACATTCGAAAAATTCTTATGTCGAGCTAGGCAATCAACATTCAGATCAACATTCGATCTATAATAATAATCAAAGAATTCTCAAAGTTAAGGTTTAGCTAGACAATCCACAATCAGCTAGAAATTCGATAAATTCTGAATTCTAAATAGAGCTGAATGTCGATTGTCTAGCTCGACATAAGAAATTTTCGAATGTCTAGCAGATTGTTGATTGTCTAGCTAAACATTCATTTTAAGAATACTTTGATAATTATTACAGGTCGAATGTTGAGCTGAATGTCGATTGTCTAGCTCGACATCAGAAAGTTTCGAATGTCTAGCAGATTGTTGATTGTCTAGCTAAACATTCATTTTAAGAATACTTTGATAATTATTACAGGTCGAATGTTGAGCTGAATGTCGATTGTCTAGCTCGACATCAGAAAGTTTCGAATGTCTAGCTGATTGTTGATTGTCTAGATCAACATTCACTTTGAGAATTCTTTGATAATTATTATAGAATCGAATGTTGAGCTGAATGTCGATTGTCTAGCTCGACATCAGGAAGTTTCGAATGTCTAGCTGATTGTTGATTGTCTAGCTAAACATTCATTTTAAGAATACTTTGATAATTATATTAGGTCGAATGTTGAGCTGAATGTTGATTGTCTAGCTCGACATAAGAATTTTCGAATTCTAGCTGATTGTTGATTTCTAGCTTAACATTCACTTTTCAGAATACTTGATTATTATATTAGATCGAATGTTGAGCTGAATGTCGATTGTCTAGCTCGACATAAGAAATTTTCGAATGTATAGCTGATTGTTGATTGTCTAGCTAAACATTCATTTTAAGAATACTTTGATAATTATTACAGGTCGAATGTTGAGCTGAATGTCGATTGTCTAGCTCGACATAAGAAAGTTTCGAATGTCTAGCTGATTGTTGATTGTCTAGCTCAACATTCAGTTTTGAGAATTCTTTGATTATTATTATAGATCGAATGTTGAGCTAAATGTTGATTGTCTAGCTCGACATAAGAAATTTTCAAATGTCTAGCTGATTGTTGATTGTCTAGCTCAACATTCACTTTGAGAAAAATTTTTGTTGATTATCATAGATCGAATGTTGAGCTGAATGTCGATTGTTTACTTCGACATAAGAAAGTTTCGAATGTCTAGGTGATTGTTGATTGTCTAGCTCAACATTCTCTTTGAAAATTCTTTGTTGATTATTATAGATCGAATGTTGAGCTGAATGTTGATTGTTTAGCTCGACATAAGAAATTTTCGAATGTCTAGCTGATTTTTGATTGTCTAGCTCAACATTCACTTTGAGAATACTTTGATTATTATATTAGATCGAATGTTGAGCTGAATGTTGATTGTCTTGCTCGACATAAGAAGTTTTCGAATGTCTAGCTGATTGTTGATTGTCTAGCTCAACATTCACTTTGAGAAACATTTGTTGATTATTATAGATCGAATGTTGAGCTTAATGTCGATTGTCTAGCTCGACATCAGAAAGTTTCGAATTTCTAGCTGATTGTTGATTGTCTAGATCAACATTCACTTTGAGAATTCTTTGATAAACATTATAGATCGAATGTTGAGCTGCTGAATGTTGATTGTCTAGCCTGACATAAGAATTTTTCGAATGCATAGCTGACTCTTGATTGTCTAGCTAAACATTCATTTAAAGAATACTTTGATAATTATTACCGGTCGAATGTTGAGCTGAATGTCGATTTTCTAGCTCGACATCAGAAAGTTTCGAATGTCTAGCTGATTGTTGATTGTCTAGCTAAACATTCATTTTAAGAATACTTTGATTATTATATTAGATCGAATGTTGAGATGAATGTTGATTGTCTAGCTCGACATAAGAAGTTTTCGAATTTCTAGCTGTTGTTGATTGTCTAGCTCAACATTCACTTTGAGAAACAATTGTTGATTATTATAGATCGAATGTTGAGCTGAATGTCGGTTGTCTAGCTCGACATAAGAAATTTTCGAATGTATAGCTGATTGTTGATTGTCTAGCTAAACATTCATTTTAAGAATACTTTGATAATGATTACAGGTCGAATGTTGAGCTGAATGTCGATTGTCTAGCTTGACATAAGAAATTATCGAATGTCTATCTGTTTGTTAATTGTCTAGCTCAACATTGTCTTTGAGAATTCTTGGATTATTATTATAGATCGAATGTTGAGCTGAATGTTGATTGTCTAGCTCCACATCAGAATTTTTCGAATGTCTAGCTGATTGTTGATTGTCTAGCTCAACATTCACTTTGAGAAAAATTTGTTGATTATTATAGATCGAATGTTGAGCTGAATGTTGATTGTCTAGCTCGACATAAGAAGTTTTCGAATGTCTAGCTGATTGTTGATTGTCTAGCTCAACATTCACTTTGAGAAAAATTTGTTGATTATTATAGATCGAACGTTGAGCTGAATGTCGATTGTCTAGCTCGACATAAGGAATTATCTTATGTCAAGTTGATTGTTGATGGTCTAGCTCAACATTCACTTTGAGAATTCTTTGATTATTATTATAGATCGAATGTTGAGCTGAATGTTGATTGTCTAGCTCGACATAAGAAGTTTTCGAATGTCTAGCTGATTGTTGATTGTCTAGCTAAATATTCATTTTAAGAAAATTTTGATAATTATTACAGGTCGAATGTTGAGCTGAATGTTGATTGTCTAGCTCGACATAAGACATTTTCGAATGTCTAGCAGATTGTTGATTGTCTAGCTCAACATTCACTTTGAGAAACAATTGTTGATTATTACAGATCGAATGTTGAGCTGAATGTCGGTTGTCTAGCTCGACATAATAAATTTTCGAATGTCTAGCAGATTGTTGATTGTCTAGCTAAACATTCATTTTAAGAATACTTTGATAATTATTACAGGTCGAATGTTGAACTGAATGTCGATTGTCTAGTTAGACATAAGAAATTTTCGAATGTCTAGCTGATTGTTGATTGTCTAGCTCAACATTCACTTTGAGAATTCTTGGATTATTATTATAGATCGGATGTTGAGCAGAATGTCGATTGTCTAGCTCGACATAAGGAATTTTCGAATGTATAGCTGATTGTTGATTGTCTAGCTAACCATTCATTTTAATAATACTTTGATAATTATTACAGGTCGAATGTTGAGCTGAATGTTGATTGTCTAGCTCGACATAAGACATTTTCGAATGTCTAGCTGATTGTTGATTTCTAGCTAAACATTCATTTTTAGAATACTTTGATTATTATATTAGATCGAATGTTGAGCTGAATGTCGATTGTCTAGCTCGACATAAGAAATTTTCGAATGTATAGCTGATTGTTGATTGTCTAGCTAAACATTCATTTTAAGAATACTTTGATAATTATTACAGGTCGAATGTTGAGCTGAATGTCGATTGTCTAGCTCGACATAAGAAAGTTTCGAATGTCTAGCTGATTGTTGATTGTCTAGCTCAACATTCAGTTTGAGAATTCTTTGATTATTATTATAGATCGAATGTTGAGCTAAATGTTGATTGTCTAGCTCGACATAAGAAATTTTCAATTGTCTAGCTGATTGTTGATTGTCTAGCTCAACATTCACTTTGAGAAAAATTTGTTGATTATCATAGATCGAATGTTGAGCTGAATGTCGATTGTTTACTTCGACATAAGAAAGTTTCGAATGTCTAGGTGATTGTTGATTGTCTAGCTCAACATTCTCTTTGAAAATTCTTTGTTGATTATTATAGATCGAATGTTGAGCTGAATGTTGATTGTTTAGCTCGACATAAGAAATTTTCGAATGTCTAGCTGATTTTTGATTGTCTAGCTCAACATTCACTTTGAGAATACTTTGATTATTATATTAGATCGAATGTTGAGCTGAATGTTGATTGTCTTGCTCGACATAAGAAGTTTTCGAATGTCTAGCTGATTGTTGATTGTCTAGCTCAACATTCACTTTGAGAAACATTTGTTGATTATTATAGATCGAATGTTGAGCTGAATGTCGACTGTCTAGCTCGACATAAGAAATTTTCGAATGTATAGCTGATTTTTGATTGTCTAGCTCAACATTCACTTTGAGAATTGTTTGATTATTATTATAGATCGAATGTTGAGCTGAATGTTGATTGTCTAGCTAGACATTGAATGTCGATTGTTGTTTGTTGATTGTTTAGCCAAGTTATTGCACATGAAAAACATTACGATATGGAATTTGTACGAATTAAAGATCTTGATGTACATTCAACTTCGTTTTCTAACAATGCCAAAAGAAACTGACAATATTTTTATGTGAATGCCCCTATATGACTGTTGGTCAGGTGTCCCAGACAAATTTCTAAAATATTTTTATGATAGTCTACGGATGATTATTTTTTATGTATTCCTTAAAAAAAATAATAATATATTTTCAGTGAATGCTTTGAATGTATTATTCGCCAGTAAATCGTAAATCGGTGCATAGATGAATATTCATGATAATAGAAGTCAAGAACGGGTCATTCATATTGATCCACTAATACATTTTATTTCTTTTAAAAAATGTCAAGCATTTTTATTAACTGGTCGGACAAAAGTTCTTATTTGTACATCTACCACGGACTTTAAGTCTGCCTGGAGCTCAGTTTTTCATTATTTTGATTTATACCTTAACGGAATTTCGTACACAAATACAAAGGCATGGTGACACTGGTATAAAATAATAATAATGATGATGATAATAGTAATAAAGTTTAAAAGGGAAACAATTAAATTATCACACTAGCGGTACGCACGTTAAATGCGTTTCATCCCCCCACCGAGTGCCTCAAATTTTACCGATAGTCTTGTGACATGTGCGATAGATACCGGACTGACAGTAAATCAAGTTAAGATTTGAAAAAAATTCTGCTATAAAATGATATCGATCAGCAGCTTTTTAATTGGTCAGATGTCACTGGGTCATAAAAAATGGTTAGAGTATATTAATTACCGCACTTTGTGACCCCTTTGGTGCGTATGCAATAACTTAGCGTAAAACGTAGGAGCCTGAGAGAGAACAGCCAATTTATGACACTTCGTTTGATGCGGGTCGGACTAACTTTGAATTGGCATAACTTTTAAAATAATCAAGCAATTTACATGCGTTTAAAGCAGATGATGAAACGGAATTTATTTACGGAGGCAACCGTGTCAGAGATTTTTGTTTGCTCAATGACTTAATTATATTTAATTACGTAATATGTATGGTGAAAAAGGTGGCATAAAATGTTTCACGTTACGTAATTTTTTTTTTAGAATTAAAAATGGAATCATTTTGTCTGATTCTGAATACTAAGTAAGATAGGTTGCCTGAGCTGAGAGTCTGCGTTACATCCTGTAAAAACATATAAGTTGAAAGATGTGCACAAACTAAGTTAATATCATCCAAATTTCCAAAGGCCTAATTAAAATGTCTCATGTAGGTTTTCCTATATATCCTTCTGCTGCTGTTTTGGTATTGGTGTTTAAAGTACTTCCCTGTCAATATTTTGTCATTTTTCATTTCAGTCTTAAGCCCAATTGCAGAATAACTATATCTACTTTCTTTTACTTTATGTTTAACAGATTATTTCTTAATGTTTTTTTACTACTTCATGTGTTTGTTCATTGCTTGTCATGACATAAAATTTACAGGATTTCCTTTGCTTTTGAACTGTTTATCAAACAACATCAGCATCAATTTTATTGATATAAGTTACTTGCTGCTGATCTTTAATGTACATACTATGGAATTTAACTACACTAAAGTTTAATGGTAATATTTAATATATACTCATTATATCAATATTTGCACTTTTATGAATGGCAAACATAAATGTGAAAAAGTCTTCAAGTTTATCAAATGACATCAATATAGAGTTTCCATCAAAATTTGACTGTCCATATTCTGCATGAGAATTTGAATCAAACAGTCTTTAAGAAACACCGCAGAACAAATTGATCCTATCATGACCAATGCATTGTGTGCTCTCTGAAATGCTGCATTCAAGGCTTGATGTAGAGTTTGTCAGTCTGTATCTCCGAAATGCTGAATAGTGATTCCTGATACAATGTTTTCTTTTCTTATTTGTACAACCTTTGACAAAACATTCACTTTATATTGTCGTATAGCTGGTTGCACAGGCTAATTAGTCATACATGCTATATTCAAAAAGAATGACAAGTCAACATGTATATACATATATTAGGGTTTTTATTTCTTAATGTGCACTATGGAACATGACATGATTTATGAGTATTATAGTGCAGGAGATGCATACGGACTAGCTTATGTCAAGATGATTTATATATGTAACTCTAAAACGTGTGTATTGATATACATTATAAAATGTCCTTAGGACAGGTTGATATTAGATATACTATTCTCAAATGTCAGAGTGGGAGTTCGTCTTTGGTATTACACTCGTTCACATGTGTGTTTGTATTTGTATATTAAAAGTATGTAACATCCGTGAGTTCTTCCTCCGTTATACGACAACGGTTGATTTGATATTTTTTTATGGAGGTATTTGTCGTATAGCTGATTGCACAGGCTAATTAGTCATACATGCTATATTCAAAAAGAATGACAAGTCAACATGTATATACATATATTAGGGTTTTTATTTCTTAATGTGCACTATGGAACATGACATGATTTATGAGTATTATAGTGCAGGAGATGCATACGGACTAGCTTATGTCAAGATGATTTATATATGTAACTCTAAAACGTGTGTATTGATATACATTATAAAATGTCCTTAGGACAGGTTGATATTAGATATACTATTCTCAAATGTCAGAGTGGGAGTTCGTCTTTGGTATTACACTCGTTCACATGTGTGTTTGTATTTGTATATTAAAAGTATGTAACATCCGTGAGTTCTTCCTCCGTTATACGACAATATACACAAACATTACACATATACACATCATACATATACATATTTTTGTTCAATAAAACATATCTGATTAAACTTATTTTTCAAAATATTATACACACTTCTATAGTGTAAACATTCGACATTTGTTTTACTTACCATTGTAGATATGTAATTCTAAATTACCCTATATCAATTTGTTACTGTCTATATACACGCAACGTTATCAAAGGCTCTACTATTCTTAACATTGTATATTAGCTTCAACATAATTACTATATAAACAAGCAAATTCGTTGAATTTATATCCCCCGCCGAGTGCTGGTTATTATTAACACAACAACTGACGACATACGGCTATATTTATATATATTTATCATGGTGTAAACAGTAATATTTTCTTTGTACATGAAAAATATTCAGGGCAATATTTTATCTGGACAGGCCAATGAGATGTAAATTGCCTTTTCGTAATGATGGTTCCCATACAGTTTTGTTAAAATCAATACAGCAGTTGCAAAGAAACAGCAATATTGCTCTTTATGCATACTTCATAACTAATCAAGGGCCATAACTCTGTAATGAAGGGTCTGGTCTGAACAAGGCAACAAATAATGCACATCTCTTATGGTATTAATGGTTCCCTTAAGGTTACATTGAATTCCAGCCAGTAGTTGCAGAGAAGTAGCAGGGAAACAATTATTGCTCTATATGCATACTGTATAACTGATCAAGGGCCATAAATCTGATTTAAAGTGTCTGTTCGAAACAAGGAGAAGACATGATCATCTCCTCTTGGTATTGAAGGTTCCCATAAAGTTTTGTTGAATTCCAGCCAGTACTTGCAAAGAAGTAGTGCGGAAACGATTTTTGCTCTATACGCATAATACATAACTAATTAAGGGCCATTACTCTGCGTTAAAAATTCTTACTGGAACAAGTCGGCGATATGCGTATCTCTTGATATTGATGATTCCCATAAAGTTTCGTTAAATTCCAGCGAGTAGTTGTAGAGAAGAAGCGTGGAAACAATTATTGCTCTATATGCATACAGCATACCTAATCAAGGGCCATAATTCTGAGTTGAAGAGTCTGACCGGAACAAGCCACTGATTTGCACATCTCCTCTTGGTATTGAAGGTTCCCAAAACGTTTTGTTGAATTCCAGACAGTAGTTCCAGAGGAGAAGCGTTGAAACGATCATTGCTCAACATGCATACTGCATAACTGATCAAGGGCCATTACACTTAATTTAAGTGTCAGACCGAAACAAGACGACAATATGCGCATCTCCTCTTGGTATTGAATGCTCCAATTAAGATTTGTTGAATTCAAGCCAGTAGTTGCAGAGAAGTAGCGCGGAAACGATTTTTGCTCTATACGCATAAAGCATAACTAATCAAGGGCCATAACTCTGAGTTGAAGAGTTTGAATGGAACAAGCCGACGATATGCGCATCTCCTCTTGATATTGATATTACCCATAAAGTTTCATTGTATTGCACCAAGTAGTTGCAGAAATCTAGCGCGGAAACGAAATTCGGACGGACGAACGTTCTTACCAGAGCTACATTATGGGGTTTTCTTTTGTTATTTCTTTTGTTCTTTTAAATCCCACAATGCAGAAAATAACCCCACAAGAGAAACGGAATGAATGACATCAAAGACATCTATTGTTATGAGAACAATAGACCAAACCCCATAATGTAGCTCTGGTTTGTACGGATGGACGGAAGGACGGACGGAAGAACGGACGGACAACGCCAAAACAGTATCCCCCTCCCGATTCCATCGACAGGAGATAATTAGCAGAGCGAATCATAAATGACTTTTGTACATACAAACTTAACTTTGTCAATAAAACTTCATTATCAGATGTAATTAGTTGAATAAATTTATACACATTTGGTTTATATCTCTAAAACCTATGAATATAAATGTTTCTTATATCTGTATGTGCTTGGCACTGTAACACACGGTTGAACCAGGTGATGCTCCCCGAGAAAGATTTGGAAACAGGAAAGCATAAAAATTGAACAAAGGGCAATTACGACTGTGTTTAGATGCTTTAGCATTGTAGTTCTATCCTATTAGATCTATCTAAATACAAAGTTTCATGTTGATATCTCTAATAGTTTTAGAAATATGTCCCGAGTAAAAAAATAAACAAAGGGCAATAACTTCAAAACAGGGCAAGGCAGAGTTATGGTTCTTTGGCACTGCACTTCTACCCAATGAGACCTTTCTACCTACAAAGTATCATGTTGATATCTCTTATATTTAAGAGTAATGTCCCGGACAAAGTTCAAAGTGTCAAAATGAACAAAGGGCAAAATTAGGCAATACATAGTGATGGTTCTGTAACAATGCACTTCTACTAAATGAGATCTACATGTATCTACCTACAAATGTTCATGTTGATATTTCTTATACTTCTAGAGTCATGTCCGGGACAAAGTTCAAAGTGTAAAAATAAACATAGGAAAATACATAAGTGACTCTCAAAAAGTCGAAATCGCTTTACTCAAAATTCCGCATAAGTCGAAGAATTTCGAAAGTCCCGTCAAATTTCCTTCTTTACCTTTGTATTTTAACTCCTCTTAGGTCAAATTTTGACTTACCGAGACTCCTGTTTAGTCGAAAAGAAAATTTGGTCCCGTCAATTAAAGTCCAACATATTTTCATTTCAATTAGTCGAAGTGTGAAAACAGCCGACTGATCAAAGGTCGGCGACATGAAGCTCGTGATTAACACGTTTCATAGTTATTTGAATTGCCGGTCATCATGTATTATTAACACGTCGTAAAATTAAGTGGCTTTAATCGGTTTCTTTACAAAATTGATTTTAACAGTTAGATAACTAAATTAAGATTTAATTACATTGCTTTAAGAAAGTTGACTCGTGCCAGTCTGACAGGTGTAAGTCAATATAAAAGCCTAGGTATAAATGTGTGTGTTTTCAACGTCATACTGCATACATTAATATGTGCTTCCGGTTAACGATAGTTGCTACTTTCGTTTGTTTTCGTCCGATGATCAATTAATTTTAAATATCAAATAAATTGTTGTTGAAATAAATGTGTTATTGTGCTTTAAAAGAAAATTTGGTCCCGTCAATTAAAGTCCAACATATTTTCATCTCAATTAGTCGAAGTGTGAAAACAGCCGACTGATGAAAGGTCGGCGACATCAAGCTCGTGATTAACACGTTTCATAGTGATTTTAATTGCCGGTCATCATGTATTATTCAACACGTCGTAAAATTAAGTGGCTTTAATCGGTTTCTTTACAAAATTGATTTTAACAGTTAGATAACTAAATTAAGATTCAATTGCATTGCTTTAAGAAAGTTGACTCGTGCCAGTTTGAAAGGTGTAAGTCAAATAACAGCCTAGGTATAAATGTGTGTTTTCAACGTCATACTGCATACATTAATATGTGCTTCCAGTTAACGATAGTTGCTACTTTCGTTTTCGTTCGATGATCAATTAATTTTAAATATCAAATAAATTGTTGTTGAAATAAATGTGTTATTGTGCTTTTATTGTTATGAATTGTCATGTGTGCTTATTAAAAACATGTGCTTTACTGATGAATACTGACAAACTTGAATTCATGTCATTGCTACGAATGTTTGTGTTTATGTTTCACTATTTATCAACTTGTATTCAATTTTGAATAATATATTTGTGTTCATTTATAATTTGTAGTTGTAAGTAATTTACGACATTTCAACGGTTAAATATTGCAACATTGCTGCTATCAACAAAGACAAACCTATGTCTTTGCACATTCAGTCAGGTACATGTATATACATGTACGAATGCAACGTAATGGCGGCAGATCCACGTTACTCGAATTCCGTTTCTCTCGAAGTGAAATGCCCAATTCCTTGGATTTTGAGTTACCGAGAGTCAACTGTAATTCAAAAATTAAGCAAGGCAGAGTTACGGTTCTTGTGCAATACACACCTACTCAATGAGATCTATCTACTTACAAAGTTTCATGTGGATACCTCTTGTTGTTTCAAAGTTATGTCCCGGACAAGAAAAGCGGACGGACGGATGTCAGACGGACGGACGGACAAAGCTGCGACTATATTTTCACCATTTGGGGAGCATAAAAATGAAATTCATCTTCTAACACTTAACATATTCTACACTTTCTCTGCTCTAAAATAATCGCAGTAGGCTTTGTCCATCTACCGCTTTCAATACTACGTCTATGAGATGACATACACAAACTTGATAAGCTAAATCGGAAATTTGTATGTAGGTGATTTGTAACATAAAGCTTGCTATGTTTCTATAAAATAGCGCTCTCGTTGAGCTGCTAAGACTACTATTCCAGTTTTATTTGAAATTATCAGACAATATTTGTTAAAATAGTGCAAAAATATTACCTAATCACCTACATCTTGAAAAAGCCACACGTCATAAAAACCAAGTGCACATAAAAGATCCCTCAATAATGAACACCAACTTTTCTTGTTAGGATACCTTTCACAGTCATTTTATAAAGTAATATAGATTTGCTTGTTCAACTTATCATCTTTTGTCTGTAATAACTTAACCCAATATTTAATAATCTTTAAATATCTCAAAGTTTGAAAATTTATACGCCTAAGTTCACCATAAACAAAATAATTTTGTGTACATCTTTTAACACCAAGAAGTTGCTTGCAACACTGCATATGAACTCCTTCAATTGCACAACCTTTTGTGAACCCCCACACCTCACCACCATAATTCCATAATTTAAGATAGGTGTAATCAGTTTATCAAAAAGTTCAAGCTTGTATTTCATTGTAATATTAGTAAACTTAAAGAGGTATTTATTCATCTTAAATATAGCTTTTGAAAAGAACCACCAGTAGAGAAAACAATTCCTAAATAATTTAACTTATTTACAATTTCAATAAAGTTGCCACTGTAATAAAAATTTATGTTTACTGGTAATAGACCACCTTTTCTAAATATCATTATTTTTGTTTTATCAGTGGTCACAAAAGGTTTCAACCTTTCACAATATTTATACAATATATCCGAATTAGTTTGCAACTCAGTTGCTGAATAAGCAAAAAAGATGATATCGTCTGCATACAAAATCAAAAATATTTAATCTAAAGCTATGCATTTATCAATAAAAAGCACAAACAACAGATAATATGCAACCCCCTTCTTTGTATCTTAATGACCAAGAAATAGAATATACAAACATTAAAAAGCTACTTGGAATGTATAAAGACAACAATCTTAAATGGAAAACACAGGTCCAGTCAACTATAAAAAATGTAATTCACAGCTTTACTTACTTCTTAGACTCAAACAGTATCTTTATCTTCATTCAAGAAAACTATTTTAATGCATACATACTGCCACAATTGGACTACTGCTGTACTATCTGGGGAAACTGCAGCAACGAATTACCATCTGATGACATTAAATTTAAAACAAGAGGGCCATGATGGCCCTGAGGTCGCTCACCTGTATATAGGCCCCCCAACCCCCATCCCCCCCAACGTTGCAGGGTCAATTTAACCCAAGGGCTTTTATTTGCACAAACTTGGTAGACACCCATAAGAAGATGTTTCATGCTAAACATCTAAGCTCTAGCTCATTGGGCTTTTAAAAAGAAGATTTTTTTTAAAGTTTTTACTATACACATATAGTTAAAAACAATGACACCCCTGTGGCCGGGCCAGTTTTGACCCCAGGGCCTTAATTTGAACAAACTTTGTAGACACTTACTAGAAGATGTTTCATGCTTAATATCTAAACTCTAACTATTTGGGTTTTTTCAAAGAAGATTTTAAGTTTTTGCTATACACATATAAAGAAAATCAATGACCCCCGGGGCGGGGCCAATTTTGACCCCAGGTCTTTTATTTGAACAAACTTTGTAGACACTCACTAAAAGATGTTTCATGCTTAATATCTTAACTCTAGCTATTTGGGTTTTTTCAAAGAAGATTTTTTAAGTTTTTGCTATACACATATAAGGAAAATCAATGACCCCCGGGCGGTGCCAATTTTGACCCAAGGGCTTTTATTTGACCAAACTTGGTAGACACTTATTAGAACATGTTTGATGCTAAATACCTTAGCCATAGCTCTTTGAGTTCTTTAAAAGAAGATTTTTTAAGTTTTTACTATATGCATATAGGGAAAATCAATGACCCCCCTGGGCGGAGCAAATTTTGACCCCAGGGCTTTTATTTGAACAAACTTGCTAGACACATATTAGAACATGTTTCATGCTAAATATCTTAGCTCTAACTCTTTTGGTTCTTTAAAAGAAGATTTTTTAAGTTTTTACTATATGCATATAGGGAAAATCAATGACCCCCTGGGGCGGGGCCAATTTTGACCCCAGGGCTTTTATTTGAACAAACTTGGTAGACACCTATTAGAACATATTTGATGCTCAATATCTTAGCCATAGCTCTTTGAGTTCTTTAAAAGAAGATTTTTTAAGTTTTTACTATATGCATATAGGGAAAATCAATGACCCCCTAGGGCGGGACCAATTTTGACCCCAGGGCTTTTATTTGAACAAACTTGGTAGACACCCATTAGAACATGTTTCATGCTAAATATCTTAGCTCTAGCTCTTTGGGTTCTTTAAAAGAAGATTTTTTAAGTTTTTACTATATGCATATAGGGAAAATCAATGACCCCCTGGGGCGGGGCCAATTTTGACCCCAGGGCTTTTATTTGAACAAACTTGGTAGACACTCACTAGAAGATGTTTTATGCCAAATATCTAAGCTCTAGCTTTTATGTTTTTTTAAAAGAAGATATTTAAAGTTTTTTCTTTTGGTTGCCATGGCAACCAGAGTTCTGCATGGAATTAAATTCTTTGAACAATTTTTAAAGGTGACCACCAAAGGAACATTGCTGTGAAGTTTGGATGAAATTGGCTTAGTGGTTAATGAGGAGATGTCATTTAAAGTAAAAGTTTACGGACGGACGACGGACGACAGACGGACGCCGGACGAAAAGCGATCACAAAAGCTCACCCTGTCACTTTGTGACAGGTGAGCTAAAAAAGCAGCCAGAATACTCCTAGACAAAAGTTTTGATACACCTTCAAGTGAAATTTTCAAAGAACTAAACTGGATGTCATTTGACCAAAGAACCATGTACAAAAAGTTAATTTTTATGTATAAATCAATAAATGAACCAGACTTTCCAATATATATGAAAAATAAACTCCAGACAGTAAACGAAGTACACAACTTAAACCTCAGATCTGCACAAAATGCAAAGCTAATCATACCGAAAGCTAAAACAGAATTCTTCAAAAAATCATTTGCTTACTCTGGAATGACATACCAGTACATATAAGAGATTCCGATAGTCTTAGGAAATTTCAATCAGCTTATATTAAATAGCAGTTTTCACTGATTTATTCTGAGGTATAAATTTCTATTATGTATTTCAATTATTACTTTATAACTATTACTATCATTTCTTTTTACTTTTGTCCAATATTTTTCCCTAAAGTCAATGATGCCAAATAATGATTTCCTTATCCGATTGAACTTAACATTGAGCCAGTTGGTATTTAGATAATGGTATCACTTATATTATCATTTGAATTATTATGGTATAAGGCTACATTTGTATTTATTAGTATTAATATTGTTTTCAACTGGTACCGTGTTAGTTTGCTCACCTGTACATATTACACATTTTCCCTGTTATTGTAGTGCAATCATATCATTTTTTGCTTAATTGCTCATTTTTTTTAAATTTAATTCATCTATTTTAATATGATATTTGTGTACATATGTTGTGTATATGTTGTGTATATGTAAACTGTTCATATATTGTAACAAGAATTTTTAACAGAGTTACTAACGCCTCCCGCCTCATGGAAGTTTAATATTAAGCCTACAATTGTGCTATTTCAAAAGAGGTATGAATCTCAGGACTCTTAATCCAAAATTATGATCAATGCTTGATCTGCATTTGATTAATGCTTGATCTGCAAATGCAACAATTTTGATAAAGAATTAAAATAAAACACGAATTTTAAAATCTATCATGTTAGGCTTTGACCTCTAAGTGACGAAGTTATAGATTGGACACAAAATACACTGAACCAAAGTTCTAACCGATCACCCTGAGTTTTCGCTTATGTATGAAAAAGAATAATACCAGTAGATCCGACTTTTATTTTATTTCGAAGAGAGTGAACACAGTGAGAATAATAAAATTATAACATTTTCTATTTAAATAATACTTTATCGATATTTAAGAAAAAATAAATGTTTATAAACAGCCACTCACCTGTCTGATAGAGGCTCCAGCATTCAAAATTCAAACTGCTTCGGCACAATCCTGCACCGACATCCGTGCCATATTTTATGGGTTTTTTCACTTATAAAGTTAACAAGGATTTATGCAATGTAAAATTTAATACTCACCACGCTCTGCACGAACATTTCGTGCCAAAATGTGTAAACCGCGCCCTGTCTCGCGCGTGAGTGCATGGAACCGTATTAAATTATCTTTCATTCCACAAATCGGTGAAAAATGACACAAAAATCACCTCTGCAAAATTTTATAAGGATCCATTGACCCGTTATAAAATAATCAAAATTTAAAAAGTGATCGGTTAGAACTTTTGTTAAGTGTATACCCTATATAATAACAGACTTTGTTAATCTTTGACCTTAAAGTGTGTTCTTGGTGGTAGGAACCTGTTTTGAGCCTGACATATCGTCTTATTATTGTGAACATTTATGCAAAGCATTTTTAAAATCCCTTTATCTATGAAAAGGTTATGGACTGGACACAAAATATACCCTATAACAGACTATGAAAATCTTTGACCTCTAAGTGTGACCTTGACCTTGGAGGTAGGGACACAGGTGTTGCGCGTGACATATCATCAATTTGTGCCAAGTACAGTTTTGTATTTTCAAAGTCCCTTGATCTATAAAGAAGCTATGGACGTGACACACAATATATCCTATTACAGACTATGTTAAAATTTGACCTCTAAGTGTGACATTGACCTTAGATGTAGGGATGCAGGTATATCACATGACACATCATCTTATTATAGTTACTATTTGTGCCAAGTATTTTCAAAATCCTTTGATCTATGAAAACGTTATGGACCGGACACAAACTATACCCTATAACATTCTATGTTAATCTTTTACCTCCAAGTGTGACCTTGGAGGTAGGTGACAAGTTTGTGTGCATGACAAACTTTCTCATTATTGTGAACAATTGCGGCAAGTATTTACAAAATCTCTTCGATGATAAGAAAGTTATGGACCGGACACAACATATACCGTTGACCTTGAATGAGCAAGTGCAACCTTGACTCTTGAGGTAGGGGTCTGGTTGTTGCGCATGACACATCGTCTTATTATAACAAACATGTGTCATGTGTGTGCCAAGTTATTTCAAATTCCTTTGATAAATGACAGAGTCAAATAAACTCTCTTACTCACTGATTAGTAATCAAGATATTTCATATAAATTTTTGAAACAAATTTAAAAACATAAAATCCTGTTTAAGTGATGACGTTTTGCTTTGTTTTTTTTTTGTTGTTGTTATTTTTCAAAAAAAAAAGTAAAAAAGCACAAAAATTATATCTTTTTTGTCCACAAAATGAGTCATTTGCTCAAAATCAGGATGTAAGCTGCCTAAATTAACATTAATTTTGTAAATACTAATTAAGTGATGTTATTAAAATGGGAATGATATGGCTAGATAAAATAGTCTAAAATTATTTTAATCTACACTTTAAAAAAAAGTTAACTCAGTTTTGAAACTCATTGCTACTGCTAAACCCATTAATTTTAGCCAAAATATAGCTTTCTTATTCCGAAAAGGTACTACTTGAGCAGTTCTCACAGTTTTCAATGTAAAAACGCTGTGGCAGAAGCATTTTGTAGTTTCAGAAACACTAAAGTGTCACAGCACTATTTAGTGTCACACGGAATTAAGTGTTACAAGCACTATATAGAATGAAATCACAAGCACTATGTAGAATAACTAGCTTTTTGTGTTAAGTCTCTGTTATAAATAACAACGTTGTTTAACAAAATTCTTGTCAATAAATATTGTTTATCAGTAGTTATTTTTCAAAAAGTCTCTTCTAGTTTGTGTCCAATGGGGGATACTACAAAAATATAATATATTAAAACCCACCTGTAATGGAAGATATACAAGATATATGTTTAGATATACAATTTATGGTCTGTTACACATTATTTATGTAATATTTAATCTTTCCTTCAAGCTTCTTCATACGTGTATTTTAAATTGTTTTAATTTTAAAACATTTGCAAAAAAAATATACTTCTTTTAAGTTTCATTTTCATAAATGATATGACAAAGACAAAACAATAGGGTCATTACGGCCCTGAGTCGCTCACCAGAAACAACTGTTTTTAAGTAAAAGATAAAAGACTACCTAAGAATGCTACAGACAAAGTTTCATCATTCATCAATAAGTTCTGTAGAAGCAAACTTTTAAAGTTATTTCTATTTTTAGCTTTATTGCCCCCTACAAGGGGGCAATAGAATTAATATGAGCAAAGTTGATTAAAGAGTACCTACGAATGCTACAGACAAAGTCTGGTGATTATCCATCAATTATTTCATTAGGAGATGGTGTTCAAAGGTTATTCCGTTTTTAGCTTAAGCGGCCCATTAAAGATGCCTATCACATTATTATGAACAAACTTGATAAGAAACTTCCTAAGAATGTAACATTACATTACCGTTTTGCATAATGAACTTAATAGTACTAATTCGTATTCTAACAATTCTTAAATTAGCAAAACTTACAAAACCATTTTCATTGCTAATTCTACATCCTGCACTATGGTTTTGCAGCTTACTCTGACATTGACAGTGGACAAATGTAGCGGGGAATTTTTCAAAATGGTTGTAAGCTGAAAAGTCAAAATTCAGGACATCGAACTTTCTCATCTATACATGGGCGTATCGGGAGTTACAATATTTATGGTGATAAAGACAAAAACACGTTACTATTTATATGACATTTTATGGTCGTAAATTATTTAACATTTATATATATCTAAAAAAATTTCAGTCATCATCAGAGCTGACTCCGAGTTCTCTTAATAATTTGGAAACTTGATTTTTGATGAACTTGTTGTATGCCAGCTGGTTTTCTCTGATCAGTGCTACTAGTGGCCTTTTTCTATCCCTGTGCCTGCCGTTGTTCTTTCCGGCAAAGGGAAAATGTTTTTTAACTAAACATATTCATTTATTTAAAATTTTACAGCAGTCACTATTTTAAAGTCTAATATTGTATTCTGATAAAACTGTAGATTAGGATATTTTATCGCATTTATTTTTCAGGAGTTTTATTATTTCTATAGCCGAAACTTCAACATTTATTTCCATTTTTGATCAACAAAAATCATTTTCATTATTTCACTTCTCCTGGTTTATATATGTGTATAGCTGTAGATGGCATATGATTTTGTGTATATATAAATATATTTTTTCCTTTGTTACATTCTCATGATATTTGTGTTAAGGATATAATAATTCATGTATTATATGTAAAGTCTTCCATGTCATACCAATATATATATATATATATATATTGTTCATGTTGAGAGTGGTTTCCATGGTCATACAAATGATGCACAGCAGTATGCACTGATGACAAATGTTGGTACAGGAGATGAATTTGATTTCCCCCTGAGTTTAACACACTAGGAGATAAGATATATCCCCAACTGTCGCGAAAACGAGGCCAAGAGCTACGAAAATGTAAGAAATGTTATAGATATGTAAAATCATACAGGGTGACTATCGAACATGCAATTTCCCAACTCAAGTCTTATCGTGCTATAAGCTCGGTGTTGAGACATTCAAGAAAATTGTTAAGTAACACTGTAATGATATGCGCCGAACTTGTTTGCAGACGGAAAGAAATTGGCTTGAACTATTAACACAAATTTGAAAACTAGATTGTTTATTATCATTTACTTACCCTTTAACTTTAAATTATATACAGTATTATTATTTTGAGAAAACACCTGAAAATTATCAGAAGTTCATCGTCCGCTGTCCGCATCGTAGTAGGCTGCAAAAGACTACTACAAGTAAACTTTCTATTTTATTGACGTCTTGTTTGCCTGCCATTGAAACACATGTAATAAGATATTGTGATCTATGAAAACACAGGCAAACATCTATTTTGGTTTATCAAAAATCCTGGTGAAATCTTGGATAGTTTCAAAATTAAGAACTATCAAGATTCAACTGTCAGTACATTCAATTTTTCTACACTTTATAAATCTTTGCCACATGAATGACTTGATGATAAACTAATTTATCTGATGTAAAAAACATTTGCACGAGAAAATGTTACCTTTCTTGCATGTTATTCTAACAAAGTTTTTTTAATAACAGTGTTGTTACACATTATACTATTTTGACTTGTCATGAAGTTTGTAGAGCACTCAATTTTCTTTTAGACATCATTTATGTGCAGTTTGGTAATATCCTATTTATCAGATCATAGGAATTCCTATGGGTACTAATTGTGCACCCCTGCTCCCCGATTTATTTTTGAACTGCTATGAAAGAGACTTTAAGTTGAGTCTCTCTGAAGATATACAACAAGATGTTAAAGTAGCATTTAATAATACTTCTAGATACCTTGATGATATATTTAATTTAGATAAAAGTTATTTTGATCATATGGTGTCCGGCATTTATCACCGTGAAATACTACTTAATAAAACGAACTCATGAAATTAAGTACATCATTTTTGGTTCTTCATATTACTGTCAACAACAATTCTATTCACACAAAAATCTATTATAAAAAGGATGACTTTGGTGTAGTTAATTATGTACATTTAGATGGAGTTGTATCCCATACAACATCTTACGTGGTATTTTTGATTCTCACTTAACTAGATCTGCCAGAGTTTAGTGAAGGATTTCAACGAACCGAATTTTCATTACCAGCAAGCTTCTAAAACATGAATTACTGAAATATTTTACAAAATTTTACAATCGTAATTATGATATTATTTCAAAATTCTATAGTGATTAAAAAAAAAACACTTCTGCGACAAGGGATTATCCAGCCTGGTTTTTATGGCGATGTGCTTCACAAACTTCGTAAGATTTTGGGTCATGGTAATCATTTTGATGTTGTGACTAAAATCAACGTTTTATTTAAAGACTTTATGACCCTACTATTTTAAGACATACTGCATGCTTAGTGTTTAACCCCTTTACAGTTCTGTACTTTGCTTTCCTCTTTTGATTACATCTCTGAGGGACCAAGTGGGAGACTATTTGATGAACAATTCGGACTATATTGCCCTAATGTTCATCTTCCTTGTTCTGTCTTGACATTGAGTACCTTTAATGCTCATTCGGTTTTCCTTTATATGTTTCTACATGATCATTTTGGTGTTTTACTTATTTCACCTTTTGTAACCATAACAACTGTTAAATAATTTCAGAATGTATCAAGTACCAAGATCAACCCAGACTATGTCAAAAAAGCTAACAGAGGTTTTGGTTGATATAGGTGTTGATGAGAGAATGGTACTGAAGAGGAGAAGAACATGGCTTCTGAGTGAAACAATATTGAATATAAATTCCACACTAATTGAGGAAGATATCGTAGCACACAATTTTGGGAGTCAATCAGAAGGCACAACAACAATTGGAATGAATTCAGACAATGATCAACTAATCTACAGTAAAATCGTATGGGCGATACAAAACTTGAGTGACTCGAAACCTAGTAAAGTTAATCATTTGATGATTCAAGATAATTCTGCACCTCCTGGATATTGTTTTCTTCAATTGCTGGGAACTGATAATCCTCCTCCTGGTTTGAAGTTCGTTTTCAAAGCCAGCACGGGAAAATTACTTGTAAAAAATTCTATGGCCCATGTTTTAATTAAGAACGGATATAAAGTACATGGGCCAGCATATGCAATACAAGGAAACCCAGGTTTCTGTGATAAAGATAGTGTAATGGCTCTACAATGTACAACATGGCCGCATCAAGCTACACAATGGTTGGATCAACATGGTGAAGGTCAGTGGCCGTCTGTGGATATGAAACAATATTGCAGCAGAACTGGGTGCTTTATTGTTGGTGTTGGATGTAGTGGCAGTGAAAATGAGCAATTTGAATGGAGAATATCAACATCTTTAGCAGAAAGATGTTTGATGTTTAACCTGAATATTACACAAATTCGCTGTTATGTCTTAATGAAAATGATTTTGAAAACATTTAATAATTCACTGTTTAAAGATGTTATAACAAGTTTTATGTGTAAAACTGTACTCTTTCATTGTGTTTCCAATACACCTTCATACACCTGGAGAGAAAATAACTTACTTAATTGTCTATTACTGTGTTTGTATTTCCTAAACAACAGTATCATGAATGAAAATTGTCCACATTTTATTATTCCTGGTAACAATTTAATGAGGGGAAAAATTTCACCTGCAGTTAAACCATATATTATTAAAACACTCAACGCATTTATCAACAGTAAAGGAATGGCACTACATTTGATTAAATGTGATGATCTTGGTTTCAGACTTTATCTTAAGTTAAATAACATATATCCTATCATTAAAAGTGATTTGTTTTCAGGAACATTATTAAAGAATCTGGCTTGTGCTCTTTTTCACGAAGTGAAAAAAATGTATTATCGTCTTTTAGGAAGAAGCGCTTATGAAGTTGTAGAAATATTAAAGAACTGCATAAGAAAGACATTCTTCTTTCAATATGAAGGATTGGAAGAGACAGCCAGCCTTCTTCTGTTACCAATGTATCATACATTACTTGGATCTGTGCTGGCATCCATCAACATAAATCATAACAACACTGTATCAGCAGATGCCTTCGGAATCATCTCACTTGGTCTGAATTCAGATGTTGCATCAAGTAAACTGAAACTAGCTTCAATCTTATACTGTGTTCAAGAAATGCAAGAAACTGACCTAGTACTCAGTGAAATTGAAAGAAGATATGATCTACAAATTGTTGAGCCTTTCTGTATTTGTCATATATTTGAGCCAACAAACTTTAAACAAGGATTTGGTCAATTATGTGACAATTATAATGAAGTAATCTTACAGTTTACAACTGCATCATGTGTTAAATATCTGCCATGCGAAATTCACTGTGTACCAAATGAACTCAGATATGAATGGTTTAGATCTACCCAAGAAGAGAGAAAATTCCGTACATTTGAAGACGGCATATGGATGGATTGTGCTGTGGTGGATTCCCTCCCTTACCTCTACTTTCTACAATACAAAGTTTACAGCCACTTATGGAGACTTGAAGAAAAACAGGCCGCTCTCGCAAACCTTGACAGAACCATAAATGAGGAACCAAACCTTGGACATCGGGAAACAGCTCTAAATCTTCTGGGAAAGTGTTTGGAACAAGAAGGCAGAGCTGGAGATGCTTTACACTGTTACACTAGGTCACTTAGAGTTCGGGGGAGAAACAATGCTGCAAAGATTCATATTTGTATACTTTTATCTGCATTGATAAGTACAAGGACATTAAAGTTACAACTAAAATGTGGAAATGACAATAGAAGGATAGTGGAATAAATACAAGTTATAAAAGGACAGCAACAATCATACTAGAAAACATTATATTTTTATTTAAATAGCATATTTCTTGTCAAATGTGTAATAAAATTCAGGTATCCCTGTATGGTAAGGATAAAACATAAGCTGTCAGTAGGATAGCTCATTCGACTATTCTCAGACTTTTATAGTGAAACAAAAGCCTTGAAAATTTAAGAATAATCAAAAATGAAATTTCATTTAATAAAGCATACATTATTAAGTCTGAATCTTTTTCACAAAGTGACATAATTAAGTTAAAATCTATGCCATAATTACTGGCTTTGGAAAGTGAACTCCTATGATAAATAAAAAAAATAATGTATATAATGTATTATAGATTAGTGTGTGAAGTAAGAAGCAAACATTTTCAGTGTTTGAATAGATATGATTGGAAAAAAAACATAGTTACAAATGAAGCTGTTACTGAAGTACAGTGGCACAGAGGTGAAAATTGTGCAATTTTATTTATCTCGTGCGAGATACTTTGTCATAGCCACAAGTTACTAAGTGGTGCCCAATAGATAATTCAAATATATATTTAAGTAGTTAAAACTGGACTTCAAGAGAGAACCTAGTAATGTGATTTGATTTACACTCCATGCAAACAGTCCTTTTTTCCCAATAGTCTAGGCACGGATTTATAGTCATAAACAAGCTGTGATTTTAAAACTTTATTATTGTACACAAATGTATATAATTATTGTACTGTCAAAATATATTGATTTAGCGGTATATACATTTATTTTTCCACTAACACATTTTTACAATTTTTATTCCATGCTGTAAATGTAATGATGTGTATTTTTATTCACTTGTGTATTTGCCTTAGATATTGTACAATGCTTATGAAAATGTTGTAGAATTGCATGTTTAATCATATGTTCAAGTTAAAAAACTAAATTAGACATTTGCAAACTTTAGCTATATGTATATGCAATTCGAAAGAGCGGAAGTCAGTGCGTGAGTATGACCTATGCCATATCTCGTTCAGTTATCGTTCACGTTTTCAACTTTGTTCTTATCAAATGTCATAGCTACGGCTGCTGCTATATTTATTGTACATGGCTTTTACAACTAATATATCAGTCAAATAAATAAAACAATACACATAAACTACACATAGTTGTTCTAACATCTTAATGTATGTTGCATTTCCCACTGAGAGTCAAAAGAAATATCTCAATATTCTGTCCCATTTGATAATTTGTTAGATAACTTCAGGTCTAGAAAATCCCTAGTGGCTAGGGAAAATGGCCAACTGATGCAAGCTTGTTTGTAAGTGTGAGAGGGTTGCTATTGAAGCGGTTCATAGGAATTTTGAGAATAATGAAATATACTTTGAAGAAAAATCATATAACTTAATACAGAAAAGTGATTAATATTTTATATTATAAAAAAGTCAGATCTTAATCACAAAAATAGGTCTGTGTTAGATCGTCAGTTTAAAGAAGTTTATAACGATACATTGAAAGTCATGTTTGTATTTGTCTTTACCACAAACATAACCATTCATTTACGAACATATGCTTGGACACATACGTATCTATATATCTACATGCAAGGACATATACCCAATCGCAACTTTTCAGCCCTTTCTGTAAGTCTTCGGATAAGGACCTCGAACACAATAGTATTAATACACAGAAAGGATGCGGTATTTCGGTCTAACCTACTCTAAGAAACTAAACATGTTAACAAATAGTTCTTTAATGCTGGGAGTTGTTGGTAAATTTATTTCCAATATACCAAGTAAACATTCACCTAAAATAAGTGAATCCATATATACAAATGCAAACAATACAGCATTTATATATTTACTAATATGGTTGTAGCAAACGAAAATACCTTCAAAATGCCAATCTGTTGACATTAAGGCGGATTTGATTAAAATTGTACATCAGTTGGCATATCTGAATTAAAATGGTTGTCAGACATATTTTCAATCATAATTGTACCGAAACAGACTTAATTTTCATTTGAATGTCAAATATAAACATTTGCTTTACATTACTCTGTGTTACTGTTTACATTTAAAACCACGTGGTAGAACTACTTTCAACCCGTCTTGTTTCCGAGGTAATTATAGACTATAACTATCGCTGAATGCGATTCATACCCCCACCAATGTCCTTGACAGACGACGACATGGAAAGGTGTTTAAGAGAATAACTTAAGTTGCACAAATACATATACATAAAAAGAAATTATCTCTGGTGAAAAAGGCAAAGTGTACAGGTAATAGTATAATATATATTGTCAAATCATATTCGAAACAGTAACAAATAACCTTTCATTTTCCGAATGTACTAAAACAAACAAAAGCAGTGAAGTTAAGAAAATAGTATATTTATGTCAAAATGTAATTAAGAGTGGAAATACTTTGCATACTGAGCTTACTTGTGACCCGTCATATATTATATAGTTTCAAGTGAATATCTGTTCTAGTTTCAGAAACATTTTAGTATTGATGGTTATGTCAGAACTTTTTCTGAGCCTAAAAGGGTATAACTTGTGTCATAATTCAATGGAATTGTAGAATTTTCTTCATCAGAGCTTGCTTTAAAGACATAAAAATGGACTTAACTTTGTCAAAATACAATACAACGTTATCCCCCTACACTTTTTATTTATGAAACTTGACCTGCATATCTTACTTGCGACACTTCTAATATATTTGAAGTTTCAAATGATTATCTGTTCTAGTTTTAGAAATATTCAAGTGCATGTTAAAATTTCAGAACATTTTTTAAGTCAATGTTTGACCTTCAAGTGTAGCCTTGACCTTATGCTGGCACAAGTGTAAGATAGGTTATGCACATTGCCCAGTTGAGATAAACATTTGAGTCAAGTTTGAAGAAAATCCTTCCATTAGTATAGAATTTATAGAGCGAACACGAAATATTGCCTAGAATTGATTGTATATAAATTTAAATACTTAAAAAGGGGCATTACTTCGTCAAATGCAATACAGAGTTATGAAACTTGACCTGCATATCTAACTTGTGACACCTCATATATATTTAAAGTTTCAAGCAAAAACCTATGCTAGTTTCAGAAATATTTAAGTACATGTTAAAATTTAAGAACATTTCTAAGTCAATATTTGACCTTCAAGTGTGACCTTGACCTTTAGCCAGAACAAAGGTAACATGGACACTGCACATAACCTTGTTGAGGTAAAAATTTGAGTAAAGTTTGTAGAAATTTCTTCCATAAGTATAGGATTTATAGAGCGGACACGACATTTAATATTGGATTGTATGTAAATTTGAAGACTTAAAAAGGGGCATAACTTTGTCAAAATGCAATACAGAGTTATGAAACTTGACCTGCATATCCTTCTTGTAACACTTCACATATATTTTAAGTTTCAAGCAAATACCTTTCCTAGTTTCAGAAATTTTCAAATACATGTTAAAATTTAAGAATATTTTCTAAGTCAATTTTTGACCTTCAAGTTTGACCTTGACCTTAAGCCGGCAAAAAGGCAACATGGGTTCTGCACATAACCTTGTAAAGGTGGACATTTGAGTCAAGATTGAAGAAAATATTTCAATTAGTGTAGGACTTACAGAGCGGACACGACATACTGTCTAATATCTGATTGTTTGATATTTGACCTTCAATTGTGACTTTGACCTTGAGCTGACACACGGGAAACATAGTTTCCGCACATCCCCTTGTTGAGGTGAACATTTTGGCCAAGTTTGGAGAAAATCCTTCAATTGATATAGGATTTATAGAGGGGACACGATAATGGAGACGGACCGACCGACCGACCGACCGACGGACCGACCGACGCGGCAAAATGAATCCATAATTGACCCCCCCCCCCACACACACACACACATTTTGTGGTTGGGGTATAATAATAGCCGAGGATGTTCAGATTGGGCATACATATTGTGATAGTTACAGTGTACATTGACACGATGTATGATTATGAATACACTGGTTATACTGTCTGCTTTATCTATCAACCTTTACGAGGCAAAACAGATTCATTTTTTGACCTTCTTTATAATCAAACAACTATTTTCTGTTTTATCGAAAAATTGCATGTCCTAAATTGAAAAAAAAAATACTAATGAAGTTTAAATAGTTAATTGTTGTATTAAAGTTATTTTTATATTAAAGTAATTGCTATGTTACAACAAGGCAGTCTGAAGGAGAGCTAAATCCCCTTCCGCAGTGAACCTTTTACAGCCACGACCTTGATGTTATGCCATGTATATCATAAGCACATAGTCTCATGATGGTGATTATTTGTACCATGTTATTTAAAATCTTCCATAAAGTAAAAAAAAGTTACTGAGAACATATAACCTTGACCTTGGGGGTAGCAACATGGATATTGAACTCTGCAGATTATGTCATGGTGACGATCATTTGTACCAAGTAATTATAAAACCTATTAATTGTCAATAAGGTAAAGAGCGGACATTAAAAATAGATGTTTTTACATTGGACCTTTAAGTGTGACCCTGACCTTCAAAGTTGTGACTTGATTATTGTGCTCTTCCAATGGTGTCATAATGGTGATCATTTCTGCCAAGTTATCTTATCAAGAGGGCCATGATGGCTCTGAAATCGCACACCTGTACATAGGCCCCCGGGCAAAGGCCAATTTTAAACCAATTTGAACAAATTTGGTAGGCTCCAATTAGAAGATGTTTCATGATAAATATCTAAGCTCTAACTCTTTGGGGTTTAAATAAGATTGTTTAAGTTTTGACTATATACATATAGGGAAAAACAATGACCTACCCCCTCGGAGGAGCCAATTTTGAACCCAGGGCTTTTATTTGAACAAATTTGGTAGACACTAACTAGAAGATATTTCATGCTTAGAATCTAATCTCTAGCTCTTTGGGTTTTTACTATACACATATAAGAAAATCAATGACCCCTGGGGCGGGGCCAATTTTAACTCAATGGCACTTATTTGAACAAACTTGGTAGACACTGACTAGATGATGTATCATATATGTAATTATTTAAGCTCTAGCTCTCTCGGTTTTCTTATAGAATATTTTTTAAGTTTTTTTGCTTTCGGTTGCCATGGCAACCAGAGTTATGCGAGGAATCAAATTCTTTGAACAATTAATTTAATTAATTATTATTTCTATATACAGAATCCGTATTTGCACGAATACGGAATTTCGTATTTTAGTAATATACGGACTTGTTATAAAAATTTCGTATAACAAAGTTCCCGTATATTACGAGTGTACGGATCACCGTATATTGGTCATATACGGACTGACATAATATACGGTCCCGTACATCTCCGTATTTCCAGTTTCCCGTATTCTTACCCGTATATTAATGATATACGGAATTCCGTACACTTCCGTATATCCATACCTTTTTCGCAGTGTGCAATTTTTAAAGTTGACTACCAAAGAAACATTCCTGTAAAGTTTGGATGAAATTGGCTGAGCGGTTTATGAGTAGATGTTATTTAAAGTAAAAGTTAGACTTTTTATTATGAAATGAAGAGTTTTTAACATTTGACCTTTAAGTGTGACCTTGACCTTGGGGGTTGCAACCCAATTATTGCTCTCTGCACATTGTCTCATTATGGTTATCACTTGTGCCAAGTTATTTAAAAATAATCAGTAGTTTAAAAGTTATGGAGCGGCACGAAATATAGACTTTTATTATGAAATGAAGAGCTTTTTACATTTGACCTTAAAGTGTGACCTTAACTTTTGTGGTAGCAACCTAATTATTGCGCATTGCACATCGTCTCATTATGGTGATTACTTGTGCCAATTTATTTGAAAAAAATGTCAGTGGTTTAAAAGTTATGGAGCGGACACGAAAGTGTTATGAACGGACAGACGGACTGACAGACAGAGGCCATTCCTATAATCCCATTTTCTCTATGCGGAAGGACATTAAATTACAGTAATTTCACAGATTAAAAAAACATTAAGTATTACAAAAATATATTCTCGTACATCTAAAAATCATATATACGATAATATATATATATACCTCTTAAAATATGGTTTTGCGTTGAAACAAAAAAGATTTTTATTCCTGTACTATCAATGTGTGAATATGCCAAACAGTTTTATAATTTCTTTTTATTCGATATCTTAAAATTGGTATATATCGGTATATATCTCGTAGCATATATACAACTACATACTTCATAATATTTCATAATAATTCAATAAGCACTTTGTCCGAATAAATGTCATGTCGGTATGAGTACCATTGAAGTTTTGAGAAGGCTTTGAATGGAAATACTTACATTTAAGGACTAAGAAAAATATTTGCTTTTTGTTGGCATGGTTACAATGAACGTTTACTTTGTCTGACAGTCGGTTAGAGGTTATCACGACACTGTGATGTATGGTTTTTCGAGATTGGAGGCTGTAGTCGGAAGAAGAATTGCCATGTTATGATCAAGGACAAACATAAGGGACAAAAAGAAAGACCAAAAACAATATGCCTTCAATATGCTATCGTCCAGGGGGCGGCCTTGAGTATTTGAACAACAGCAGATAATAAACTAAAAGCTAATATATCTCTGGTGGTCAATGATTTTATAATCACATAATTATGTTATTTAATTGATAGTAGGATTAAAGAGAATGCCTCCATTACACCCCCACACCCACTTTCTGCACAAAATTTCCCTTCATACAAATTGAAACCGAACTGCACCCATAGAGCACCACATAGGCGTGGCAATATACACCCGAATGAAAATTTGTTTTCAGTTAGTTAATATAGTTATTCAAACAGATCCTTTATATACAGCAGCTTATCTTATTCAAAGTTATACTCAGCACGTCTTAAGACCTCATATCGACAACACTTCTGACCACAAGAGGCATTTCCTAAAAGTAACCTTTCTTAATAAAGGTATCGATTTTATCGATTTACCAAGTATTTTTCGTGATAAACGTGTTACTAATTCAGTTCCTTTATACTTCAAAAACTCCGAGATACCAATTATTTGCTATAAATATAAGAAACCTGTTAGAAATATCATATTTAATTACAACAAAGTGGTTTCTGACTTAGATATTCAGTCTAATACTCCAACAACTTGAGACTGCAATACTTCTAAATTCTGTAATTCAGATTTTGGCCATATAATCACTGGTAATTTTGATATAATTGCAGACAAAAGAATTCGTAACTTATTCTTGAAAGGACCTAAATACAGAATTCCTTCTGAGATTGATTTTAATGCTTGTCGTGGTCAGATTGCTGAATCTATAGAGGATTTTTCGGTCAAATGGTGTCGCCGTGAAAATGCGGATAGTAATGCTCTAGTTACATGGAAACGTAACATCTTTAAAATTATTGATTCACGTATTAATTTCTATTGTGGAAATGAACATCTTTTGCCACCTAAACCAAGACTTACTTTAAGACATCTGAAAAAAGATATTCTAGCTTTTCATTCAAAATTTGTTTTGGTGCCAGCGGACAAGGCGGCTAATAATATTATAATTGTTTGACGAATCCATTACATTAACGTTTTGCATAAGGAACTAAATAGCACTAATGCGTATTCTAAAACCTCTGCCTCCGAAAAAGACATTGTAAACAATCATATTACTAATATTGCTAATCTTAAAGTCCAAATTAATGAAAAAGAACTCAAACTTCCTATTATGTATTGGATTCCTAAATTACATAAAAAACCTTACAAAGCCAGATTTATTGCTAATTCTACATCTTGCACTACAAGTAAACTTTCTATTTTATTGACGTCTTGTTTGACTGCCATTAAAACACATGTAATTAGATATTGTGATAAAGTCTATGAAAACACAGGCAAACATCTCTTTTGGTCAATTAAAAATTCTGGTGAAATCTTGGATAAATTCAAAATTAATAACTTTCAAGCTTCAACTGTCAGTACATACGATTTTTCTACACTTTATACAACTTTGCCACATAAATTAATCAATGATAAACTCATTTCCCTAATTCAGAAAACTTTTGCACGGGAAAAAGTTACCTTTCTAGCATGTAATTCGAACAAAGCTTTTTTTACTAACGGTATTGTTAAACATTATACCATGTGGACCTGTGACGAAGTTTGTAGAGCACTCTCTTTTCTTTTAGACAACATTTATGTCAGGTTTGGTAATACCCTATTTAAACTGATCATAGGAATTCCTATGGGTACTAATTGTGCACCCCTGGTCGCCGATTTGTTTTTGTACTGCTATGAAAGAGACTTTATGTTGAGTCTCTCGGAAGAGAAACAACAAGATGTTATAGTCGCATTTAATAATACTTCCAGATACCTTGATGATATTTTTAATTTAGATAATCCTTATTTTGATCAAATGGTGTCTGACATTTATCCGCATGAACTACAACTTAATAAAACGAACTCTTGAAATTTTAGTACATCATTTTTGGATCTTCATATTACTATCAACAATAATTCTATTCACACGAAAATTTATGATAAAAGAGATGACTTTGACTTTTGTATAGTTAATTATCCACATTTGGATGGAGACGTACCCCATGCAACATCCTACGGGGTTTTTGTTTCTCAGTTAATTAGATTCGCTAGAGCTTGTAACAACGTAAAGGATTTCAACGAGCGGAATATTTTTATTACCAGCAAGCTTCTAAAACAGGGCTACCGCTATCATAAATTACGGAAATATTTTACTAAATTTTACAATCGTAACTTTGATTTAATTTCTAAATTCAATAGTGATTTAAAAACTCTTCTGCGACAAGGGATTAGCCAGCCTGGATTTTATGGCGATGTGGTTTACAAACTTCGTAAGATTTTGGGTCATGGTAATTTTTCTGCTGTTTTTACTAAAATTATTAAACGTTTTATTAAAAGAGGTTATGACCCTACTATTTTAAGACATACTGCATGTTTAGTGTTCAACCCTTTTACAGTTGGACACTACGCTTTCCTCTTTTGATTGCATCTGACGGACCAAGTGGGAGACTCTATGATGGATAGTTCGTAAAGCCCTTTGGGACTGAATTGTCTTAATGTTCGTCTTCTGCCTTGCTTCGTCGGGCCCTTGTAGGTGATTTTCTTGTTGCTCTGTCTTCCTTTAGGACATTGAGTACTTTTGTTATGGTCATTGGGTTTACTTTTATATGTTTCTACATGATCATTTTAGTGTTTTACTTATTTAACCTTTTGTTACCATGACAACTGTTAGAATTTCACTTGGCGGGGATTCATTTTATTTACACTGTCTCGTTTATAGGAACATGGTGGGGCTAAGAGCGAGGTTTGGTGCACCATTAACCGGTTTAAACTCCCCAGCAGTCATTATTATGCTGCTGACCGTTCCAAGGCGGCGCCCCACTGTGTTCCTCAGATGTATGTCTATGTTGTTTCATACTGTTTTGGTGACACTTTTGCTTGTGTCCCTTGTTGTTTTCTCGTCTACGGTAAGTATCTTCCCCATTGCCTCTAGTTTTTATTTCTTTGATTAAACCCCCCCCCCTTCCCCCGGTCTCCTGTCCCCTTCCCCTTTGTGGGCCTATTATTATTTTCTTTGAATTCCTTATCAGTTACAAATTATTTATCATTTATTGATTAACGTGTCGTTGCCCTGTCCTTTTTGTGTTTGGGGTCCGCCTGGGCTCCTTGCCGTTGGTTCTTGTTGCTGGGTCATATGGGGGTTGCGTTCATTGAACGCCGCCTTTCCTTGTTGATCTTGTTTTTCATATTTTAAGTAAATGAAATTTAAAGTAATCAAAAATAATTTTTAACGTGAGAGGATAACCTATTTATAACATTTTTCAAAAACAATTTTTATTTCAATTATCAATATAAAGATCCTTATTGATATATGCCAAAGAGTTACGCTCATATCACAACAATACTTAGTGACTATTATATTATACAATGTATATGCCACAGTTTCCACTGTAGAGTAAAGAACCAAGACATGTCACGCACCAGTCATGTCCTTAAAACGCTAATTTTGGAGCACAGAGTGGTGATTTTACCTCTATGCAATTAGCAAAGAGTATATATACTGGCTGAAAACAACAATAATGGTGGTTTTTAAATGATAAAAAATCTTAATATTGTAAGCCACCAAGTTTATAAGCTGATTTTTAAGGTTTTTATCTAGTGTGCGAACTAATAGTTATGAAAATACCATTAATGTTTTCTCTTCTGTATTGATGAAGATAACAAATAAAATTCATTTTTATATCATGAAATACAATAATAAATTATGTAAGAACTTATAATTTATCTACTGTGGTTGTAACAGCAAAGGGGACCACCATAATGTTCAAAAGTTTGAATACGAAGTTGCTATATGAGCAAAACTCAGCTTTTGTAAACAAACAAATTATTTGGTTTTCTTGTAAATAAGCGGGATTAAAACACCTAAAAGATTGTTGTTTTCTTTAGGATTATCATGTTTTGTTTGTATCTTACTGGATAAATAGATTAATAAAATGGTTCTTTGAAAATATTCCACAGCGCCTTGGTTACTAAGGGAGCTTGGTGCTTGGTGGCATTTTCGGTTACAGCCGCCCTTATATAGCTGTCGGATGTTGGCAAACAGCGTCAGCCAATCAGAACTTGGAAACATAAAAATGCGTAAAAGGGTTGTACATTGTTTTCAAATAAATAAACATTTTTCACTCGACATACATACACTGTAATACATGTTAAACATAACAAGAGGTTCCTAAATAATGAATGATAATCATTAATGTATTAATATATCAAAAATACTCTTGACATATAGAAATAATAGTTTGCCAACTTTCTTACGCACAAGTTTCCTAAAAAGTTCCTTAGAATCAATTACTCTCAAAGGTGAGCATTACTTGTACCATTCATGTTTGGACAACGCATATTATTCGGATAAAACATCTTAAAATATTATGCCTAAAAAAATAATCAAAAATAAAATGATAGGCTTACTAAGTCAGAAAACTTTTGCACGGAACAAGTTACCTTTCTAGCATGTAATTCTAACAATGCTTTTTTACCAACGGTATTGTTAAACATTATACTATGTGGACCTGTGACAAAGTTTGTAGAGCACTCTCTTTTCTTTTAGACAACATTTATGTCAGGTTTTGTAATACCCTATTTAAACAGATCATAGGAATTCTTATGGGTACTAATAGTGCACTCCTGGTCGCCGATTTGTTTTTGTACTGCTATGAAAGAGACTTTATGTTGAGTCTCTCTGAAGATAAACAAAAAGATGTTATAGTCGCATTTAATAATACTTCCAGATACCTTGATGATATTTTTAATTTAGATAATCCTTATTTTGATCAAATGGTGTCTGACATTTATCCGCATGAACTACAACTTAATAAAACGAACTGTTGAAATTTGAGTACTTCATTTTTGGATCTTCATATTACTATCAACAACAATTTAATTCACACGAAAATCTATGATAAAAGAGATGACTTTGACTTTTGTATAGTTAATTATCCACATTTAGATGGAGACGTACCCAATGCAACATCTTACGGGGTTTATGTTTCTCAGTTAATTAGATTCGCTAGAGCTTGTAGCAACGTAAAGGATTTCAACGAGCGGAATATTTTTATTACCAACAAGCTTCTAAAACAGGGCTACCGCTATTATAAATTACGGAAATATTTTACTAAATTTTACAATCGTAACTTTGATTTAATTTCTAAATTCAATAGTGATTTAAAAACTCTTCTGCGACAAGGGATTAGCCAGCCTGGTTTTTATGGCGATGTGATTTACAAACTTCGTAAGATTTTGGGTCATGGTAATTTTTCTGCTGTTTTTACTAAAATCATTAAACGTTTTATTAAAAGAGGTTATGACCCTACTATTTTAAGACATACTGCATGTTTAGTGTTCAACCCTTTTACAGTTGGACACTACGCTTTCCTCATTTGATTACATCTGACGGACCAAGTGGGAGACTCTATGATGGATAGTTCGTAAAGCCCTTTGGGACTGAATGTCTTAATGTTCGTCTTCTGCCTTGCTTCTTCATGCCCTTGAAGGTGATTTTCTTGTTGCTCTGTCTTCCTTTAGGACATTGAGTACTTTTGTTATGGTCATTGGGTTTACTTTTATATGTGTCTACATGATCATTTTAGTGTTTTACTTATTTAACATTTTGTAACCAAAACAACTGTTAGAATTTCACTTGGCGGGGATTCATTTTATTTACACTGTCTCGTTTATAGGAACATGGTGGGGCTATGAGCGAGGTTTGGTGCACCATTAACCGGTTTAAACTCCCCAGCAGTCATTATTATGCTGCTTGCCGTTCCAAGGCGGCGCCCCTCTCTGCTCCTCAGATGTATGTCTATGTTGTTTCATACTGTTTTGGTGACACTTTTGCTTGTGTCCCTTGTTGTTTTCTCGTCTACGGTAAGTATCTTCCCCATTGCCTCTAATTTTTATTTCTTTGATTAACAAGCCCCTCCCCCAGTCTCCTGTCCCCTTCCCCTTTGTGGGTCTATTATTCTTTTCTTTGAATTCCTTATCAGTTTCAAATTATTTATCATTTAATGATTAACCTGTCCGTGCTCTGTCTTTGCCCTGTCCTTTTGTTTGGGGTCCGCCTGGGCTCCTTGCCACTGGTTCTTGTGGCTGGGTCATATGGGGGTTGCGTTCATTGAACGCCGCCTTTCCTTGTTGATATTGTTTATCATATTTTACAAATAAATTTTTCTTTTTTATTATTTCCATCTAAATTATTACACATCAATATTCACACAAGCATATCTTATGTTCATTATTTGTACAAAACTGATTCTACTTTTACAAAGTGATGATACATGCTTTAAAACTCAAACGGCAACAATGAGAACACCACCACCATCTATTCTTATCTTTGAAAAGAAAGTCGAACTTAACATGTTAAGAAATATGAAGTTTGGATTAATAATATCAAATTATTTTAGGGGAAATAAAGACACTGGTCGGGATAATTCTAATATCAGTAGCATTGTAATTAATATTTCTTATTCCATATTTCGTGGTTATATACCTTTCATATCGCAAAAGCAATCGAATCTAAAAAAAATCTGAAGAAATGGTGATGCCTCGGGAGCGTTAATCGCAACATTACATGAAACATGGTTTGATTAAGTCTGTACATGAGGCACAATGAACAAGATTGCATTTGTGAAAAATGCTATGCCACCGTGTTCATACAACAATAAATAATAGTTAGGGAATATAATTTATTTTTGTTTCTATACAATTGAACTTTGCCAAAATGCAGTTGAGTCTAGTGAATTTGGTGGTCAAGGTCATATTTCACATGGCTAATATTGACACCAGAGGCAAAAATTGTACAACTTTGGCAGAGGACCTTAAGTTGATATCACATACCAAATATCATAGCTCTAAGCCTTGTTCTCTAGAAAAAAAGATTGTTTAAGTTTTTACTTTATGTAAATAGTGAAAATCAATGACCCCGGGGCAGGGCCAATTTTGAGCCGACGGGAATAATTTTAAAAATTTTGGTAGAGATCTACCAGACAATTTCTTATGCAAACTATCCATGCTTTATACCTTGTGGGTCTTTAAACGAAGATATTTTTTATTTATTCTTATAATTCCTTTTGGTTGTAACGGCAACTAGATTTCTGCATGGAATCAAATTCTTTGAATAACTTTGCCAAGTTCGGTTGAAATTGGACAAGTGGTTTTTCACAAGAAGGTTTTTTAAAGTTTCATATAAACTATATAACACACATACACACTCACACAGAAGTGAATCTCTAAAAGCCACTGCAAAAAAGGGGGGCGAAAATACTTACCGTTAACGACAATTTAACAGGTAGACATCACAAAAAAATGCAAACATTCAAAACATGTAACAATACACACATGTGAAACACATAAAGGAACATAGAGGGGTACCACCTTGGAACGGTCAGTAGTAATTACACCACTGGGGAGTTTTAACCGGTTTTACGCGCACCAAACCTCACTCTTAGCCCCATTATATTCGCCAAGTGATATCATAACAATGGCAATGGTTAAATTAGACGAAATAAATATAACACGTACATATGTAAATGATTGTGTCAAAATGTACAAAAAAGGTACAGCCGTAATGGCCATAATCACAGTACTTGATGCCTTAAAGGAAGACAGAGCAACAGGAAAATCACCTACAAGGGCCCAGCAAAGCAAGACAGAAGACGAGTATTAAAACAATTCAGTCCCAACGGGGTTTAAGAACTGTGCATCATAGAGTCTCTCACTCGGTCCATCAGATGTTTTCAAAAGAGGAATGTGTGGCTACCAACTGTAAAAGGGTTGAACACCAAGCATGCGGTTTGCCTAATATAATTGGGTCATAACCTCTTTTAATAAACAGTTCGGTAATTTTAGTAAAAAAATATGATAAACAAGATCTACAAGGAAAGGCGGCGTTCGATGAACGCAACCCCAACCCGACCCAGTAACAAGTTCCAGTGGCAAAGAGCCCAGGCGGATCCCAAACAAAAACAGGACAGGGCACAAGGCAGAGCATGGGCAGGCTAACCACGAAAATCATATATAAGAATAAATAATTAGTAACAGTATGAAACTACATAGACATACATCTGAGGAACACAGAGGGGCGCCGCCTTGGAACGGCCAGCAACATAAATATCGCTGGAGGGTTTAAACCGGTTAATGGTGCACCAAACCTCACTCTTAGCCCCACCATGTTTCTATAAACGAAACAGTGTAAATTAAATGTATCCCCGCCAAGTGAAATTTTAACAGTTGTCATTGTTACCAAAGGTGAAATAGGTAAAAACATCGGAATGTTCATGTAGAAACATACAAAAGAAACCCATTGACCATAACAATGTCCTAAAGGAAGACAAAGCAACAACAAGATCACCTACAAGGGCCCGACGAAGCAAGACAGAAGACGAACATTAAAGCAATTTAGGCCCAAAGGGCTTTAAGAACTGCCAATCATAGTCTCCAACTTGGTCTGTCAGATGAAATCAAAAGAAGAAAGCGTAGAGTCCAACTGTAAATGGGTTGAACACTAAGCATGCGGTATGTCCTTAAATATTAGGGTCATAACCCGTTTTAATAAAACGTTAAATAATTTAAGTAAAGGCAACAGAAAAATTACAATGACCCAAGATCTTACGACGTTTGTAAACACAATCCCCGTAAAAATCAGGCTGGCTTATCCCTTGTCGCAGAAGTGTTTTAAGATCACTATCGAATTTTGAAATTAAAGCTACGATTGTAAAATTTTGTAAAATATTTACGTAATTTATAATAGCGGTAGCCCTGTTTGAGTAGCTTACCGGTAATGAAAGTATTTTGCTCGTTAAAATTCTTTACGTTGCTACAAGCTCTAGCGAATCTAATTAACTGAGATATATAAAATATGATAAACAAGATCAACAAGGAAAGGCGGCGTTCAATGAACGCAACCCCCATATGGCCCAGCCACAAGAACAATGGCAAGGAGCCCAGGCGGACCCCAAACAAAAACAGGACAGGGCAAAGACAGAGCACGGACAGGTTAATCATTAAATGATAAATAATTTGTAACTGATTAGGAATTACAAGAAAAGAATAATAGGCCTAAAAAGGGGAAGGGGACAGGAGAAGGAGGAGGGGGGGGGTTTAATCAAAGAAATAAAAACTAGAGGCAATGGGGAAGATACTTACCGTAGACGAGAAAACAACAAGGGACACAATTAAAGGTGTCACCAAAACAGTATGAAACAACATACATCTGAGGAACACAGTGGGGCGCCGCCTTGGAACGTTCAGCAGCATAATAATGACTGCTGGGGAGTTTAAACAGGTTAATGGTGCACCAAACCTCACTCTTAGCTCCACCATGTTCCTATAAACGAGACAGTGTAAATAAAATGAATCCCCGCCTAGTGAAATTCTAACAGTTGTCATGGTTACAAAAGGTTAAATAAGTTAAACACTAAAATGATCGTGTAGAAACATATAAAAGTAAACCCAATGACCATAACAAAAGTACTCAATGTCCTAAAGGAAGACAAAGCAACAAGAAAATCACCTACAAGGGCCCGACGAAGCAAGGCAGAAGACGAACATGAAGACAATTCAGTCCCAAAGGGCTTTACGAACTATCCATCATAGAGTCTCCCACTTGGTCCGTCAGATGCAATCAAAAGAGGAAAGCGTAGTGTCCAACTGTAAAACGGTTGAACACTAAACATGCAGTATGTCTTAAAATAGTAGGGTAATAACCTCTTTAAATAAAACGTTTAATGATTTTTGTACTAGTTAACAGCAGAAAAATTACCATGACCCAAAATCTAACGACGTTTGTAAATCACATCGCCATAAAAACCAGGCTGGCTAATCCCTTGTCGCAGAAGAGTTTTTAAATCACTATTGAATTTAGAAATTAAATCAAAGTTACGATTGTAAAATTTAGTAAAATATTTCCGTAATTTATGATAGTTGGTAGCGTGCTGGTAATAAAAATATTCCGCTCGTTGAAATCCTTTACGTTGCTACAAGCTCTAGCGAATCTAATTAACTGAGAAACATAAACCCCGTAAGATGCTGCATGGGGTACGTCTCCATCTAAATGTGGATAATTAACTATACAAAAGTCAAAGTCATCTCTTTTATCATAGATTTTCGTGTGAATTAAATTGTTGTTGATAGTAATATGAAGATCCAAAAATGATGTACTCAAATTTCAAGAGTTCGTTTTATTAAGTTGTAGTTCATGCGGATAAATGTCAGATACCATTTGATCAAAATAAGGATTATCTAAATTAAAAATATCATCAAGGTATCTGGAAGTATTATTAAATGCGACTATAACATCTTGTTGTTTATCTTCAGAGAGACTCAACATAAAGTCTCTTTCATAGCAGTACAAAAACAAATCGGCGACCAGGGGTGCACAATTAGTACCCATAAGAATTCCTATGATCTGTTTTAATAGGGTATTACCAAACCTGACATAAATGTTGTCTAAAAGAAAAGAGAGTACTATACAAACTTCGTCACAGGTCCACATAGTATAATGTTTAACAATACCGTTAGTAAAAAAAGCATTGTTAGAATTACATGCTAGAAAGGTAACTTTTTTCCCGTGCAAACGTTTTTTGAATTAGGGAAATTTGTTTATCATTGATTAATTTATGTGGCAAAGTTGTTTAAAGTGTAGAAAAATCGTATGTACTGACAGTTGAAGCTTGAAAGTTCTTAATTTTGAATTTATCCAAGATTTCACCAGAAGTTTTAATTGACCAAAAGAGATGTTTGCCTGTGTTATCATAGACTTTATCACAATATCTAATTACATGTGTTTTAATGGCAGTCAAACAAGACGTCAATAAAATACAAAGTTTACTTGTAGTGCAAGATGTAGAATTAGCAATGAATCTGGCTTTGTAAGGTTTTTTATGTAATTTAGGAATCCATTACATAATAGGAAGTTTGAGTTCTTTTTCATTAATTTGGACTTTAAGATTGGAATTATAAGTAATATGATTGTTTACAATGTCTTTTTCGGAGGCAGAGGTTTTAGAATACGCATTAGTACTATTTAGTTCCTTATGCAAAACGTTAATGTAATGGATTCGTCATACAATTATATTATTATAAGCCGCCTGGTCCGCTGGCACCAAAACAAATTTTGAATGAAAAGCTAGAATCTTTGTGCAACCCCGTAAGATGTTGAATGCGGTACGTCTCCATCCAAATGAGGATAATTTACTATACCAAAATCAAAGTCATCTCTTTTATCATAGATTTTCGTGTGAATAGAATTGTTTTTGATAGTGATATGAAGATCCAAAAATGATGTAGTTAAATTTTAAGAATTCGTTTTATTAAGTTGTAGCTCAGTAGAATAAATATTAGACACCATTTGATCAAAATAAGAATTATATAAATTAAAAATGTCATCAAGGTATCTTGAAGTGTTATTGAAAGCTAATGTAACATCTTGTTGTGTATTTTCAGACAAACTCAACATAAAATCTATTTCATTGCAATATAAAAAGAAAGCAGAAAAATTTCTATGACACATAGTCATACGAAGTTTGTATACTACATCTCCATATAAATCAGGCTTGCTACCATCTAGTAAATTAGGCCTTTAATGACTAGCCACATTGAATTGGGAAAATGCGTTCCTGACATTGCTTTAACAAGACTTTCTTTCTATCATTTTAATCACAGAATATTATAATAGTTGACCTGTTATAAGAGACGGTGCTTTCTATAAACGTCTCGGCCCTTTTAACCTTAGGTAATTATAATATGCTGTTCATTCTTTTTTTTAAATACACGTCATTTTAACTTAGTATGGGAGCAATCCCATCTTATTCCTATCATGGGTTACGTACTTTTATACGAACTTGTGGTAGGAATTATGGCACACACGTAAACACATGTACCGATAAAACTGTAGACAAATTAAATTAGTTTCCATATAAATTAAGCAAGTTTTAAATGAAGTATGTGCTCGCCCATATGGTTCATTCCGGTGGCGAGGGTAAACAAACCAAACACACACACACAAACTAGTAGTGAGAGAGTTTTTAAATTACAATTAAATTTTTAAATAAAATCTGAATTACGATGGTTAAACTTAGTATAATATTTACGCAATTTATGATAGCGATAGCCTTGTTGAAGAAGTTTGCCAGCAAAAATAGGGTTCATTAAAATCAACAAAATGACTGAACTAGCAAATCTAATTAATTGAGAAATATATACCCCATATTATGTAGTAACCATCTAAATAGTCAACAATATTTAAATCAAAACCATCTCTTTAGTCAATGATTTTAGTAACTATAATATTGTTATTGATAAAAATGTTAAAATTCAAAGAAAGATGTAATTATGTCTTAAGGGTCTTATTTAATTTAAGTTTACTCCTGCTGTTGTGATGTATTAATCACAACAAAATTACCAGAAACTTGCAGACTCGTGTACAAAGCTGTATAAGTCACTATATCGGCCAAGTCACTTCGAAAAATCCTTATATGAATTACTAGAGAACCTGTATGACGTGATTTGCGCGAACCGCTCAATTTACAGAAAGACAAGTATACAATGGAACATCATTATTGATATGATTTTAATACTAACAATTCAAGATATTTATTATTTCTTTTCTTTTAATTCATTGGCAAATGTATACAAATAAAAAATCAGATAATCATTTTTTTTTTTTTTATTTGTTTGGGTCGTCAGACCAAACAAATAATGGTAGCAAAATTTCAGAGCCTAATGCTGTTAATTGCAAATGCCGAAAGTTGTCCGGTTTTTTTAGCGGTTACTTCCCTTTATATGTACACTAACGCCGAAAAATTCAGGGGAGATCACTGCGTAAAGATTGACAAATGACAGGCTCAATACATTTTTAGCAAAATAGTTCCTGAATGGTCGAATATTTCTAATATTGTTTATTCTTTATAGATATATATGCTTATAGTAAGCTCTATGATTATTTACATCTGTGTTAAACAACAGGTTTAGCGTCAAAATAATAAGAGTTACAAACCCTAATTTAGAATGATTTTCTTTAGGCCGTTAACATATAACTTCACCGTGACCGAGGGGTTTGCACGCTCCCTTAAGAATCGAGAGGTCTGGAGTTCAAATCCCAGTTAAGGCAACTCATTTTTATTTTAAATTGTTTAAGTCAAATAAACATTGAATTGAATATCAGTGTTGCAGTGACATTCTGAGACCCAAACAAATTCAGCGCCTTCTTTGTTTTGATTTATTTAAGGCTTTATCCGGGATTAGATACCCTCGGTCTCAACCAGGAATGTATATAAGTTTCACACTGTTTTCTAAAGGTTACTGTATGTGCCGTCCGGTTAGCTTAATAGGTAGCTATATATAGAGCTGTGAATCAAGCGACCTGGGTTTGATTCGCGGACAGTGTACGCCACTTTCGTTGTGGTTGATCATGAAATACGTTTAACAGTCATTCACACTTTGCTCTGGCATGTACAAATTTATCATTTCCTTGCGAATGTGAAGCTAACTATAGTACTGGTAAAATGCTGACCTGCCAAGGAACGATGCGGTGGCTGATCTAAACCCTACTAAATCAATGTGGCAAACTGCAGTAAACAGAAGTGTAAACTACCAATACCACCACAAATAAATTTCTGAAATATTTTGAGGGGTTCAATACAGGAGGTTACCCAGATTCTATGGTTTTGCGATTAAACAGGACACTAAACAATGGAAATAAATATACCAGCCCGTAATTGTGCACAAATAATTAAAGAGACTCCACTGAGGTTTTTTTTTTGACATGATGTGACTGAAAATATTTTTTCAAGATAAATGTACCATTTGGTGTAGATTTGGACCACTAATCTTTGTGCAAAATTTCAGATCATTCGCGCACTTCGTTTTTCCAGAATAATTATTTAACTAACCTCTTTAAGCCTTAACGTACGTTTTTGTTTGGGAATTTTCTAAAACGTCTGTACGTTAAAAAGCACATAATTCATTGCAAATGGCAGACCAGTAAAAGGGAGATAAACGACATGCCGTTCGTACCAGGTATGTTTGTATATGAACAACAGTTGTTAGTACTCCAGTGATGATTAAAAACAGATACAATAAATATTTTTATGAAAATCAAAATGTTGGAAGATTGCAATATGGAATAAAAATCTTTTTTTCTCTATGGTTTTATGATTGAAAACTATTCTCTCCCTTACCAGTTTTTCCCCCTCACAGTTCTCTCCAACAATTAGACTTTATCAAAGAATGAATTCTGCAGAACTCAAAATGTACTTGGATTATTTTCACAATACTTAACACATGCATAGGTGGCTATATTGCACATCACATGCATTACACAAGGCGCTAATTGTAATAAAAATTTAAAGCTGTGATGACCTATGCAAAGGAATTTAAAAAATGTTGAACACTCTTTTAAGGTTGTGCTTGTATACTGCTTAGAGAATTGCTTATATACTGTTACCATAAATGCTTAACCTAACATATTAGGAGTTATAGAAATAAAACACAACTGCCTGCAGTGCATGGAACTGTTGCCAAGCATCTCATTTTATCAGAAGGGCAAAGGCATCCCGTTCTACAGCAGAATGATGCAGGTAATTCCTCAAGAATAAAACATATGGTGTTTCTTCTGGTACAGATTTCTTTCAGTTAATGCTTTATTCAGCTTCGCATAAAAGAATTACAGTTAAATACTGGTACATATATTATAAAATACAATTAATATTTACTATATGTAATAGAGTTTTGTAATAAGAAAATCGGAATGTTTCAGCATTTTGCTATAATTTACAATGTGAAAAATAGACAAAGAGCAACATTTGTACAAATATTATAAAATTTTGTTATACTATACGGAAATAGATTTTGAGAAATGGAATGATTAAGCATTTTGCTATAATTTTAAATGTGAAAATAGACAAACAGCAACATACATATTGGGACAAATATCATAAAATACAACTGTTATACTATAAGGAAATAGGTTTGAAAAATGGAATGATTCAGAATTTTGATGTTATTTAAAATGTGAAAAATAGACAAACAGCAACATATATATACAACAACCAATAGAACTACCATACTGGCAAGAATTTGAGTCAGTTTAATGCTGTAATTTGTATATAAATATTTTATAATGTTATATAACAAATATTTTGGTTTATATAATCTGTATGAAAGAATGATTACGATTGTGAGTTACTAAATCTTACTACGAGTTTCAGAATTATGGTTTTGAGTGACGCACGAGTTTTGAATAAAGTTACCATTTCATCGTACAATGTATATAGGGCTTAAAGTTAACTTTGCTTACTTACTGGAATTCTGTAACATTTTCTTTGACATTTAAGAGTTTTCCACAATTGTTACTTCATGTAGTAGCAGAGGAGCAAAATTACAAATGTTATACAAATTTCATTTTGATTCTACTAGTCAAACAACTATACTGTTGTACTTCCCTGTTGAACTAAGTTTAAAAAGTCGAAAAGAAAAATATATGTGTCCATTATACTAACATTTAAAAGAAGAAAACATCTATACAACATCATTCTGTTCTCAAATTACAACATGTTATTATCCTACTGAAACGTTTATATTACATATGTTATTAGTACATATTTGCCTGTTGGATTTTTTTTTGTATTTCAATATGAACAAGCTTTTGAAACAAGAGCTGTCAAGAGGACAGTGTGCTCAACTTTTCTCACTGCTTGAAATAAGAGACCTGATAATGTAGGAATTAACGAAATAGTCTTGAATATTGATCAAAGAACCCGGACAGACTTATTTGCCTCACAAGGAGTTAGTATGTTTTAAAGATATGTATTTTTTCAGGATGTAACAACATTTAAGTGAAATTTTAAGTATGTATATAATTATTCTTCTAAAACAATTTTCAAACATCCAATAAATATGTTAAATATTACTGCAAATGTTTATTGGCATTATATATAATCATTAAAATATATGCATTCGTTTCTTACTGAAAATTTTGGCTAAGACTTTATAGAAAATAAATTTCTTACTACCTCCCTTTCTTTACATGAAATGTAAATTCGGTAATATCTTTACAAAAAATGCTTTTTGGAACTTACAATATTGATAAATCTTCATTTGAGCATCATGTTTATGTTATAAAACCATAAAAACTTTAGTTACAGGATCTTTAACTATTTTTCATCTTCTAAAATCAGTAATATTCGTTTATGGCTACAAATTAATTCAATAAATATCTGGAATGTTTATAAATCAGTAGATAAAATAGATTCAAATCACAGATAACAAACATATCACACTATTATACAATCAAAATAAAATAAGTATGTTTTAAAACATATCTTTAAAAAAAATCCAAATGCAATTTTGGTGTGTGCTTAAAATGTGTATCACAGAAACGTGTAGAAATAAAACATACATACAATATACATTACATAAAATACATCAAATCAGCTGGATTTATATGGATAGATAAATAAGGTTTTAATGTTATAGCATTGTTTGTTTGTTTGTTTGTTTGTTTGTTTCATTTTACGCCTTTTTCAACAGTATTTCAGTCATATAGGCGGGTAGTTTCCTAACCATCGTTCCTGGAGAGTTACACCAGTACTAGACAACCTTCCTCCGCGCTAAACTACCAAAGCATCTCCCGGGGATCAAACCCACGCCAGAGAGGTACCTGGATTAGAAGTCATCGACTCTAACCCCTCGACCACGGAGGCGGTGTAGCATTGTTTGTTTGTTTGTTGGGTTTTATGTGAGATATCAATATTATATCAGTCATCAACTAAAGGGCAGTTTCCTTAAAAGTTATTATCTAATCAATACCCATATTGTCTGTTTTCTGCAAGTAAATGCTAAATTTTCCACTCCCCCCCCCCCCAGAAAAAAACAACAACAGAAAACAACATCAACAGCACGAAAATACATGTATTTGAGTATAGGCTGTGAAAAACTAATGGAAATTATATATTATCATTATGGAAATTATACATTATCATTTAGAACATAATCATTTTTGAACCAAATCATCATGGAAAAGTTTACAAACCCAGGAATGTACAACTAGAATAATGAATGAACCTAATTGCTGTCGGTAATGTATGATAAGAATGTCTTAAATGGTAATGAACACATATTTATTACTGCTTTATTTCAATATATTGCAAAAAATGTCCAGATATTTTAGTTTCTTAAGCTTCAGACATTTAACCCTTTCCCCCATGAGCATATTGTGAAAAATGGCCGTTCTTACTGAAAAGCCTCCTCTTACAAGTTCAAACTGCTATGAAACTATGAAAAATGCTTCAATACTAATCAAACTTGGCACAAATGTTGACTGGACCATTGCCTTTGTGACAACATGCTCAGTCTTAAATTTCCTGTTACCATGGCAACGAGGGGACATCTCAAAATTGCCAAAAATCACTATTCTGCCTCGATTTTTTCCATCAAAATTTATTTCAAAGTGCTGCAACTTCTCAAGGGATTGATATAGAGTCAAAGGCTTTTCAGCGTTGGTTACACGTTATATTATGATCGACCTGGGGTCATTTTTAGCCTCTCACAAGTCCAAAATTTTCTTGGTGCTCAATTTTTTGACCAACATTTCTCAAACGAAAACATGTGTTTGGGGCCCAAATAGGACATTTTTTCACTATTTGAGGCCTAAAAAAAGGGGGGGGGGGGGTCGAAAATGCGTTGTTTCGCGTATATATGTGGTAAAGGGTTAAATATTGCAGATAACATCATATAGTATGATAAAAATATAAGAGTAGGCATGTTTCTTTAAATATAAGACGAGTCTTGTTGTTTTAGGTGATTTATGCAGTGCTTGGTTAAAATCTGTATTGTTTTCTTTCTAAAATTATTATATAAATTATTCATCTGTTTTCTTATTTAATATATATTTATTATTCTCATTCCTTTATTATTCTATAATTATATCAAACTAAACATTGATTTATAAAATTTTGTAAACTCAAACATACAGGTACCTCATTAAAATATTAATATTTAAGTTTATTTCAATCTGACATCAAAGGGAGGGCCAACAGTTATAATGCAATATCTCCCTTTTGTAATAACATTTCTTAATATACATGTTACATGTATTCAAGACTTGCTGTAAAATAATAGCATGAACAGAAAAAAAGTTTGGTTTTCACATTTTCCTATAACATTTCCCATTATACTCCCTATAACTTTTATCATTTGAGAATATTTTAATATTTTCTAGCCTCACTGCAACATAAACTATATCACATTAAAGGGACCAAATATCATCTATACATACAAGATTTGTGATAAATACAATAATACAGACATGTACGATTGTGTAGATAAAAAATAATATCATGGACGGACAACTACAACTAACATAACATAGGAATAATACATTGCCATGGTAACAAATAAAATATACAGTCAATATATCACTAAATCTATAAATTTATCCTGGTATTGTGGTTTTGATTATAATTTAATGTATATGAAAATTAAGTCATGTAAAGCATAAAGGACGGAATGTTTGTGACTAATTTCTACAGTAAATACTTATATATAAAACATATAAAAAATATATAATCATTTATATATTCTGTATGTTTTTCTAGTTACTGCTACTATTAAAGCATATAATATCATATGCCTGACAATATCAAAATAAAATACTGGCAGTTATATTCTCTTAAAATATCATACAAATTTGTAATCAGCTGCTGTAGAAATAATGCATAGTAAGGTTTAATACAATGTTTTAAGACAGTTCAGTATGTATAGGCTATACTTTTACAATATTCCATAGAGATAAGTCTATACTGTATAAATTGTGAAAAAACTACAATGGTAATGTACACAGTATTTGTCTTGCCTAAAATTAATTAAACACACTGAACTGTAATACTTGTGTATTATATGCACCAACTAAATAACTTATTAATCAAGACATTTCAATATCCATTAACTAAACTTGATGACCATATTACTGTACAGTAGCTATACTTTACTGTGCAGTTCATGTATGCACTAGCTTTACTCTACTGTACAATTCAGTATGTATTAGCTATATGCTACTATACAGTTCAAAATACACTAGCTATACTATGACTTTGAGGACGGAATCCCATAATGCATTGGTGGTAAACTAGCAACAGACAAATCTTCACAGAAGGAATTGTCCGGGGAGTCTGCATGACGTGGACTGTGAAATCCAACTCTGGTACTGGCCTGGTGTGTGCGGACTCTAGGGCTGACCATACTGTCATCAAAGTAACCGCCTGAAGACAAAAGAGCTTGCGCCTGGGACTGTGACCTGGCAATTATAGCATTGATTGCTTCCATTCTGTTTTTGTGTTTTCTGTAGAAAATAAAAGATGTTTTTTTAGAATTAATTATAATTTTAATTTATTCTATAATTTCTAGTGAATATATATATAACTTCACCTAAATATGTGTTGGTTCGGCTAGCTTGTAAAAAAAAGAAGAAGAAAAACAAAGCTACTGTTACACATCTTTTAACTCAAAATGAATTCTTTATTAATTTGTAACACAATTTCAGGGTTACAGTCATCACAAATCTATAATGGCTGAGAATTATGATATAATAAATTTAAAGAAAATTTCAAATAAATATTCTGATTTTTACATAAATAAGTCATTTTAATAAAATATACTGATTTTTACATAACAAGGTTATTTTCATAAAATATACTGACTTTCACTAACAAATAATTAACGTAAGAAACAAAGTGATTTTTACATAACAAAGTAATTTTCGTAAAAATAAACTGATTTGTAAAAAACAAATTCATAAAAGAGAACATTATAAGTATGTTTTTTAAGATAAATATATTTTTCACTTGTTTCTTATAATAATACAAAGTTAAAGTATCTGTTACGAAGTGAGTATTGTGAGTTTTAAGTTTTATATAATAACGATTAGGGTATAAGTTACATTTAATAAATAACATGAACAATGTAACATGTGAATATTAATATGTCATTAAAAGTGAAAACAAGTGGCGTTCAGTATATAATGGATAATTAGAAATTCCTAAATGTTCCTGGCCACACAAAACTTAGTGCCATCAATTGTTCTCAAAAGGGTAATAATAATAATTTTAGAAATTTAATACATCAAAAACTGTCTGAATTACATATTACTAGCTTTACATATTACGTTACAATTACATTACAATTAAATGTGCTATAAATGTGATTAAATAGGCATTTTTTAATGTAAATTATCAACTTTTAATTAGAGTTTTTTGTTTTAATAAAACAGGGCCATGCTTTAACTACTGTGTCATGTTTTAGTTTATTGCATCAGGTATATAATATAAGACAAATGTTAAGAACAAGGTGATTTTTTCTGTTACCTGTTGACTACTGGCATAATTGGTGTATGCTCTAAACTTAATAAACATACCAAGAAATGAATATTTCATATAATAATACTTTTACTTTAAGGTCAAACTGACGCTCATACATTATTATGGTAAGTTTCCAGCTTTATGGATGATGGTGGATTTTATGCAGAGTCCTTATATGAATTATTTCAAGTATAAAACTAGCAGCCTTCCATAAGGTATTAAAACCTAAAGAAGAATAGGACAAGTGTCCGCCCTTAAAATATATATATGTTTAAACCACTCTCCCAAGAAAGCCTCTTATTTTAGAGATGCAGGGATTTCTCCAGAGTAGTAAAAATAAAAATAAGTAGATGAAAGTGCCCGAAGTGTAAAAACAATTTCCAAAGACAGCAACAGATATTATACAATTATTGACTAGTGAGCCATTGAATATGATGTGATATTCACCGGCAGATGACATATTGACCGAGGCGATAACAGTCTACGGTGTATGATCATTGAATATGAGTCTCAATCTATTTTTAGACTGGGAAAATCCAATTCAGCCAGTGAATATGATACTACACCCAGTAAATATGATTTTATAAAAAGTTCTGTTGACTACTGTTTGAACCAATGAGATTGCAGATATATTTAGATCATATAATAATCCTCTTTAAATTTATATAGAAAACATTTTAAATCCTCATATAAACGTTGATTTAGTTAATATTACAAAGAGGAGATTTATAAAGCAGGCATTTTAAAGCCGTATATTACCATAGATTTGAATTAATATTACGTAGATATTTTACATACTTTTCTCCGGAAGGTGGATCACGTCTACGATAATGATGTAACTGTTTACGTAACCTTTTACAATCTTCTTCTAGCGCCACTAACGACGTCTTAGTGATCTGATGTAGGGATTTCTCTGTACTTAGTTCACCCTGAACTTCCGCTACCTGTTTTCTTAACCTAGATACAAGGGACTCGGGACTCTTCTCTTTGTCTCCACCCCTTGTTGAGTCTAGATGTGTAGTCATTTGACGACTCAGATCTTGAATTACCCGATTCATCTCCTGCCTGTAATAATGGTTACCCATACATTTAACAAAAATATTGGTTACCAATACATCTAACAATAACAATGGTAACCTATACATTTAACAGTAAATGTTTCTGAAATTTCAGTATATAAAAACCTTCAATCTGACCATGGAATATATATTGCAATTGTTTTATACTGTGTATGTACCTATTTTGAATCACGTTAAGAAACAAAAGATCATGTAAGTGAATGTATAATATTAAAATACAAATCACAAGGTAACTTACCACATGGTTTTATCTGAGTCACCTGACTGTTCTACTTTCCTAGCTAGAAAATTACGTAATCTTTTCAATTCTTCCTCCTGTGCTTCAAACCTGTTCATGTGAAAAAATATTTTGAATATTATGTTTTAACAGGTATATAATTAAAATAAATGACATTAAATTCTACAGATATACATTTTTGTTTGTTGTGCATAAAGAAAAACAAAGTTTAGAACACCAGATACATTATTTAATAAAGTGGCATATCCAAAAATGAAATATTAATATGTGTGTTTGTGAGCTAAATATTATTTGATATGCCAAACAAACAAATTTTCTATTTATTTCATGAATTTCATAACGTTATTTTGTCCTTTTTTATTGATTTTTTGCAGGACTGAAAACTGGTTTTCAAAAATATGTTTTAATATTGTTAAAGTCCTCCTTTAAATTTTGAAATAGTCAATTGTTATTTTAAGACTTTTTAATTACAAGATGCTAGATATTACAAGAAATTGAAAAGAAATGTAAGATCAACCATAGTAACTAAATCCCTAGCCCATAAAATATGACTATTGTAGTAGCTAAAATTACAGAACAGCTTTACTAATTGCTATAAAACCTTTAAAAAAAAAAGGAAAATATTTGGTTCAGGTTTCAAGTTACACTTCCTCTATCACAGTTGTATAAAGGTTTTCATTCTTTACTGGTCAAGGAAGGGCTGCAATGTATTGAACATTATTTCAGGCACAATGATCCGGACATGGGAGTGCACACAGTGTTCAGAATAAATTATAAAGTTTTTACAGGTTTGATCCTATAATTATACCCATCTTTTCAAAATCAGTTTTCTCCGTCATAATTTTTAAATACCTGTAAATGTTTAATATAAACACAGAAAAAATACTGGTAACACTTCAATCTTAGCCACACTCTATATAATATTTATATAATGAATGCAATGTTGTGTATCAACTTTGGTCTAAAATGAACTTTTTGTCTATAAAAATATGAACACCCAAAAATTGAGTCAACAAAAAAACAAGAAAGTTCCACACAAGTGCAAGTTAGTTTAATGTGTATGACTTCAATCAGTAAAAAAAAGTTGTGCTGTTTTATATTTGAGCACCACATTCATAAATCCTCACCACTTCTCTTCAAGCTGAAGCCTGTATTATACATGTAGTAAAATAACAGCTAATTTCTTGTAAATTTTTCTAAATATCATTAAAAACTAAGATTTTTATACCAATTTCACTCCTAAAGTTTAAACAGGTTTTGTAAATAGAAAGTAACATTAAGTTTTTTTGTCGTTATATTAAAATTATTCAATTCCATTTATCAGTCAGCATGAAAGATTATTTCTTGTTTACTTAATTAAAATCATGAGAAACCTAACTTCGATAAACTGTGTTTGATAACACCCATACTCACGGATTTGTGCCAAAAGCTAAAAAAAAATTATTCTAATTATAAAAAAAGAAAATGCAGTGGCAGATATTCCCAGTTGCTAATTGCTTACCATTTTTCTTCCATTTCCAAGCTAGATATATAACAAAACATGACTTTCAAGCTATATATTTGATGTAACAAGAAATGATTTCAAAATGTGCATTAAAATCAAATGCATGGAGCCTCCATAAATATGGCAATCATTATATTTGCCATATTAAAAATAGTTTTATTTACAAAATTCTTACAATTATCAGATCAAACAGGTAAAGTTAAATTTCAGGAAAAACTATCAATGTACGTGACATGACAACTGAGAAAACATAAGGAGGCAAATTACATTTCAAGTTTGATATAAATTGTCAAAATTAATGTGAAACAACTAAAAAGCTGGCTCTCATTAAATTTTGGCCTTCGTCTCCATTAAGTCAAAATTAATAAAGAAATAAAACACACCAAAAAACTTGAACACGTGTTTTTAGATCTGAAACAAAATATACATTCATGCCTGTTAACAATTAAACAGAAAACATACATGAATTTCACATGTTAAGCTTTCAAACATAACAAACAGACAATGAAGTCTTACGAAATGTTTATATATATATATATATATATATATATATATATATATAGAAATGCTGTTACAGGAACAGAAAAGAAATGAATATACACTGTACCTAGCATGTAGCTCCATTTGTTTATCCGCCTCTATCTTTAATGTATCCTCAGCATGTTTCTGTTTCACCTTACATTCTCTAACATTATCCTCTAGCACCAATATCTCCTCTTGTAGCTATAGTTACAAAACAGTATAACATTGATAATAACATAACTAAAGGCAATAACTCATATTTGATAAGTTTAAACATAATCATTTTACCTCAATTGTAAAAAAGACTGAAGCTTTTATAAATCACACTTGTAATAACCTACTGAAAACACTGGTATCAAACAAGAAAACACAAACTGGTCATAAACACAATGTTATAATCCCTTAGTCAAAATTCAGACTCTCTGGTTCTGCAATGATAATTTGTTTGGGGGACGTAGGTGGTGAATAGTTGAACAACTGTTGGCACAATCAGAAAACCAAACATTGAGGGAAGTAATTCAAAGCACTAAAGCTGGGTGGGGCAAAATCAATTTTGTATCTGACAATGATAAAATTATTATCTAATTCACTAATGGCTAAGACTGATATATTTGCATTAGGACAGGGGGCCAGCATTGATATCACAATCATGTTAAAATCAGTTACTGTTTGTTATTGCATACCTTAAGGTTTTCTTTATTTTTGCTGGCAATATGTTCCCTGCATGAGTCAAGATCTGTAGATAATTATTGATTTAATAACTGAAATTTATCCTTCTCTTCTTCAATGTTTTCACTGTAATATATAAATTACATAGTGTAAATACACATATTTAGAATAACCAAAAAAGATTAGTCTTTGCCATTAGTATAGAACCAGGCCAGCATGCACATCCGCATACCCTCAGACCAGACTCTTTACTGTTTGTAGCTATACTTTTTTAAATTTTAATATAGAAATCTCTAAAACTTTGAATTGACTGGAACTAACCAGTACTGATGGCATATGAGGAAACATTGTTTTGACTTAACGCTCCTTCCTTTTACTTACATTTGTTGTTGATATTCTAGAGCTGACTTTTTGATTTTACCATTAAGATTCTGTTTCTGTGTTTCTATAATCTGTTTCAAATTACTAATCTCTTTCTGCAATGTAAAAATATAAAAAGTTAAAAATTAAAGTATAAGTATTAAGAGAAGGAAGTTATTTTTGCATTCTAAATAAATGATGGCATACATAAGAATTGTGATTGCCAAAAGATAAATATGTGCCATGTTTTTACTATTTGTTTTATTAAAAATATCATATTATGTATTATTTTGTCCTTGAATCTTGTGTAATTATTTTGTTATTTATGCATTATATTTCTTTACAGTCCGATATACAAGAGCCATTATCATTTCATCTCACTTATTCAAACAACCAATCACTTATATTTTATCTAAACAGAACTTGCGTGCAGTGACTCAGTTTTTACAAACTTCCCTGGACAAATAACCTCATGCAAGCGCACTGCATATATCTCAGAGTTCAATTTACATTGACCTGTAATCCTGAAATATTTCAGGACGAATTTTAATATAGTGGGGGAGTGGTCATCACCGTCAAGAACTGTTCACTATTTAGGGATAAATATGTGCAGCCTGACTGGACCATCGGAATACCGCTCTGCAGCTCTACCCACTGAGGTAGCCGGCCGCTAACACATCTTTCTCCCCTAAATAATGAACAGTTCTAAACCACGACATACTCCCCTGCTATAATGAAATTAAACTCTATGCTATATTTAGTCACAGCTCAACATTATGTCAAATGTCACAGGGTGACAAAAATGTCCAGCCGGATCAGGACTAGGGCTCAGGACTCTCGGAACGAACACTATTCTGTGTGTCCAACCACTGAGCTATCTGGTCGCTTACACATTTTCTCCCCTAAATAGTGAACAGTTCTGAACCATGACATCTTGAAAACTGTACCTGTAACATTTCTACTTGTTCCGACTTGGCTTTAACTGTTGATTTATTGGTATGAGAGATAGCATTTAGTTCCTGAAGTTGTGCTGATGTAGCCACACATTTCTCCTCTTCTATCCTCAACTTCTCCTCTGCCTTCATTACCTGGTTCCTCATCTCCACGAAGCGAGCTTCAATTATGTTCTATAGATAAAAGATGAAGGTATAATTACACATAGAAATACAAATTAACACATAGACATTATATTTTTCAAAAAATATCATATGTCTGTCTCTTCAAAATGCGTTTTCCTTAACCATTCCCAGGCTAAATAACTTCAATTGACATCCTTAATCTGGACAAAACCATTCATTTTTGTAAGATAAAATTTCAAAATAAGTATTAAGTAAGTAAATAAGAAACAGTGAAGACTATTATCAGGCTACTTGTCACATGGGTAGATTCAATTACTACAATACCTAGAATATTAAATATCACATGATTTGTATACTTTGTCATTTTTCATGTCCTCCAGTTGTAACCTGAGTGTTCCTACAGATTGTTCCGCCAGTCTTCGTCCAGTGCTCTCGTCTGATAACTTAGACTGCAGTTCCTGTACAGTGTTTTCTAGCAGACGACACTTTGCCTGCATGGAATCTCTGTCACTAGGGTTAAGGTTGTTGAGTTATTGGTCAGAAGTACAAGGTCAATATGACATTGACCCCTTGACCCCAAAATCAATAGGGGTCATCTACTGGTCATGACCAATCATCATACAAAGTTTGAAGTTCCTAGGCATAAGCGTTCTTTAGTTATTGATCGGAAACCATTTTTACCTACAAGGTCAATGTGACCTTGACCTTGGACCCCTTGACCCCAAAATCAATAGGGGTCATCTGCTGGCAATGACCAATCATCATACCAAGTTTGAAGTTTCTAGACCTAAGCGTTCTTTAGTTATTGATCAGAAACCGTTTGTACTTACAAGGTCAATGTGACCTTGACCTTTGACCCCTTGATCCCAAAATCAATAGGGGTCATCTGCTGGTCATGACCAATCATCATACAAAGTTTGAAGTTCCTAGGCCTAAGCGTTTTTAGTTAATTGATCGGAAACCGTTTTTACTTACAAGGTCAATTTGACCTTGACCTTTGACCCCTTGACCCCAAAATCAATAGGTCATCTGCTGGCAATGACTAATCACCATACCAAGTTTGAAGTTCCTAGGCCTTAAGGTTCTTTAGTTATTGATCGGAAACCGTTTTTGCTTACAAGGTCAATATGACCTCGACCTTTGACCCCTTGACCCCAAAATCAATAGGGGTCATCTACTGGTCATGACCAATCACAATACCATGTTTGAAGTTCCTAGGCCTAAGGGTTCTTTAGTTATCACTCGGAAACCATTTGGTCTAGAAGAATTTTCAAATATGAAATTAAATTTATATACAGTTTTATATGAGGTAATGAACATACTTGTGAAAGATTATCATTGAGGTAGTGTCGTTCATTTTCATGTTGAGATTTTAATTCATTTATTGCAATATTTAATTCCCGAGCCTCACGTTTCCCAGTTTCCTTTTGAGCCTTCAGATCAGCATGAATGGTATGGTTTTCGGCTATTAGACGAGTGTTTCTCTCTTGGAGTTTGGCAAGAGCTTCATTTAGGGCCATTAACTCTTTTCTCTGGCCATCAAGTAGCACCTTGGAGTCCCCAGTTGAGGATTCCAATTTCTGAACACGAGCTTCAAGTTGTCTCTTCACTCTGTCAAGTGAAAAATAAATTACAGTAAATAATCCTTATTTCTGTTTAATAAATGTACCATAAGATGGGTCTTGGTCATTTTCTATTTGCCAGCCTTTAAGATCTTTCAGGTTTTATGTCAATTTTCAAGCATGATCAATTGTACCTATTTGGAGAAATGACCAGGATTTTTGGAACCTTAAACATGTAATCATTCAGTAAAATTTCACACTACAGTTATGGCCCTTTGCAAGTTTTCTTCAAATATGACAAAAATATAACATATAAGTTCAAGTAATATTTGTGCAGAAAGAATTTGTATGTACAACCTAACAAGGAATTTTGTTAGTTCAGAAAGACACCGATACCCGATTAAGTAGGCTGCTTCCACTATTCCTTGTAATCAAGCTAAAGGAGTTGACTGAAATATTACTTGCCTTGTTACAGATTCCTCTATTCCTTGTAATAAAGCTAAAAGAGTTTACAGAAATATTACTTGCCCTGATACAGCTTCCACTATTCCTTGTAATCAAGCTAAAAGAGTTGACTGAAATATTACTTGCCCTGATACAGCTTCCACTATTCCTTGTAATCAAGCTAAAAGAGTTGACAGAAATATTACTTGCCTTGTTACAGCTTCCACTATTCCTTGTATTCAAGCTAAAAGAGTTGACTGAAATATTACTTGCCCTGATACAGCTTCCACGTTTTCCTTGTAATCAAGCTAAAAGAGTTGACTGAAATATTACTTGCCTTGATACAGCTTCCACTATTCATTGTTATCAAGCTAAAAGAGTTGACAGAAATATTACTTGCCTTGATACAGCTTCCACTATTCCTTGTTATCAAGCTAAAAGAGTTGACAGAAATATTACTTGCCTTGATACAGCGTCCACTATTCCTTGTAATCAAGCTAAAAGAGTTTACAGAAATATTACTTGCCTTGATACAGCTTCCACTATTCCTTGTAATCAAGCTAAAAGAGTTGACAAAAATATTACTTGCCTTGATACAGCTTCCTCTATTCCTTGTAATCAAGCTAAAAGAGTTGACAGAAATATTACTTGCCTTGATACAGCTTCCACTATTCCTTGTAATCAAGCTAAAAGAGTTGACAGAAATATTCCTTGCCTTAATACAGCTTCCTCTATTCCTTGTAATCAAGCTAAAAGAGTTGACTGAAAAATTACTTGCCTTGTTACAGATTCCAACTCTTGTAAAGTTTTTGCAAATGTATTCAGCTGTATCTCCTTCTGTTTTAACTGCTCATTTATATTGTCTATCTCCTTTCTAAACTAGAACTATCACTAAATGTGATTAATACCCCCACAAGACTGCTTCAGAAATGAGGATGTTACTAGAAACAGAATACCTTGTAAAAGAATTGAAATATAGAGTTATGGTTGAGGGCAATTAAAGATAGTTGTGGTTCTTGTATGTTGCATGATGAAGTTGTATTGAATTTCAAACAGTAGTTTTCAAATTATGCTCTGGACAAGGAAAAGTAACAAAGGGCAATAACTCTGTAATTAGTCAAGATGGAGTTATGGTTCTTGTGCACTGCACTTCCTCTTAATGTGCTTGACCATTGTATGAAGTTATATTGAATTCCAACTATTAGTCTTCAAGTTATGCACCCCGGACAAAAAAAGCAATGGAAAAGTAACAAAGGGCAATAACTCTGTAATTAGTCAAGATGGAGTTATAGTTCTTGTGCACTGCACTTCCCCTTATTGTGCTTGACCATTGTATGAAGTTGTTTTGAATTCCAACCAGTAGTTTTCAAGTCATGCTCTGGACAAGGAAAAGTAACAAAGGGCAATAACTCTGTAATAAGTCAAGATGGAGTTATGGTTCTTGTGCACTGCACTTCCTCTCAATGTGCTTGACCATTGTATTAAGTTATAATGAATTCCAACAATTAGTCTTCAAGTTATGGTCCGGACAAAAGAAAGCAATACAAGTAACAAAGGGCAATAACTCTGTAATTACTTTAGATAGAGTTATAGTTCTTGTGCACTGCACTTCCCCTTATTGTGTTTGACAATTCTATGAAGTTGTTTTAAATTCCAACCAGTAGTTTTCAAGTAATGCCCCGGACAAGGAAAAGTAACAAAGGGCAATAACTCTGTAATTAGTGAAGATAGAGTTATGGTTTTTATGCACTGCACTTTCTCTCAATGTGCTTAAACATTGTATGTAGTTATATTGAATTCCAACCATTAGTCTTCAAGTTATGGTTTGGACAAAAAAAGGAATGGAAAAGTAATAAAGGGCAATAACTCTGTAATTACTTAAGATAGAGTTATGGTTCTTGTGCACTGCACTTCCCCTTATTGTGTTTGACAATTGTATGAAGTTGTTTTGAATTCCAACCAGTAGTTTTCAAGTTATGCACCGGACACAGAAAAGTAACAAAGGGCAATAACTCTGTAATAAGTCAAGATGGAGTTATGGTTCTTGTGCACTGCACTTCCTCTCAATGTGCTTGACCATTGTATTAAGTTCTAATGAATTCCAACAATTAGTCTTCAAGTTATGGTTCGGACAAAAGAAAGCAATGGAAAAGTAACAAAGGGCAATAACTCTGTAATTACTTTAGATAGAGTTATGGTTCTTGTGCACTGCACTTCCCCTTATTGTGTTTGACAATTGTATGAAGTTGTTTTGAATTCCATCCAGTAGTTTTCAAGTTATGCCCCAGACAAGGAAAAGTAACAAAGGGCAATAACTCTGTAATTAGTCAAGATAGAGTTATGGTTCTTGTGCACTGCACTTCCTCTCAATGTGCCTGACCATTGTGTGTTGTTATATTGAATTCCAACAATTAGTCTTCAAGTTATGCTCCGGACAAGGAAAATGCAACGGACGTCTGGACCGACCGACTGACCGACCGACCAACCGCCCGACCAACCAACCGACCGACCGACCGACCACCGGGTGACTCCTATATACCCCCCAAACTTTGTTTCTGGGGGTATAAATATACAGAAAATACATGAAACATTTCTTATATAGAACTTTTGACCTATGTTATTTAGAAATAACATAATGAGTAACATAATGAAAGTAAATTTTCTCAAGCAGAATGTCATTATTATTTTTCCTGTGATACATGTATATTGTTATGTGTTGTTGTTGGATATCCTATCAAAAAGTCATAATTATGTCAACTGTAAGTTTTTGAAGACTGACAGGGACTCAATAAACCCCATTGATTATCTTATACATGTTTACCTAAAAATCAAACAAAACAAACAGAGTTCCACTTAACACTAATTTAAACCTCTCTAGGAGCTAACATCTCCTATTTACAATTAAAATCTTTATCTTTAAAGAGAGATTTGTTCTGTATACAGAGGTTATATACACTTACTTGGCTAAATCTTTCTCTTGTACCGCCATGGTCCTATCTTGTTCCAGTCGTAACTTTTCCTGAGCGTGTTCTCTTTTCAGATGTTCTATTTTCTCATCAGTTCTCTCCCTTAGCTCTGTTAACTGTCTTTCTTTCTCTGTCAGAGAGCGACACATTCCCTCATAATCTGTAACCAAGTGTAATGTTTAATTGGAAAGGGCAAGAGTACCTGAACAATTATGTCAAGACAATAAGCTGCGCTGTCTGTTTAATCAAGATCAGGGTGAAAAAGGATTATTTCTTATTGATACCCTTGTTTAATTTTGATGAAATTAATAAAGTGCGTTGATTATCGATGTTGCTTGTTAAAATTGTTGATTTTTATGTATATTAAATTCTTTTTAAGGTGAGAAAGTTTTGACAAGAATAAATTCAAATTGCTATACAAAGTAACCAAAGCTGAATACTTCAAATTGCTATGACACTAATTCATTAAAGGAACTTCACTGAGGTCCTAAAAATCTAAATTCACAGTTATGTCCCAGAAAAAGTTCAAAGTGTGATAATTCCAAACTTAGGCAAGGCAGAGTTACTGTTCTTTGCACTGAACTTCTACTCAATGAGATCTATGTACAGACTTGAACGTGTCACATCGTCTCAATTTGTTGATCATTCCTGTGAAATAGTTGTAAAATCCGACTTTAAATAATAAAGTTATGGGTCGGACAAGATATTGCTGCAAGGTCATGCTGTGACCTTGACATTCAAGGTAACGACCCTAATGATGCGTGCGACATGTCATCTCAATATAGTGATCATTTCTGTGAAATAGTTGTAAAATCAGGCTTCAAATAGCAAAGTTATGGGCCGGACACTATTTGGCTGCAAGGTAATGCTGTGACCTTGACCTTCAATGTAGCGACCCAAATTTACGCGCGACACTTCATCTCAGTATGGTGATCATTCCTGTGAAATAGTTGTAAAATCCGACTTCAAATAACAAAGATAACTTATGGGCCAGACAAAATTTGGCAGCAAGGTCATGCTATGACCTTGTCCTTCAATGTAGCGACCCAAATTTTACACGTGACACTTCATCTAAATATGGTGATCATTTCTGTGAAAAAGTTGTAAAATCCGACTTCAAATAACGAAGTTATGGGCCGGACACAAGTTCAGGGCGTACGTAAGAGACATTACAACACATTTTAATTTTGGTCATTTTTTCTCAATTAGAATAATCATTTTGGAAAAACTCACTGAGTGAATTATCTGAAATTTGGCACACAAGTTATTGGTCTAGACCTTCATTAAATGGAACATTCATCTTGAAAAAAAAGAGTGAAATAAGAATCCCTAAAGAAAGCCCAACGCGGCAAAATTGAAAATGTTGCAGACTCGGTTTGATTGAGCCTGTTCATGGACAGTACTGTCAAGTGCAAACTACCGTACACACCCTCTAGCATCGGCTTAAGCAGAATTCAACAGTTAACATGAACTGGTAAAATTAAGAATTTTGAAACATCCGCAGATGTGTTCATATGGCGGTTATCATGGAACCTTCAATGTGACACGTTAGTGCCATTCCATGAAAAGCAGCATATGGTCCCCCCAAGTAAAAAAATGCTGGAGCCCTAAACAAGAAAACAATGGGTGGAACTAAATAAAATTGAAGCCTGACAAAATACCTCAGTGGAGTCCCTATAACATACATGAAGCATGAATCTAGGACAGTTGATCTTTATCTTATATTGTCAAGAAATTTTCTTCAACAAAGGGAGACAATTAAGTCATAATATGAAATATCTGCTCAAGAGAGTTATCTGCTTAAGAGTTAAAAACAAATCCAGCAAACCGGATACTTTATTTGCAACTGGGAAATTCCTGAAGTATTTTGTTTTGCTTTTAAATATTGAAAATCTAGTGACATTATGATCTTAATTTGAAGCAGATATAAACAAAAAGGTAAATATTTCATGATTACTCTATAATATTACTGGCTAGTGTTGATTAAAATTTATTTGAAAAAGAGGTCAAAGTTTTGTATTGATTGAAATTTTCGATTCATAGCATATATATAAAAAACAGTATAAATTAATTTTCACACTACAAGTCATTTAAAACATTAAATAAGTAGTAATAAAAACTTATTTCAAACAATTTTCTATTAAGGAAAATTTCACAATTTAACAATAAACAACAATAATATTTTGATTGTTATCTTAGATAAGAAAATCAGAAAAGAAGTAAAGAAATTTAGTATGCCAGAAACTTTATACTACTGTAGAACAATAATTATAATATTTTCAGAATGTATCAGGTACAAAATTACAACCACATTGTTATGATATTTGATACAAAAGTTATTGTTCTAGACCGTTACTAAATAAAACATTAATCTTGAAAAATCATTTCCAGTCCCAGACTGACAAAAAAACCTCAGTGGAGTCCCTTTAACATACATGAAGCATGAATCCAGTACAGTTATCTTTATCTTATCTTGTCCAAATATGGTGTCAATCAGTTTTCTTCCACAAAGGGAGACAACAAGTCAGATATGAAATACCTGCTCAAGAGAGTTATCTTCTTAAGAGATAAAAATAAATCCAGCAAATTGTTGTTAACAACTGGGAAATTTCTGAAGAAGTTTGTTTTGCTTTTCTAAGTATTGAAAATCTAGTGACCTCATGATCTTAAATTTGTAGCAGGTATAAACAAAAATGTAAAAGTTTAATGATTACTTTATTATATTACTGACTACTAGTGTTGATTAAAATTTATTTCAAAAAGGGGTCAAAGTTTTGTATTTAATTGAAATTTTCGATTCATTACATATATCAAAAATAAACAGTATAAATTAATTTTCACAATACAAAAGTCATTTAAAACATTTAATAATACACTTCTTTTAAAATAACAAATATTGATTATGATCAAAATAGTGATAAAAACTTATTTCAAAACAATTTTCTATAAAGGAAATTTTCACAATTAAACAATAATCAACAATCATAGTTTGATTGTGATCTTAGATAAGAAAATCAGAAAAGAAGTAAAGAAATTTAATATGCCAGAAACTTTATACTATTTTAGAACAAAACAATATTTTCAGAATGAGTCAGGTACCAAATTACAACCAGACTGTGTCAAATAAGCAATCAGAGGTTCTGACTGGTAAAGATGAATACTTTCTCAAACACAGAACAGAACAATTATTCTTAAAAAGAATTCTACAATATTTTTATCAAACAGAGAAATCATATTTTAGTGCTCGATTTGAATTAAAATCATAGTAAAAAGTAACAGTTTTGGGTCATTTTTTCACAATAAGAATAACTTTTTTGGAATTCTGGAAAAACACACTAACCAATGATCTGATATTTGGCACAAAAGTTATTGTTCTAGACCTTCATTAAATGGAGCATTCATCTTGAAAAAATATTCCAGTCTGAGCCTGACAAAAACCTCAATGGAGTCCCTTAAACAAACATACACATACATGAATCTAGTATGTTGATCTTTATTTTAACTTGCCCAAAAATCTTAGTCAAGTTTTCTTCAACAAAGGGAGACAACAAAGTCAGATATGAAATATCTGCTCAAGAGAGTTATCTTCTTAAGAGTTAAAAATAATTCCAGCAAATTGTTGTTTGCAACTGGGAAATTTCTTAAGTATTTTGTTTTGCTTTTCAAATATTGAAAATCTAGTGACCTCATGATCTTATATTTGAAGCAGATATAAACAAAAAGTAAAACTTTAATGATTACTCTATTATATTACTGGCTAGTGTTGATTAAAATTTATTCAAAAAGAGGTCAAAGTTTTGTATTTAATTGAAATTTTCGATTCATAGCATATATAATAATTAAACAGTATAAATTAATTTTCACAATACAAAAGTCATTTCAAACATTAAATAATACACTTCTTTTAAAATAACAAATATTAATTTTGATCAAAATGGTGATAAAAACTTATTTTAAAACAATTTTCTATAAAGGAAAATTTCACAATTTAACAATAAAAAAAACAATAATATTCAATGATTGTGATCTTAGATAAGAAAATCAGAAAAGAAGTAAAGAAATTTAAAATGTCAGAAACGTTATACAATTTTAGTACAATAACAATATTTTCAGAATGAAACAACCAGACTATGTCAAATATAAGCTATCAGAGGTTCTTACTGGTATAGGTTAATACATTTTCAAAGACAAAACAGGAACATTATTCTTAAAGAATTCTACAATATCTTTATTAAATACAGAAATCATATTTTAGTGCTCGATTTGAATTAAAAGAGTTGTAAAGAGTAACAATTTTGGGTCATTTTTTTCAAAATAAGAATAGCTTTTCTGTAATTCCGAAAAAAACACGCTGAACCAATGATGTGATATTTGGCACAAAAGTTATTGTTCTGGACGTTTGATAAATGAAATATTAGTCTTGAAAAATCATTTCCAGTCCTGGCATGACAAAATACCTCAGTAGAGTCCCTTTAACATACATGAAGTATGATCTTGTCTAAAAAAACTTGTCAATCAGTTTTCTCCCACAAAGGGAAACAACAAATGTAACATATATATATAATAACTGTTCAACAGAGTTATCTTCTTAAGATTGAAAGAGAAACAGGAAGTTAAAAATAAATCCAGAAAACCCAATACTCTAATTGTTGTTAGCAACTGGGAAATTTCTGAAGTGTTTTGTTTTGCTTTTTAAATATTGAACATGTAGTGACTTCATGATCTTTAATCTGCTGCGGATATAAACAAAAACGTAAAACGTTAATGATTACTTTATTATATTACTGACTAGCGTTGATTAAGGAGGTCAAAGATCCGATTGAGCTATTTTTTTTTATTATTTTTTTGTTTCATAGGGTAAATAAAAACATAAACTGCATAAATCAATTTTCACAAAACAGAAATCATCTAATACATTTTAATATACATTTCTTTGAAAATTAACAAAAATTAATTATGATGAAGCTGATGATAACAACTTATTTTAAAACAATTTCATCTAAAGGACAATTTAACAATCAACAATTGCAATCTGATTGTTGTGATCTCAGAAAGGAAAATCAGTTTATCAGTAAAGATATTACATATGCCAGAAACTTTATAATAGTTTAGAACATTGATGATATTTTTCAGAATGTATCAAGTACCAAATTACACTGAGACTGTGTCAATGAGATTATCAGAGGTTCTGGCTGATATAGGTGTTGATGAGAGAATTATACTGAAGAGGAGAAGAGCATGGCTTCTGAGAGAATCAATAGAAAATATACATGACCAACTACTTTATGGAAATCTTATTACATACTATTTTGGGAGTCAATCAGAAGGCACAACTACAATTGGAATAAATTCAGACATGGACCAACTTGTTTGTATCAATGAACTCACTGTGATACCAGACTGGAGTGACTGGATACCTGGTGCACGTAATCATTTGATGATTCAAGATAATTCTGTAACTCCTGGATATTGTTTACTTCAACGTCTGAGATCTGATGCTCCGCTTCCTGCTGATTGTGAATCTGACCAATTATTCTTCAAAGACAGATCAGGAAAATTTCTTTTAAAAAATTCTTTTGTTCGTTGCTGTGTTTATGAATTACATGGGCCCGCACAAACACAACAAGGACAACAAGGCTACTGTGATAAGGATATTGTATTAGCTCTACATTGTACAACATGGCCACAACAAGCTAGAGAATGGTTGGGTCAACAAGGTGAAGGTCAATGGCCCTCTGCTGAAATGAAACAATATTGCAGCAGAACTGGATGCTTTGTTGTTCCTGTTGGATTTAGTGGCAGTGAACATGAGCATCTTGAATGGAGAATTTCAACATCTTTAGCAGAAAGGTGTTTAATGTTCAACCTGAATGTTACACAGATTCGCTGTTATGTATTGATGAAAATTATTTTAAAAACATTTATAAATCCATTGTTTAAAGATGTTATTTCAAGTTTCATGTGTAAAACTGTACTCTTCCACTGTATTTCCAAAACACATTCTAACATCTGGAGGGAAAATAACATACTATCTTGTCTATCATTGTGTTTATATCTCCTGTACAACAGTATCATTAATAAAAATTGTCCACATTTTATCATACCTGGGAATAATTTAATGAGGGGGGAAATTTCACGTGCAGTCGAAACATATATCCTGGAAATACTCAACAATATCATCAACAGTGAAGGAGTGGCACTACTTGGGATTACATGTGATGCTCTTGGTTTCAGGCTTTGTCTCAAGTTTTATAACTTATGTCCTTTCAAGACAAGTGACGATATTTCAGCAGCACTATCATTTAATCTGGCTTTCAAAATATATCTGGCACTGATAGAAACTTATAATTTTCTTTACGACAGTAGTCCAAAAAAAGCTGTAGAAATATTAAAGAAATATGTATCAAAGATACTAAACTTTCAACATAAAGAAGGATTGCATAAGACAGCCAGTCTTCTTCTGTTACCGTGGTATTGTACAACACTAGGATCTGTCCTGGCTTCACTAAACATCTATCAGTACTACACTGTATCTGCAAATGCCCTCCATCTCATCTCTTTTGGTCTGAATACAGATGTTGCATCAAGTAAACTAAAATTAGCTTCAATCTTATACTGTGCACAAGAAATACAAAAAGCTGACCTAGTACTCACTGAAATTGAAAGAACATATGATCTTCAAATTGTTGAGCCTTTCTGTGGTTGTAATTTATTAGAGATGGAATTACCAAGACAAGGATACCTTGAATTATGTGACAATCATAATGAAGAAGCCTTACAGTATACAACAGCATTCTGTGTTAGATTTCTGCCATGTGAAATTCACTGTGTACCCTATGAACTCAGATATGAAATGTTTAGATCAACACAAGAGGACAGAATATTTCGTACAGACAGAGACAACACATGGATGAATTTGGCTGTGGTGGATTCCCTCCCTTACCTCTACTTTTTACAATACAAAGTTTACAACCATTTAGGGAGACGTGACCAGAAACAAGCTGCTCTCTTCAAACTTATCAGAAGCATAAAAGAGGAACCAAGACTTAGACATCGGGAAACAGCTCTAAATCTTCTAGGAAAATGTATGGAACAAGAAGGTAGAGCTGGAGACGCTTTACAGTGTTTTTCAATGTCACTTTATGTAAGGGGTAGAAACAATGCTGCAAAGATTCATATGGCCAAACTCCTATCTGTATTGATAAATTCAAGGACATAAAAGGTGACAAAATGTGAAAGGAAAGAACAATTTACAATTTAAATAAATGAACAAACTTTAATCTATGGCCTTTCACAACTTTTTTTCCTAAATAATGTGATTTGTGCTATCCGTACCAGCAATATCAACTTTGATTATACCCTAAACAAAACAATGACCTTTAACATCAAAGTACTTTGAAATGTGAAGTTTGGAGGCTGAAGGTGGATGAACTTCCAGCAATTCAGGAAGCATAATTTCTATAAAGTATTAGAGTATTTGAAAACCAGGCCAGAGAGTGTGTCCATATCATTACATAGAATTTGAGCTGCATATGAATTTAGTCAAGTTTAGTCCATGGAAAAATTGTTTGATTTGAAATAAAACCTTAATAAGTCTTAAAAACTTAAGTATAATATATTTTTCAGATATGACCACACAATATTACAGCAAATATTTCCTGTTTTCCTTGATAAATGGTTCCTTTATCTTGTATAAGTAACTGTTTCTGTACTGTATCCTTGATAATGAGCAGCTGACCTTTATTACTATCCAACTCGACATTAGTGTTACTAAAATCCTTCATGGTAGATAACTCCTCCTCTCTATCTTCAAGTTCCCTCTACAAGTTATATCATTAGTTATTACTTTTTTGCAAGTTTTATATATAGGCAGGTCCTATATAAATGGTTGTTTGTATATATAAACTGAGCCCCAGACAAGGGCTAAATTTCAAACAAACATTTATATAAGGCAATAATAACTTACAGGAATATACATTATATAACGAAAGGAATATTGATATCGATAATCAGGGCTAGAAAATAGGTCATATCATTTAATTTGTACATATTTGAATATTATTCCTTACCAGACCAAGTATTGAAGTTTTAATGATGGCATGCTGATTCAGTTTTTAAATATTTCTGAAAACTTTTAAATTCTCAATAAGTTTATACAGTCAACTATACCATGGTATGTTGTAACTTCAAATGAACGACATCAAGTGTTCTTGTTGATGATGTAACTGAACTTTTAACTATGTTTCTATTGAACCATCACTGCATATATAGTTTGATATTTGTAGTAACTATTTTTCATTATTTAAAAAATGTTTTTATAAAAATGTGAATTGTAAATATTAAACAATAAATAAAACAATTTTATATCATTATTGGGGTTGAATTTTGTCTTTTTTTAAGAAACATGACCAAATTAACTTTTCTTTATAATCTTGAAGTTTGCAGTTTGGATTTACATCTGTAGGCTAGCTAGACAGCTTCCTCAACTGAAAGAATCCAATATCCCTGGCAGGATTTGAACCTTCAGTGATAGGGAGCAAGTTGTTTGAAGTCAATGACCTTGACCTCTTGGTCACAGATAACTAATACTAGTAATCATTATGTTTATGTGTGTGGTTTTACGCTGCACCAACATTTAAAAGGTCATATACTGAATTTTAAGCTTTACTGGTAGACTTCAGGTACGCATCTGTGCGTAGTTTCAGGCATGAACAGGCACCTAAGTAGAACCATTGACATTCTGTAGGTTAGATGGATAGTTTTTCCACACATTTAGAATACAAAGTCAATGGTCAGGATTCAAACACATAGTGGTGAGGGACAATGAATCGGAAGTCATTGACCATAACCACTCCGCATAGGATGCCCAACATGATCATTCAGTAAAATAATAGTTGTACATTGTTAAATAACTTAGAAAGAATACCAACTTTTAACTTGTTGACAACTTCTAGCTCAGACTGGTATTTATCACACAGTACTGTATGATCGTGCTGTAAAACTTCAAAGTCATGTGACAATATTGTATAATCTTCCATCCATTTAGAGACTGAATTTTTCTCCTCTGCTAGCATTAAACAACAACTAAACAGAAACTGTAACATTGTATAACAGAAAACAGTAAACAAAACAAAGTTAACACATCATAAGTTCAATTTACTTTGTGAAAGCATAAGTTTAACTTCCCTAAGCTCTTATAAGAAATTGAAATTGAAATAGATATTTTAACATCCATTAGAAGATTTGTAAACGTTACACTCTACCAACTATAATAACAAGTCAAATAAGTTAACAATCAAACAAAATTCCAAGTTTTAATTAATGAAACAACTACTTACGGAATTCTTTTCTATTTAAAGACGCTTCTCTAGAGATCCATTAAAACCCATTCAATTTTTCAAGTCTTCATTTCAAGTCACTTCTGATTCCATCCCCATCAAGTTATGTTTTGTATTTCTTAAATCAGATTCTAGAGTTAATATTGTATTGTCCTTGTTCCTTGAATCCCTTTCCGTTGATTTTTGAGTAGTTTCTGTTCTCTAAATCTATGAAGAAAGAAGTTACAATTAACAACACCATTTTCTCCCAAAATATCTCGAAAAAGAAAAAAAACACAAACTGCTTTAATTTTGAAAAAAAAAATAAAAAGACTTTATTTTAAAAGGCAACATAGTTAGGCAAGCTCAGTCTTCCCTATGAACCTCTATCAAAATGTACAAATATACAGTTACAAAAAAGATTTATATAAACAAAGAAAACTTGATTATTAATGTTACAAGTAATACAACATAGAAAATATTTTAAAGTATGAAATTGTACAGTTTATGACCATAACATGTATATATGTGATATTAAAACAATAGCTAGGTTATTTGATGCCCATCAGAGAACCACCATTTTAGACAATTAGTTTTGAATGTTTGTAACTTGGAAGATTTTCGTATGTTTAAAGGTACTACTAGGGAGTTCCAAAGTTTTGAACCCGAATATAACAGGGATTTTCTGCAGAATTCAATTCTTGGCTCGGGGACTAAAAGTCAACTTTGTTCATATTATCTTAATGATTTATTTTCCGTATTTATAAAAAGATTTTGCATATAATCAGGGAGAAGATTGATTAGGGACTTGTATACTAAAATGGCCTTTTTATAATTTACTTTATGATTATCAGAGAATTTTTATCCAGAAAAGTTAAGGTCATACAGCAATTTTAAGCTTTACTGGTGAAACTATGCATAAAATTCACCTTCATTAATTTTTTCAAGCATGCACATAAGCTTAACAACCAGAAGATGAAAGAATTCAATGTCCCTAACAGGATTCAAACCCACAAGGGCTGAGGGCCGATTTTGGAGTAATCATATTGTAGTTGTACTAGTAATTTGAAATTAACTGTATAACTGTGAGTAATTTCACTTACTTTTCCAATGACATCTTAGATCTCCACTTTTCTCTCATCATTGTGTTTACTCTCAATCTCAAGCTCTTTCTCCAGTAGTCCAATATATTAGACGTTACAGGCTTGTTATAGTTTATGTCGGTCAAGCCTGACGTCTAATAGTTATTGCTCAAACACGCATACTGAGTAGCATCATAAAAAAAATAAAAAAATGTCTATTGTCTTGCCTTTCAAGCTTTATTCAAAAGCTTATCTTCTTTTCTTTCAATTTCATGCTCAATCATACACAAAAACTCTCAAACAATGTTCTTATCAATTTAAAATAAAATATAAACATCAATCTATTTTTGTCTATCAGCCATGCTGTTAAGCAAGGTGCTTTACAGATTGATTCCAAATTTTTGAACGGAAAAATATATTCGAACACAATGACGGTGCATAGGCAATTATTTCGTTAAAAAAATATTCCGTTAGATTATTCTGACTCAGTTAAACGCTTGCATTTGAATTTGCCAATCAGATTTCGCGCACTTTATGGCCGCCATTTATTTATCGGCTGTAAAAAGAATTGAAATACATGAGGGGATTTAATCATGATTTTCGGATGTGACAGTTTAATTATTTTGACAAAAGGTATTTATTTTTTAGTTTTGTTCATAAATAGGTCAAAACTTATGTAAATACACGCTGTTTACATTGTTTTTCGTTCCGCCCGATTTTCTGGCGGAACATGCTATGGGTTTTTGAGCAATTTCGATATGACGTTGCTTTGCCCAGAAGCAAAAATATCTCAAAGCGACGTCATATTCATAGGACTATTTCTCCAGGTGAGATTTCCCATTCTTGCATATCAGACTGGCGTTTCCGTGAGTTTTACCCATGCCGGAAATTTCATCTGGCATGGGAGGTGCCAGATGAGTCGCGTGCTGCACGCATAGGATGACGTCATTTTACCGTTATGAATAAAGTTGTAATTCATACGCTGTTGTAAGAAAGTAGTTACGGCTGTATTGTCCAATAAATATTGACCTGGCACTTCATTAATTTTCGGAAAGGTCATATGAATAAACATTGACCATTACCTATCGAATATATCGATATATTTGCTAACTTCACTCGTCATTGTGGTGTGGATGTCGGACTACCGATCTGAATGTCTCTGGTTCGATACCTAACCAACGTCACGTTATAGGTTTTTTTAAAATTAAATCGCAAGAATTAATTTGAAATCGTTTTACTTCACCTGGTTTTAGAATACCTTTTAAGTTGTGTCTTTATGCTAAATTATGTCTCTTTTTTCTTTACGGTGTCTTTCAACGGTTCTTTTTCTGACATTATGCAATCGTATATGCTTTTTAATGCATACACGCTATAAAGGCAGTTATTAAAAATTCTACATATGTAGTACACACAATAAAAAGGTTTTAAATAGTTTAAAGAGAATGGCAATTTCAAAATTAAAATTTAAAAAAATCGCTGAAATAGGATTTGAACATACCAGTCTACGTTTACATTCTTCCAGTGAAAACTCTTTACCAACTGCGCTAAGGGGGAATTTTAATTTACACTTTTTTAACAATAGGATATTTGTAAACATTCAAATTGATTTACAAGTAGATCGTAACGTTTACGGAATATACCGACTACAGGGTCAAATGCAAGAGTGCCAGGTCAATGTTGTTGGACAATAATTATATAAATTTCCATTGTTTTGTTTTGTTTTTGTTTTGTTTTGGGTTTTACGTCACATCGACACAGTATAGGTCATATCGCGACGTTCCAGCTGTACTGGTGGAGGAAGACCTAAATTTCCATTGAAATTAAACACTGTTAAAGACACAGGGACCCAGCACAGTGTTGGGATAGTGTAAAAAGTAATTCTAAAAAAAAATATATACTTTATATATAATATATAGGGTATATATTTTTTTTTAGAATTACTTTTTTACACTATCCCAACACTGTGCTGGGTCCCTGTGGTTAAAGATAAAGAATTTAAAATCCAACGAAATATGGTAGAATATGCAAGAAAAAATATCTGACATATGTCAGGATTCAAACACATAGTGGTGAGGGACAATGAATCGGAAGTCAATGACCTTAATAACAATTATTTACATTATTAGTATTTAAACTTACCCCTTTGAGCCTTTCGTACGTTTTTTGTATGAAAATTCTAAAACGGTAAAAAGCACATTGCAAATGGCTGGTTACAGAAAGGGGGACAACTGTTAGGCATTCGTACCCAGTAAATTCGTATATTAACAATGGTGAATGCGAAATAATTGGTTCCTATCACAGACACTTGGGGTTTGGAGCTCAAAACGCCTTTAAAATCCAAATAAAATGCATATTTGTCAATCCCAGCACATGTACTGATCATATATATCAAAAAACCTTAATATAAGCCGTTTTGAAAAAAATTCATTTTTCAAAATCTATAATAATACAATATAATATATGTATTATTATAGATGTTGAAATATGAAATTTTTTCCTTATATATTTTCCTTATCTATTTTGTTAATGTTGTTAACTATTTTATAAGTTTCAATCATATTTGCTCTGTTTCTTCTGTATTCTAAAGTTGGTATGCCTAATTATAACAGTCTCTCGCTATATCTTTTTCCAGCTAATTCACTTAGTACTCTAGTGGCTATTTGTTTGCACATTTTCAATGGATACTGCAAATTTTTTAAATTTAGGTGACCAGATTGCAGAATAATGATCATTATGAAAGTGTAATATAAAATTAGCAAAGCTGTCAGTAACCATTGTTATCAACAACACTAGTACCATTATAGTGAAAAATGTTTGTGTCCCGTGTGAATGAGAGCTTGCCTTAATGGGTTGGGGAGCAGAATTGCAGCCAATGTTTAACCCTGCAGGATCATAAATGGCGGCTAAATTGTTTCAAATTACTGGAGTATATGCAGCTCTTAGCCCCAATAAGTGATGTGATTTCGACCCCTGGTATCGCTTTAAGTTTGTTACACCCAACATTAGTCCTGATGTTTTATACTAAGATTGAAGAACAACATGTACATGGAATATTTTATTACCACCTTGACCAACCTGATCCTTTAAAGTATCAAATATATCAAAGCACTTTTCGGAGGCTGATTTAACTCTCAAGGCCAGACATTGCCTTTTCATTTATTACTTATTGATCCCAAATGATGGAGTTTCTTGTTTAACATATAGAATCATTTAAATATTGGAAGCAGTATGCCAGGTCTTTCTTAATATATAGGTACAAACAATATTCATTGTTGCAATCTTGACCTTTGACCCCGACAATCAAAATGAGAACTTCGATACAGGGCTTGTTTAATTAGTTTGACACCTGCTATTCACGTTGTTTGGCCTGAATGAAGATCTTTAGTGGCCATCTAATCTTAGTTAATCTCCGTTCCTGCCTGAAATAATGCACGGAAGGGTCACTGAGCTCTTCCTCCACCAGTAAAGCTGGAATGTAGTTATATGACAAAAAAGTAGATTTCTGTCTTCAGTTTTTGGGACATATCACAATATATCAACACAGATTTCTTTCAGTTAATGCTTTATTTAGCTTTGCATAATAGAATTACAGTTAAATACTGGTACATATATTATAAAATACAATTGATATCTACTATATGGAAAAGAGTTTTGCAATAAATGAAAATGGAATGATTTAGCATTTTGCTATAATTTTAAATGTGAAAATAGACAAAGAGCAACATATAAACTTTTACAAATATTATAAAATCCATTTGTTATACTATATGGAAATAGATTTTGAGAAATGGAATGATTCAGAATTTTGATGTAATTTAAAATGTGAAAATAGACAAACAGCAACATATATATTGGTACAAATATTATAAAATCCATTTGTTATACTATATGGAAATACGTTTGAAAATGTAATGATTCAGAATTTTGCTGAAATCTTCAATGTGAAAAATAGACAACCAGCAACATACATACAACAACTAACAGAACTACCATACTGGCAAGAATTTGAGTCAGTTGAATGCTGTTATTGTAATTTGTATATAAATAATTAATAATGTTACATCACATAGATATTGGTTTATATAATCTGTAAGAAAGAATGCTTTCATTTGTGAGTTACTAAATCTTACTACGAGAGTTTCAGAAATTATGGTTTTGAGTGAAGCACAAGTTTTAAATAAAGTTACCATTTTATCATACAATCTAAATAGGGCTTAAAGTAAACTTTGCTTACTTACTGGGATTCTGTCACATTTTCTTTGACATTTAAGAGTTTTCCACAATTGTTACTTCATGTAGTAGCAGAGGAGCAAAATTACAAATGTTATAAAAATTTCATTTTGATTCTACTAGTCAAACCACTATACTAATGTACTTCCCTGTTGAACTAAGTTTAAAAAATCGAAAAAAAAAACATATGTGTACATTATACTAACATTAAAAAGAAGAAAACATCTATACAACATCATTCTGTTCTCAAATTACAACATGCTTATACCCTACTAAAACTTTTGTATGACAAATGTTACAATTACATTTTTTGCATGTTGAATTTTTGAATTTCAATATGGCCAAGCTTTTTAAATATTTTTTGAGCTGTCAAGTGGACAGTGTCCTCAACTTTTCTCACTGCTTGAAATAAGAAACCTTTCTTACTGAAAATTTTGGCTAAGACTTTATAGAAAATAAATTTCTTACTACCTCCCTTTCTTTACATGAAATGTAAATTCGGGGTATAGAAAATAAATTTCTTACTACCTCCCTTTCTTTACATGAAATGTAAATTCGGTAATATCTTTACAAACAAGAACTGTCGGAGGACAGTAACGCTCGACTATTCGAAAATTTGTCACAAGGGTGTTTCATTGAGTATAATAATGCTTACCTATATGAATACATAAAATTGTACGAAAATGTACAAACCCTTTCAAGTTTCAAATACAATCACAGAGAACAAGTGTGTGAAGTTTCAATCCATTCCTTCAGTAGTTATGGAGATACCAGCTTTACACACAAAAACTTAACCACGAATTTATGAATCGAAAAAGGGGAATAATTATGCGAAAAAGTTAAATCAGAGTAATGGGACTTGTGCCAATCATCTTAAATAATCACAGAGACCGAGTGTGTGAAGTTTCAATCCATTCCCTTCAGTAGTTATGGAGATACCAGCTTACACGCAAAAACTTAACCAAGAATTCCTAAGATAAAAAAGGGGCATAATTATGCAAAAAAGCAAATCAGAGTTATGGGACTTGTGCCAATCATCTTAGATAATCACAGAGACCAAGTGTGTGAAGTTTTCAATCCATTCCCTTAGTAGTTATGGAGATACCAGCTTACACGCAAAAACTTAACCAAGAATTTTCTAAGTCGAACCAGGGGCATAATTATGTAAAAAAGCAAATAAGAGTTATGGGACTTGTGCCAATCATCTTAGATAATCACAGAGAACAAGTGTGTGAAGTTTCAATCCATTCCCTTCAGTAGTTATGGAGATACCAGCTTACATACAAAAACTTAACCAAGAATTTTCTAAGTCGAAAAAAGGGGGCATAATTATGTAAAAAAAGCAAATCAGAGTTATGGGACTTGTTGCCAATCATCTAAGATAATCACAGAGAACAAGTGTGTGAAGTTTCAATCCATTCCCTTCAGTAGTTATGGAGATACCAGCTTACATACCAAATCTTAACCAAGAATTTCTAAGTTCGAAAAAAGGGCATAATTATGTAAAAAAAGGCAAAATCAGAGTTATGGGGACTTGTGCCAATCATCTAGATAATCACAGAGAACAAGTGTGTGAAGTTTTCAATCCATTCCCTTCAGTAGTTATGGAGATACCAGCTTACACGCAAAAAACTTAACCAAGAATTTCTAAGTCGAAAAAGGGGCATAATTTATGTAAAAAGCAAATAAGAGTTAATGGGACTTGTGCCAATCATCTTAGATAATCACAGAGAACAAAGTGTTTGAAGTTTCAATCCATTCCCCTTCCCAGTAGTTATGGAAGCATCCCAGCTTACATACAAAAACTTAACCAAGAATTTCTAAGTCGAAAAAGGGGCATAATTATGTAAAAAAGCAAATCAGAGTAATGGGACTTGTGCCAATCATCTTAGATAATCACAGAGAACAAGTGTGTGAAGTTTCAATCCATTCCCTTCAGTAGTTATGGAGATACCAGCTTACATACAAAAACTTAACCACAGGGACGCCGACGCCGACGCCGACACCGACGCCGACGCCGACACCGACGCCGACGCCGACAAATGGGTGACTGCATTAGCTCGATTATTCTACGAATAGTCGAGCTAAAAATGCTTTTTGGAACTTACAATATTGATAAATCTTCATTTGAGCATCATGTTTATGTTATAAAACCATAAAAACTTTAGTTACAGGATTTGTAACTATTTTTCATCTTCTAAAATCAGTAATATTCGTTTATGGCTACAAATTAATTCAATAAATATCTGAAATGTTTATAAATCAGTAGACAAAATAGATTCAAATCACAGATAACAAACATAACACACTATTATACAATCAAAATAAAATAAGTATGTTTTAAAACATATCTTTAAAAAAAAATCGAAATGCAATTTTGGTGTTTGCTTAAAATGTGTATCACAGAAACGTGTAGAAATAAAACATATATCTAATATACATTACATAAAATACATCAAATCAGATAAATAAATTTGGTTTTAATGTTTTAATGTTATACCATTGTTTGTTTGTTAGGTTTTATGTGAGATTACAATATTATATAAGTCATTAACTAATGGGCAGTTTCCTTAAAAGTTATTATTTAATCAATACCCATGTTGTCTGTTTTCTGCAAGTAAATGCTTAATTTTCCAACCCCCCCTCCCGAAAAAAAACAACAACAGAAAACAACATCAAACAGCACAAAAATACATGTATTTGAGTATAGGCTGTGAAAAACTAATGCAAATTATAAAGTATCATTTAGAACATAATCATTTTGAACCAAACCATCATGAAAATGTGTGTGACAGACCCAGGAATGTACAACTAGAAATGAGACTAATTGCTGTGGATAATGTATGGTAAGAATGACTTGAATGGTTATGAACACATATTTATTACTGTTTTATTTCAATATATTGCAAAAATGCCCAGGTATTTAATTTTCTCTGTAAATCTTGAGACATTCAAATATCGCAGATAAAATCATATAGTATGATAAGAATATAAGAGTAGGCATGTTTCTTTTAATATAAGACGAGTCTTGTTGTTTTAGGTGATTTATGCAGTGCTTGGTTAAATCTGTATTGTTTTCTTTCTAATATTATTATATAAATTATATGATTAATCTGTTTTCTTATTAAATAAATATTCATAATTCTGATTACTTTCTTATTCTAAAAAATACATAACTAAACATTGATTTATTAAATTTTATAAACTCAAACATAGAGGTACCTCACTAAAATAATAATATTTAAGTTTATTTCAATCTGAAATCAAAGGGAGGGTCAAAATTAGTAATGCAATATCACCCTTTTGTAATAACATTTATAAATATACATGTTACACATGTATTGTGTATTGAACACTTGTTGCCAAAAAAAAAAGCATGAATAGAAAATGTGTTTGGTTTTCACATTTTAATATAACATCTCCCTTTATACTCCCTATAACTATTATCATTTGAGAATATTTTAATATTTTGTAGCCTCAGTGAAATATAAACTATATCACATCAATGAAAACAAATATCATCTATACATACAAGATTTGTGATAAATACAATAATATAGACATGTATGATTATGTAGATAAAAGTTAATATCATGGAAGGACAACTACAACTAACATATCATAGGAATAATACATTGCCATGGTAACAAACATAAAATACAGTCAATATATCACTAAATCTATAAATTTCTCCTGGTATTGTGGTTTTGATTATAATTTAATGATTATGAAAATTAAGTCATGTAAAGCATCAAGGACGGAATGTTTGTGACTAATTTCTACAGTAAATACTTAATATATAAAACATATAAAAAAGATATAATCATTTATATATTCTGTATGTTTTTCTAGTTACAGCTTCTATTAAACTATATAATATCATATGACTGACAATATCAAAATAAAATACTGGCAGTTCTATTCTCTGAAAATATCATACAAATTTGTAATCAGCTGCTGTAGAAATAATGCATAGTAAGGTTTAATGCAATGTTTTAAGACAGTTCAGTATGTATAGGCTATACTTTTACAATATTCCATAGAGATAAGTCTATACTGTATGGATTGTGAAAAATTACAATGGTAATGTACACAGTATTTGTCTTGGCTAAAATTAATAAAAGACACTGAACTGTAATACTTAAGTATTATATGCACCAACTAAATAACTTATTAATCAAGACATTTCAATATCCATTTACTAAACTTGATGACCATATTACTGTACAGTAGCTATACTATACTGTGCAGTTCATGTATGCACTAGCTTTACTCTACTGTACAATTCAGTATGTACTAGCTATATGCTACTTTACAGTTCAAAATGCACTAGCTATACTATGATTTTGAGGACGAAAGCCCGTAATGCATTGGTGGTAAACTAGCAACAGACAAATCTTCGCAGTAGGAATTGTCCGGGGAGTCTGCATGACGTGGACTGTGAAATCCAACTCTGTGACTGGCCTGGTGTGTGCGGACTCTAGGGCTGACCATACTGTCATCAAAGTGACCGCCTGAAGACAAAAGAGCTTGCGCCTGGGACTGTGACCTGGCTATTATAGCATTGATTGCTTCCATTCTGTTTTTGTGTTTTCTGTGGAAAATGAAAGATGTTTTGTTTAGAATTAATTATAATTTTAATCAATTCTATAATTTCTAGTGAATATATATATATAAAGTCACCTAAACATGTGTTAGTTCGGCTAGCTTGTAAAAAGAAGAAGACGAAAAACAAAGCAACTGTTTCACATATTATAACTCAAAATGAATTTTTTATTAATTTGTAACTCAATTTCAGGGTTACAGTCATCACAAATCTATAATGGCTGAGAATTATGATATAATAAACTTAAAGAAAATTTCAAATAAATATTCTGATTTTTACATAAATAAGTCATTCAAATAAAATATACTGATATTTACATAACAAAGTTATTTTCATAAAATATACTGACTTTCACTAACAAATAATTAACGTAAGAAACAAAGTGATTTTTACATAACAAAGTAATTTTCGTAAAAATAAACTGATTTGTAAAAAACAAATTCATAAAAGAGAACATTATAAGTATCTTTTTTTAAGATAAATATATTTTTCACTTATTTCTTATAATAATACAAAGTGAAAGTATCTGTTACGAAGTGAGTATTGTGAGTTTTAAGTTTTATATAATAACGATTAGGGTATAAGTTACATTTAATAAATAACATGAACAATGTAACATGTGAATATTAATATGTCATTAAAAGTGAAAACAAATTGGCGTTCAGTATATAATGGATAATTAGAAATTCCTAAATGTTCCTGGCCACACAAAACTTAGTGCTATAAGAAAGCATCATCAATTGCTCTCAAAAGGTAATAATTTTTGAAATTAAATACATCAAAAACTGTCTGAATTACATATTACTAGCTTTACATATTAACATTACAATTAAATGTGCTATAAATGTGATTAAATAAGTTAAGTTTTTTGTTGTTAAATATCAACTTTTATTAAAACAGGACCATGCTTTAACTACTGTGTCATGTTTTAGTTTATTGCATCATGTATATAATATAAGACAAATGTTAAGAACAAGGTGAGTTTTTCTGTTACCTGTTCACTACTGGCATAATTGGTGTACGCTCTAAAGTTAATAAATATACCAAGAAATGAATATTTCATATAATAATGTTTTTATTTTAAGGTCAAACTTACAGTCATACACTATTATGGTAAGTTTCCAGCTTTATGGATGAGGGAGGATTTTATGCCGAGTCCCTTTATGAATTATTTCAAATATAAAATTCATACGTTCCATAAGGTATTTAAACCTAAAGAAGAATAGGACATGTGTCTGCCCCTAAAATATATATATGTTTAAACCACTCTGCCAAGAAAGCCTCTTATTTATGTGGAGATTTCTCCAGAGTAGTAAAGACAAAAATAAGTAAGAGAAAGTCTCCTGAAGTGTAAAAACAAAATCAGAAGACAGTGACAGATATTCCTCTTTAAATTTATATAGCAAACATTTCAAAGCCTCATATTAACGTTGATTTAATTAATATTACATAGACAAGATTTATATAACAAACATTTTAAAGCCTCGTATTTACGTAGATTTTAATTAACATTACAATTATTATTAGACCAGATATTTTACTTACTTTTCTCCGGAAGGTGGATCACGTCTCCGATAATGATGTAACTGTTTACGTAACCTTTGACAATCTTCTTCTAGCGCCACTAACGACGTCTTAGTGATCTGATGTAGGGATTTCTCTGTACTAAGTTCACCCTGAACTTCCGCTACCTGTTTTCGTAGCCTAGATACAAGGGACTCGGGACTCTTCTCTTTGTCTCCACCCCTTGTTGAGTCTAGATGTGTAGTCATTTGACGACTCAGATCTTGAATTACTCGATTCATCTCCTGCCTGTAATAATGTTACACATACATTTAACAATAATAATGGTTACCAATATATCTAACAATAACAATGGTAACCTATACATTTAACAGTAAATGTTTCTGAAATTTTAGTATATAACAAGAGCTGTCGGTAGGACAGCACGCTCGACTATTCTAAGTGCTTGATAGTAAAAGAGCCTTGATAATGTTAAATCTTTTAAGATCACAAAAGGGCTAAAAAATTTTTATAAATTCATGTTATAGGCCTTAGAGAGAGTCTAATTATACAGTATTGGCTCGACTATTCGGAAGGTAATGTCACAAGGGTGTTTTATTGAGTATAATAATACTAATTACCTATGAATACATAAATTTGACAGAAAAGGTACAAAGGCTTCTAATTAAGATGTTTTATCAAGTAAATCACTGCTTTATTATTATGAATGCATAAAATTGTCCAAAAAAAAGGCAGCAACTCTTCAGTAGTAATTGAGATAACAGCTTACAAGCAAAACTTTACCATGAATTTCTAAGTTGAAAAAGGGGAGAAAAATCAGCCTAAATGCAAGATAGAATTATGGATCTTTGTCAGTGACCTACAATTATGACCCTAAATGCATATGTGAAGTTTTAAATAAATATCTTTAATAGTTATTGAGATAGGTAAAACTTGCATGTAAACATTATAACCAAGAGACTAAGTAGAAAAGGGGATATGAATCAGCCTCAATGCAAGATAGAGTTATGGAACTTGGTCAGTGACATACAATCTTGACCCTCCAATTATGACCCTAAGTGCATGTGTAAAGTTTCAAGTAAATATCTTTGAAGACCTTTAACCTTTAACCAAAATTTCTAAGTTTCAAAGGGGCAAATAATTCTGCAAATATTGCAGGCAGAGTTATGCAATTTTGCAAACTGATGTACATTGTTACTATAAAAAAGTATTTTAAATTCCAATTGAATATCTCAAGCAATAATTGAGATATTTGACTTTACAAAAAAACTTTACCCAAATTTCTAAGTTCCAAAGGGGCATAATTCTGTCAATATTGTAGGCAAGTTATCCAACTTGTCAATCTGATGTACCTTGTTACTATAAATAAGTATTGTAAGTTTCAATTGAATCTCTCAAACAATAATTGAGATATTTGACTTTAAAAAAAAATTAACCAAAATTTCTAAGTTAAAAAGGGGCATAATTCTGTCAATATTGTAGGCAGAGTTATCCAACTTGTCAATCTGATGTACCTTGTTACTATAAATAAGTATTGTAAGTTTCAATTGAATATCTCAAGCAATAATTGAGATATTTGACTTTACAAAAAACTTTAACCACAATTTCTAAGTTAAAAAGGGGCATAATTCTGTCAATATTGTAGGCAGAGTTATCCAACTTGTCAATCTGATGTACCTTGTTACTATAAATAAGTATTGTAAGTTTCAATTGAATATCTCAAGCAATAATTGAGATATTTGACTTTACAAAAAACTTTAACCAACGCAGACGCCGACGCCGGGGCGACTACAATAGCTCTCATATTCTTCGAATAGTCGAGCTAAAAACCTTCAATCTGACCATGGAATATATATTGCAATTGTTTTATACTGTGTATGTACCTATTTTGAATCACGTTAAGAAACAAAAGATCATGTTAGTGAATGTATAATACTAAAATACAAAGGTAACTTACCACATAGTTTTATCCGAGTCACCTGACTGTTCTACTTTCCTAGCTAGAAAATTACGTAATCTTTTCAATTCTTCCTCCTGTGCTTCAAACCTGTTTTGAATATTATGTTTTAACAAGTATATAATTAAAATAAATGACATTAAATTCTACAGATATACATTTTTGTTTGTTTTGCATAAAGAAAAACAAAGTTTAGAACACCAGATGCATTATTTGATAAAGTGGCATATCCAAAAATGAAATATTAATATTGGTGTTTGTGAGCTAGATATTATTTGATATGCCATTTTATTTTAACAAACAAATTTTCTATTTATTTCATGAATTTCTTAACGGTTATATTTTGTCCTTTTTTATTGATGTTTTGCAGGACTGAAAACTGGTTTTCAAAAATATGTTTAAATATTGCTAAAGTCCTCCTTTAAATTTTGAAATAGTCAATTCTTATTTTAAGACTTTTTAATTACAAGATGCTAGATATTATAAGAAATTGAAAAGAAATGTAAGATCAACCATAGTAACTAAATCCCTAGCCCATAAAATATGACTACTGTAATAGCTAAAATTACAGAACAGCTTTACAAATTGCTATAAAACCTTTGAAAAAAAAGTAAAATATTCTGTTCAGGTTTCAGGTTACACTTCTTCTATCACAGTTGTATAAAGGTTTTCATTCTTTACTGGTCAAGGAAGGGCTGCAATATATTGAACATTATTTCCAGCACAATGATCCGGACATGGGAGTGCACACTGTGTTCAGAATAAATTATAAAGTTTGTACAGGTTTGATCCCATAATTATACCCATCCTTTCAAAATCAGTTTTCTCTGTCATATTTTTTAAATACCTGTAAATGTATAATTTACACACAGAAAAAATACTGGCAACACTTCAATTTTAGCCACACTCTATATAATATAATATATATATAATGAATGCAATGGTGTGTATTTTTGTCTAAAATGACCTTTTTTTCTATAAAAATATGAACACCCAAAAATTGAGTCAACAAAAAACAAGAAAGTTCCACACAAGTGCAAGTTAGTTTAATGTGTATGACTTCAATCAGTAAAAAAAAAACTTTGTGCTGTTTTATATTTGAGCACCACATTCATAAATCCTCACCACTTCTCTTCAAGCTGAAGCCTGTATTATACATGTAGTAAAATAACAGCTAATTTCTTGTCAATTTTTCTAAATATCATTAAAAACTAAGATTTTTATACCAATTTCACTCCTAAAATTTAAACAAGTTTTGTAAATAGAAAGTAACATTAAGTTTTTTTGTGGTTATATTATAGTTATTCAATTCAATTTATCAGTCAGCATGAAAGATTATTTCTTGTTTACTAAATTAAAAACATGAGAAACCTAACTTTGATCAACTGTGTTTGATAACATCCATACTCTCGGATTTGTGCCAAAAGCTAAAAAAAAATATTCTAATTATAAAAAAAGAAAATGCAGTGGCAGATATTCCCAGTTGCTAATTGCTTACCATTTTTCTTCCATTTCCAAGCTAGATATATAACAAAATATGACTTTCAAGCTATATATTTGATGTAACAAAAAATGATTTCAAAATGTGCTTCAATACCAAACACATGGAACCTTCACAAATAATGGCACTTATTATATTTGCTATGTTAAATAGTTTTATTGACAAAAAATCTTACAATTAACAGATCAAACAGGTAAATATAAATTTCAGAAAAAAAAACTGTCATTGGGAGTAACATGAGAACTGAGGAAACATAAGGAGGCAAATTACATTTCAAGTTTGATATAAATTGTCAAAATTAACGTGTAACAATTAAAAAGCTGGCTCTCATTAAATTTTGGCCTTCGTCTCCATTTAGTCAAAATTAATAAAGAAATAAAATACACAAAAAAACGTGAACACATGTTTTTTAGATCTGAAACAAAAGATACATTCATGCCTGTTAACAATTAAACAGAAAAAATACATGAATTTCACATGTTAACCTTTCAAACATAACAAACAGACAATGAAGTCTGACAAGATGTTTATATATATATAGAAATGCTGTAAGAAGAACAGAAAAGAAATGAATATACAATGTACCTAGCATGTAACTCCATTTGTTTGTCAGCCTCTATCTTTAACGTATCCTCAGCATGTTTCTGTTTCACCTTACATTCTCTAACATTATCCTCTAGCACCAATATCTCCTCTTGTAGCTATAGTTACAAAATAGTATAACATTGATAATAACATAAATAAAAGCAATAACTCATATTCGATAAGTTTAAACATAATAATTTTTTACCTCAATTAAAAAAAAATTGAAGCTTATATAAATCACACTTGAGATAATCTACTGTAATCACTGGTATCATACAAGAAAACACAAACTGGTCATAAACACAATGTCATAATCCCTAAGTCAAAATTCAGACTCTCTGGTTCTGCAATGATAATTTGTTTGGGGGACGTAGGTGGTGAATAGTTGAACAACTGTTGGCACAATCAGAAAACCAAACATTGAGGGAAGTAATACAAAGCACTAAAGCTGGGTGGGGCAAAATCAATTTTGTATCTGACAATGATAAAATTATTATCTAATTCACTAATTGTAAAGACTGATTTATTTGCCGTATGACAGGAGGCGAGCATTGATAGCACATGTTAAAATCAGTTACTGTTTGTTATTGTGTACCTTAAGGTTTTCTTTATTTTTGCTGGCAATATGTTCCCTGCATGAGTCAAGATCTGTAGATAATTGTTGATTTAATAACTGAAATTTATCCTTCTCTTCTTCAATGTTTTCACTGTAATATATAAATTACATAGTGTAAATACACATATTTAGAATAACCAAAAAAGATAAGTCTTTGCCATTAGTATAGAACCAGGCCAGCATGCACATCCGCATACCCTCAGACCAGACTCTATACTGTTTGTAGCTATACTTTTTTTAATTTTAATATAGAAATCTCTAAAACTTTGAATTGACTGGAACTAACCAGTACTGATGGCATATGAGGAAACATTGTTTTGACTTAACGCTCCTTCCTTTTACTTACATTTGTTGTTGATATTCTAGAGCTGACTTTTTGATTTTACCATTAAGATTCTGTTTCTGTGTTTCTATAATCTGTTTCAAATTACTAATCTCCTTCTGCAATGTAAAAATATAAAAAGTTAAAAATTAAAGTATAAGTATTAAGAGAAGGAAGTTATTTTTGCATTCTAAATAAATGATGGCATACATAAGAATTGTGATTGCCAAAAGATAAATATGTGCCATGTTTTTACTATTCGTTTTATTAAAAATATCATTTTATGTTTTATTTTGTCCTTGAATCTTGTGTAATTATTTTGTTATTTATGTGTTATATTTCTTTACAGTCCAATATACAAGTGCCATTACCATTTCATCTCACCTATTCATTCTAACAACCAATCACTAATATTTTATCTAAACAGAACTTGCATGCTGTGCCTCAGTTTTTACAAACTTCCCTGGACAAATAATCTCACGCAAGCGCACTGCATATATCTCAGAGTTTAATTCACATTGACCTGTAATCCTGAAATATTTCAGGAGGAATTTCAATATAGTGGGGGAGTGGTCATCACCGTTAAGAACTGTTCACTATTTAGGGATAAATATGTGCAACCTGACCAGGACCATCGGAATACCGCTCTGCAGCTCTACCCACTGAGCTATCCGGCCGCTAACAAATCTTTCTCCCCTAAACAATGAACAGTTCTAAACCACGACATACTCCTCTGCTTTAATGAAATTAAACTCTATGCTATATTTAGTCACAGCTCAACATTAGGCCAAATGTCACAGGGTGACAAAAATGTCCAGCCGGATCAGAACTAGGACTCAGGACCCTCGGAACACCATTCCGCGTGTCCAACCACTGAGCTATCTGGTCGCTTACACATTTTCTCCCCTAAATAGTGAACAGTTCTGAACCATGACATCTGGCAAACTGTACCTGTAACATTTCTACTTGTTCCGACTTGGCTTTAACCGTTGATTTATTGGTATGGGAGATAGCATTTAGTTCCTGAAGTTGTGCTGATGTAGCCACACATTTCTCCTCTTCTATCCTCAACTTCTCCTCTGCCTTCATTACCTGGTTCCTCATCTCCACAAAGCGAGCTTCAATTACGTTCTATAGATAAAAGATGAAGGTATAATTACACATAGAAATACAAATTAACACAAAGACATAACATTTTTCAATAAATAACATATGTCTGTCTCTTCAAAATGCGTTTTTCTTAACCATTCCCAGGCTAAATATCTTCAATTGACATCCTTAATCTGGACAAAACCATTCATTTTTATAAGATAAAATTTCAAAATAAGTATTAAGTAAGTAAATAACAAACAGTGTAGACTATTATCAGGCTGCTTGTACCATGGGTAGATTCAATTGCTAAAATAACTAGAATATTAAATATCACATGATTTGTATACCTTGTCATTTTTCATGTCCTCCAGTTGTAACCTGAGTGTTCCTACAGATTGTTCCGCCAGTCTTCGTCCAGTGCTCTCGTCTGATAACTTAGACTGCAGTTCCTGTACAGTGTTTTCTAGCAGACGACACTTTGCCTGCATGGAATCTCTGTCACTAGCTGCTGCAGCCAGGCTTGCTTCCACTGACCGTAATCTTGTTTGTGTCTACATTAAAAGATTATCATGATAAAAATTTGTTTGAAGAAACACAAATCTAAATAAAAAAAAAGAAGAATTTTCAAATATGAAATTAAATTTATAAACAGTTTTGATATGAGGTAATGAACATACTTGTGAAAGATTATCATTGAGGTAGTGTCGTTCATTTTCATGTTGAGATTTTAATTCATTTATTGCAATATTTAATTCCCGAACCTCGCGGTTCCCACTTTCCTTTTGAGCCTTCAAATCAGCATGAATGGTGTGGTTTTCGGCTTCTAGACGAGTGTTTCTCTCCTGGAGTTTGGCAAGAGCTTCATTTAGGGCCATCAACTCTTTTCTCTTGCCATCAAGTAGCACCTTGGAGTCCCCAGTTGAGGATTCCAATTTCTGAACATGAGCTTCAAGTTGTCTCTTCTCTCTGTCAAGTGAAAAATGAATTACAGTAAATAATCCTTATTTCTGTTTAATAAATGTACCATAAGATGGGTCTTGTTCATTTTCTATTTGCCAGCCTTTAAGATCTTTCAGGTTTTATGTCAATTTTCAAGCATTATCAATTGTAAAGTTAAAAATGATATTATCATAGCAAAACACAGTAAACAATACTTTTTTTTAATAAGGTATATTATAAGTTGGGATTTGTTTATTTATTCATGTAAGCCTTTAAAATCAAACAGATTCCATTACAGTCTTATGTCAATTATTTAAGCATTATCAAGTTAAAAATTACAACTAGCCATCACTTCTGACACCAAAACACCTTGGCAGAACCACCAACACTCCATCAGACAAAAATAAAAATGTTTGTCAAGAAAAGTTGCACTATCAGCATCCTTAACAATTTGTAAACTATAACTTTAGTAAAACAAAATCATGCAGGATCTTTTTATTTAAATACACAAGGTAGAAAATCATGATATTGGAATTGGTTAGGTTTGTTATATTTATGGGTTGAGAAATGTAAGCTGTTTTAGGGAAATTCTGCAGTAGATTTGGAGAAATTACCAGGATTTTTGCAACCTTAAACATGTAATAATTCAGCAAAATTCACAAGTAAAATTTCACACTACAGTTATGGCCCTTTGCAAATTTTCTTCAAATATGACAAAATATAACATATAGGTTCAAGTAATATTTGTGCAGAAAGAATTTGTATGTACAACCTTACAACCTTACAAGGAATTGTGTTAGTTCAAAAAGACACTGATACCAGATTAAGAAGGCTGCTTCCACTATTCCTTGTAATCAAGCTAAAAGAGTTGACTGAAATATTACTTACCTTGTTACAGATTCCAGCTCTTGTAAAGTTTTACCAAATGTGTTCAGTTGTATCTCCTTCTGTTTCAACTGCTCCTTTATATTGTCTCTCTCCTTCCTAAAATATACAGAAATACATGATGAAGCATTTCTTATATACAACTTTTGACCTATGTTATTGAGTATTAACATAATGAGTAACATAATGAAAGTAAATTTTCTCAAGCAGAATGTCATAATTGTTCTTTTTTGTGATATATTGTTATGTGTTGCTGTTAGGTATAATATCAAAAGGTAATAATTATGTCAACTGTAAGTTTTTCATGACTGACAGGAACTCAATAAGCCCCATTGATTATTTTATACATGTTTAATAAAAAAAAACAGAGTTCACTTAACACTAATTTAAACCTCTCTAGGGGCTAACATCTCCTATCAAAGAGAGAGTTGTTCTGTATACAGAGGTTATAACACTTACTGGGCTAAATCTTTCTCTTGTAACGCCATGGTCCTATCTTGTTCCAGTTGTAACTTTTCCCGAGCGTGTTCTCTTTTCAGATGTTCCATTTTCTCATCAGTTCTCTCCCTTAGCTCTGTTAACTGCCTTTCTTTATCTGTCAGAGAGCGACACATTCCCTCATAATCTGTAAATGCAGAAAGCAAGTAACGAGTTTCTTATTTAATAATAAAAAAGTGTCCAAAATAAAAAGAACTGGATGGGACAAATTTTTTCAACAAAATCATGCTATAACTTGCAACTGTTATTATTAAGTTGCAACCATATTTTGACTGCATTTACATTAAAAAGTACCAATGAAGAAAACGGAAACCACTCCCAACTGTAACGATTTAATGAAAAGGTCAAGAAGAATATGAAAAACAAGATCAACAAGGAAAGGCGGCGTTCAATGAACGCAACCCCCATATGACCCAGCAACAAGAACCAATGGCAAGGAGCCCAGGCGGACCCCTAACATAAAAAGGACAGGGCAACGACATGTTAATCATTAAATGATAAATAATTTGTAACTGATTAGGAATTCAAAGAAAATAATAATAGGCCCACAAAGGGGAAGGGGACAGGAGACCGGGGGAAGGGGGGGGTTAATCAAAGAAATAAAAACTAGAGGCAATGGGGAAGATACTTACCGTAGACGAGAAAACAACAAGGGACACAAGCAAAAGTGTCACCAAAACAGTATGAAACAACATAGACATACATCTGAGGAACACAGTGGGGCGCCGCCTTGGAACGGTCAGCAGCAAAATAATGACTGCTGGGGAGTTTAAACCGGTTAATGGTGCACCAAACCTCGCTCTTAGCCCCACCATGTTCCTATAAACGAGACAGTGTAAATAAAATGAATCCCCGCCAAGTGAAATTCTAACAGTTGTCATGGTTACAAAAGGTTAAATAAGTAAAACACTAAAATGATCATGTAGAAACATATAAAAGTAAACCCAATGACCATAACAAATGTACTCAATGTCCTAAAGGAAGACATAGCAACAAGAAAATCACCTACAAGGGCCCGACGAAGCAAGGCAGAAGACGAACATTAAGACAATTCAGTCCCAAAGGGCTTTACGAACTATCCATCATAGTGTCTCCCACTTGGTCCGTCAGATGCAATCAAAAGAGGAAAGCGTAGTGTCCAACTGTAAAAGGGTTGAACACTAAACATGCAGTATGTCTTAAAATAGTAGGTCATAACCTCTTTTAATAAAACGTTTAATGATTTTAGTAAAAACAGCAGAAAAATTACCATGACCCAAAATCTTACGAAGTTTGTAAACCACATCGCCATAAAAACCAGGCTGGCTAATCCCTTGTCGCAGAAGAGTTTTTTAAATCACTATTGAATTTAGAAATTAAATCAAAGTTACGATTGTAAAATTTAGTAAAATATTTTCCGTAATTTATGATAGCGGTAGCCCTGTTTTAGAAGCTTGCTGGTAATAAAAATATTCCGCTCGTTGAAATCCTTTACGTTGTTACAAGCTCTAGCGAATCTAATTAACTGAGAAACATAAACTCCGTAGGATGTTGCATGGGGTACGTCTCCATCCAAATGTGGATAATTAACTATACAAAAGTCAAAGTCATCTCTTTTATCATAAATTTTCGTGTGAATAGAATTGTTGTTGATAGTAATATGAAGATCCAAAAATGATGTACTAAAATTTCAAGAGTTCGTTTTATTAAGTTGTAGTTCATGCGGATAAATGTCAGACACCATTTGATCAAAATAAGGATTATCTAAATTAAAAATATCATCAAGGTATCTGGAAGTATTATTAAATGCGACTATAACATCTTGTTGTTTCTCTTCAGAGAGACTCAACATAAAACCATGTATAATATGTCAGACAACTCATGAACAGTTTGAGGCTGCACTGTCTGGCTATAATATATTCAAGATCAAGATGGGCATTAAAATATATTATTTATTTAATGGATAGCCTTTTTTAATAAGCATAGTGTGTTGATTATCAATGTACCATGGCACCTTGTTGAAATTATTTGTTTTTATTGTACAGTTTTGTTTATGTTAGTATGTTTTTGTATGAATGAAAGGAAATTGTCATACAAATTTAAGTAGCCGTTGTTGAATAAACTTTTCCTTCAAAATGTTTTGAACCTATTGGATTAACTAACATACATGAAGCATGAATCTAGTACAATTTTGAGTCACTAGATTACAACTGTATACCAAATTCACATGCATGTTTTTTCTAATCAAATCTCAATAACAGCTTAAGTTAACAGATTCAAAGCATGTTAAATCAATAAAGGCAGATTATAATTTAATTGTGAAGCATAATACAAATTGTCTTGTGCAAATATCTTGTGTCAATCAGTTTTCATCATCAAAGGGAGACAACAAAGTCAGATATGAAATGCCTGCTCAAGAGAGTTATCTTCTTCAGAGTTAAAAATAAATTCCAGCAAACCCAATGCTTCAATTGTTGTTAGCAATTGGGAAATTCCTGAAGTATTTTGTTTTGCTTTTCAAATATTGAAAATCTAGTGACTTCATGATCTTAAATCTTCTACAGAAGATATAAACAAAAAGGTAAAAATTTAATGATTATTCTATACTACTGACAAGTTTCATTTAAAGTTATTTCAAAAAGAAGTAAAAGTTTTGTATTTGATTGAAATTTTCGATTCATAGGGTACAAAAAAAACAGTATTACTTAATTTTCACTTAACAACATTTAAAATATCACATAATACACTTCTTTTAAAATAACAAATATTGATTATGATGGTGATAAAAAACTTATTTTAAAACAATTTTCTTCATAGCAAAATTTCACAATATAACAATAAACAACAATAATATTCTGATTGTGATCTTAGATAAGAAAATCAGAAAAGAACTAAAGAAATTTAATAGGCCAGAAACTTTATACTACTTTAGAACAATAATTATATTTTCAGAATGTATCAGGTACCAAATTAAAACCAGACTATGTCAAATAAGCTATCAGAGGTTCTGACTGGTACAGGTTCATACAAAGACAGAACAGGAAAATTATTCTTAAAGAATTCTACAATATCTTTATCAAACAGAGAAATCATATTTTAGTGCTCGATTTGAATTAAAAGCAGAGTAAAGAGTAACAATTTTGGGACATTTTTTCACAATATGAATAACTTTTCTGGAATTCTGGAAAAACACCCTTAACCAATGATCTGATATTTGTCACAAAAGTTATTGTTCTAGACCTTTATCAAATGAAAGATTAGTCTTAAAAAATCATTTTCATTTTTGGCATGACAAAAACTCAGTGGAGTCCCTTTAACATACATGAAGCATGAATCTAGTACAGTTGATCTTTATCTTATGTCTTAATATCTTGTCATTAAAGGGAGACAACAAATGTCAGATTAAATGCTCAAGAGAGTTATGTTCTCAAGATTGAAAGAGAAAGAGGAAGTTAAATATAAATCTAGAAAACCCAATACTAGCAACTGGGAAATTTCTTTAGTATTTTGTTTTGCTTTTTAGATATTGAACATCTAGTGACTTCATTATCTAAAATCTGCAGCAGATATAAAAAGGTGACAATTTAATAATTACTCTTTTATATTACTGACTAGTGTTGATTAAAATTTATTTCAAAAAAGAAGTCAAAGGTCTAATTAAACTATTTTATTAAAATTTTGTTTCATAGGTTATATAAAAATTAACTGTATAAATCAATTTTCACAAAACAAAAATCGTCTAAAATTTAAAAAAAAAACATTTCTTATAAAATAACAAACAAAAGCTGTTACAGGAGACAGTGCAGCTCGACTAATAAAATACTGGACGCAGTAAGGAAGACAAATCTATGAAAGAAAAGTCAATTATGTATAATTATGTATTAATTAAGTTATAGTAAAAAAATAACATTGTTAACATAAATTTCAAGTTCAAGGGGGAATAATTCTGGAAAAAGTCACACTAGAGTTATGAACCTTGTCATACAACATGTGTGTAATGATAATAAATATATTTGAAGTTTGAAGTAGATACCTTAATAAGTAAAGAAGTTATAATATTTCTTAAAGAAAATCCTAAGTTCAAAGAGAAATAAATCTGAAAATATTGCTTCAAGAGTTATGCACCTTGTCACATAAGATGTAATTGATGATAAAGAATAAATATTTGAAGTTTGAGGTAGATACCTTTAAAACTAAAGAAGTTATAGTAAAAAACATTTTTCAAGGAAAAATATCTTAGTTTATGGGGAGATAATTTTTTCAATATTGGTGCTAGAGTTATGATTCTTGTCAGATAAGATGTACTTAATGATAAGGAACATTAATGAAGTATAAAGTTAATCCCATAAAAATCAAGAAGTAACAGTAAAAAATAGTATTTATAAGGAAAATTCTAAGTTCAATGTGAGATAAATCTATAAATATTAGTGCTAGAAGTTATGACCCTTGTCACATAAGATGTGGTTGATGGTGAGGAGCCTATATTTGAAGTATGAAGTTGATCCCTTAAGAAATAAAGAAGTAACATTAAAAATAGTATTTTTTAAGGAAATTCTAAGTTCAATGGGAGATAAATCTGAAAATATTTTTGCTAGAATTATGAACCTTGTCACATAAGATGTGGTTGATGATAACGAACATATATTTGAAGTTTGAAGTAAATACCTTTAGAAATGAAATATTATATAGTGAATAGTTTTACTGCACCAAAACGTTAATCTGGACGCGGACGCCGACGCCGGGCATGACTTGATGACATCACGATGGAGAGGGTTATGAATAGTTTAAAATAATGTGATCTATACTGTTGACTAGTATTATTGAAAACTTATAATTTGTACAATTGGTGAGTTCGATTTCATTGCCAGCATGTACTAGTGGTACCTTTTTATTCATTAATAACATAGTAAACCTTCTTCCTGAATCTTTTAGATATATATAATTATCTTCAATCAAGATATAAATTATATCAGTTTGAATCAATTTTTTGTTCTTATTGAAATTTGATTGTGTTCAATAGTTATTTCAAGCTCTTGATTACTTGATTTTAAAACCGGAATCAAATATAGAGCATGCATATCACTATCAAATGAACGTTGCTAGGGATGTTTTTGTCGTAAGATTTATCGTAAGTGAATTTTTTATCTTAAGATAAAATTTTAACTTACGAGTGGCTTTGTGAAAATGACTTAAGATTTAACTTACGATTCGTGAAAATGTCTGCAGGTCTCCATATACTTCGTATAGTCGAGCTAAAAATAATAATGATGAGGAGGATGATAAAAACTGATTTAAAAACATTTTTTTTAAAAGAAATATTTTAAAAATTAAACAAAGAAAACAATAACAATCCGATTGTGGTGATCTTACACAAGAAAATCAGAAAAGAAGTGAAGAAATTAGAAATGTTAAAAACTTTATAAAAAGATTTTTAAGAACATTAATGATATTTTCAGAATGTATCAAGTACCAAATTACACCGAGACTGTGTCAATGAAACTATCAGAGGTTCTGGCTGATATAGGTGTTGATGAAAGAATAGTGATGAAGAGGAGAAAAGCATGGCTTCTGAGAGAATCAATAAGAAATATAAATCACCAACTATTTGATACAAAAATCATATCATACTATTTTGGGAGTCAATCAGAAGGCACAACTACAGAAGGAATAAATTCAGACATTGATCAAGTTCTTTGTCCTAAAAACATCCCTGTGATACAAGACTGGAGTGACTGGATGCCTAATGTATTTATTAATCTCTTGACGATTCAAGATAATTCTGTATCTCCTGGATATTGTTTACTTCAAGCGCTGAGACATGATGCTCCTCTTCCTATAAATGGTGAATCTGATCAAATCTTGTTCAAGGACAGAACAGGAAAATTACTTCTTAAGAATTCTATAGTATCTATTTTAACAAGATTTGGTTCAGAAACACATGGGCCAGCACGAGCAAATTCAGGACGGTTAGGCTTATCTGATTCAGATAATGTGTTTGGTCTACATTGTACAACATGGCCACAACAAGCTAGACAATGGTTGTATCAACAAGGTGAAGGGCAATGGCCGTCTGCTGAAATGAAACAATTTTGCAGCAGAACTGGATGCTTTGTTGTTGGTGTAGGATGTAGTGGCAGTGAACATGAGCAACTTGAGTGGAGAATATCAACATCTTTAGCAGAAAGGTGTTTGATGTTCAACCTGAATATTACACAGATTCGCTGTTATGTCTTGATGAAAATTATTTTAAAAGCATTTATTAATCCATTGTTTAAAGATGTTATTTCAAGTTACATGTGTAAAACTGTACTCTTCAACTGTATTGCAAATACAAATAGTAATATCTGGAGGGAAAATAACTTACTTTCTTGTCTGTCATTGTGTTTATATCTCCTGTACAACAATATCATTAATGAAAATTGTCCACATTTCATCATACATGGGAACAATTTAATGAGGGGGAAGATTTTACCTGCAGTCAAACCACATATCCTGGAAATACTCAACAATATCATCAACAGTGATGGAATGGCACTTCTTGGGATCAAATGTGATGATCTTGGTTCCAGGCTTCATCTCAAGTTTTATAACTTATGTCCATTCAAGAAAAGTGATATCATTTCAGGAATACTATTATTCAATCTGGCTGTATCTCTATCTGAGAATCTGAAATATACTTATAACAGTAGTCCGTATAAAGCTGTAAAAATATTAAAGAACTATATGTCAATATCATTCCACTGTCAATATGAAGGATTGGATAAAACAGCCAGTCATCTTCTGTTACCATGGTATTGTACAACACTTGGATCTGTGCTGGCTTCCCTTAACATCTATCATTTCAACATTATATCAGCAGATGCCCTCAAACTCATCTCAATTGGTCTGAATACAGATGTTGCATCAAGTAAACTGAAACTAGCTTCAATCTTATACTGTGTTCAAGAAATACAAAAAGCTGACCTTGTTCTCAGTGAGATTGAAAGGAGATATGATCTACAAATTGTTGAGCCTGTCTGTAATTGTCATCGATTTACGAAGAAACCATTTAGACATGCTTTCAATGAATTATGTAACACTCATAATGAAGAAGTCTTACAGTATACAACAGCCTCATGTGTTAGATTTCTGCCATGTGAAATTCACTGTGTACCAACAGATCTTCGGTATGAAATGCTTAGATCTACACAAGAGGACATAATATTTCGCACAGAAGAAGACAACAAATGGATGGATAGTACTGTTGTGGATTCCCTCCCTTACCTTTACTTTTTACAATACAAGATTTACAGCCATCTTGGAAGACATGGCCAGAAAAATGCTGCTCTCTTCAAACTTATCAGAACCATAAAAGAGGAACAAAACCTCGGACACCGGGAAACAGCTTTAAATCTTCTCGGAAAAAGCATGGAACAAGAAGGTAGAGCTGAAGATGCTTTACAGTGTTATTTGATGTCACTTGACATAAGGGGGAGAAACAATGCTGCAAAGATTCATATCGCCTCCCTCATATCTGTATTGATAAATGCAAGGACATAAAAGGTATGCAAAATTTGTGGAAATGACTAAAGCAAGACAGTAACAGAAATATGTGGTATTAACAGGCTAGATTATGACAGCAACATTATTGCTCAACATTCTTTTTATATCTTTTCAAATAGCAAATTTCTTGTCATAAGAAACACTTTTAAATACGTTATTTGTATGTCATCCATAAGTCAATATATAAAAGAGATAAAGCAAACTACCATATAGTCTGGTTTTTATGTCTGATTACAGCCATATAGTCTGGTTTTCATGTCTGTTTACTCCATATAGTCTGGTTTTCATGTTTGATTACTGTTATATAGTCTGGTTTTCATGTCTGATTGTTGATATTTTCAAAGTAGGATAATAATTTCATTTTTGTATTAATATGTCTGATTCTCAATATTTTTGGTAGTATTCATCATCTTCACATGAAATAATCAGTAATTGCTCATTTATCATCATCTATTGAACTCATTATAACAAATATCTTTATTTCTTAAACTTTCCTACAATGTTTGTTGAAGCTGCTATGTTATAGCTTAGTACATTATAATATCCATAAATATGTTAATCTGCAATTTTTTACATATCAGTACTTCACACAGTTATGTATGTTAAGTGACAATGGTAAATAGATATCATTTTAATTCCAATTTTCTTTGAAACTGTATTAACTGACTCCCTGTCCCTTGAAAAGTCACATATGATAGTCTTGACTGTATGTGTACTTAATTAAAGCATATTTCGCTTTACTGCATTATATGTAATTGTAATATGTAAGCATAATATTTGTATCAACAATTATTGAAGAAATTAACTTTGATAGTTTAGTTTTGTAAATCAAGATGGTACTGTTTCTTCGGTTATTCACTTAGTTGACTTGGGTACCCGTAATTTTCTTTCCATTTACCGTAATTGTTGCTATTCATTTTAATTTGTTACCATAAGTGTTAATTTTCAATAAATTGATCAGATCAAATTTTGTATGTTCACTTTGTATTTTGTAATTATAACCAGTTGATATGAAAAACTCATTTTAGGATTGGGATTCCAGACCAATTCTAATTAACTTAGATTTATCATAAGTGAAATCTGATTGCTTGAGAATCCTATCCTTATTTCCTAAATCACTCAAAGGTTATAGAGCGTGCCTTCTCAGTTGGTTAAGGAACAGCAAATATGATAGTCAAATACAAGATCTGAGTAAGGTTAAAGGTTCCATTTCCTAAATGCCAGTTTGGTAATTATGGTTGAAATTGAATAAACAACCGTTCCCAATTGAGAGATGGCATATTTCATATTATTATATATTTTTATACTGGAATGACCTGTTTTTAAGAAAAAATATTAAACCAAAGAATAAAAAAAGAGTAAAGTGTTCATTTGTATAGGAAATCTGAAAGCAAAAAAATTAACAAGTACATACAACCAACATAGTGTTGTACTAAACATAATTTAAAGATTGTTCGGCTTAAAAATTGATGCTAAGTAGTTCCTGGCATTGATAATGATCATGTGGGGTATTTTCTTAAAATAGCTATCTTGGCACTGGAGCTAAAGTATGTAACAGTAATTATGAAATCAAATGTAATTTGCGCTTTGTGGAATAACAGATAGTAAATGCAGTAAAATTCGGAGGTTTTTGACATAAGCTCTAATATCTTATGTCCGAGGCTAGTTTGGTGTTTTGGACCTTAATGACATAGACCTTTGACCCTATGTATACAAAATATATTAAAGAATAATTGAGTTATTAATTTAGCCTTTAATGTGCAACAACTAAAAGTAATCAGCCTTTTGCCACCTGCACAGAGCCACAGTAAAACAAGTAATTTAAAGTAAAAAAAACAACAACAAAACAGAGTGGAAAGAGTTTGTCCCTATACCCACCTAGAATGTGGCCTACATATGAAGTTATTTATAAGCGACAACCCTGAAAATCATTGTTTGATGGCAATTAAACCTAAAGTCTCTAAAATGCTTTGGTATTGTCATTCATGTAATATGGCCACATGTAGATACCTTCTGTTTATCTTGATAAACAAATTCTTCATCTTGTCAGATTCTTGTGTAAGTTTCTGTACTATATTCATGGTAATAAGTAGTTGACCTTTATTGCTTTCTCAAAATTCTTCTTACTAATCTGAAAACAAAATGATTCATCGGAAGCATTAATCACAACAAAATTAAATGAAAATTGCAGACTCGGTTAGATTGAATCTGTACAAGGATAATGAATAAGTGCAACATTCAAAACGCCCCCTAGCATCGATTTGAGCGGTACAGTACTACTCAATTCTCAACACTTACAAGAGATGGCCAGGGGCGTACCTTGGCTTATTTTGAGTAAACCCCAATTACAGTCCATTGGGCCAAAGTGTCGTTACTTCCTGGTATTCAGGGGAAATCTAATCGATGAAATGTCATTTAAATATTATCTTTATCTAAAGTTATGAAAATTATATAAAGTATTGAAATGACAGATATTTGCATGAAGTCTGACGTGAAGACTGCTTTTATCAAATAATTTAGAAGTTATTTACCATTTGGAAAACGAAATATAACCAGATACCTCTATTGTTATTAAGATGATTAAGGTTAACATTTTATTCTTCTTCAATATATCTAAACATGAGATATAATCAAGGAAAATATTGCTTCAAAAAGTATTTACCATTGTACATTGTAATCACGATGTTTAAAACCAGTTTTAGTTTCATTTTTTATTTCATTTTTCAGATATTTTTTTTTGTAATCACGATGTTTAAAACAAGTTTTTGTTTCATTATTTATTTCATTTTAACATACCTAAACATGAGATATTATCAAGGAAACTATCGCTTTAAAAACGATCTGTATGAACATAAAACTAACACAACAGATTAAATGTTTAAGTGTAACAATAATCTATATTATCATAACTACACCTTAAATTTATTAATTCGCGATCATTTAGGTCCCTAAAAGGTATAATTTTAGAAATGCAGTGTTTCAATATTAGAGAATAATTGTTTTCACAATTTTTCCTCAACTTTACTCTTTAAAATTCACATTTATTTACAAATAAACAGGATAATTACGGTTTATTTAAAGCAAGAGCGGAAACATATTTTAGCTTTGTAAACAGTTCAAAATGAGAAAAAAAAAAAAAAAAACATTCTCTCATATGGCTATACATTGTTCTTATTATAATCTTCTCTCTATTATGTATGTATGTATAGATGAGACTATGATAAAATACATAATAGATGCCATTGTTTGCAGAAATATGCAATTCATTTCTATACTCAATTAGCTTTCTATAGTGATATATCTTGTAAATCATTTATTCTAAGGGACTTGAATCTATTTACAACAAGAGTTGAATTCGGTTTTTCATGATAGTTGTGGGCAATTGTTTGCTGTTAACATCAGATTTGTAAGACCCAAACTATTCTATACAATTTCAAATGTTTGAAAAATGAAATGAATGTGACAGACTTATACATTGACAAACAACTACAGGAGGCTGACTCGGATTCCAAACAAAAGTTACAGACAAGACATATATTTGTACATAAAGTTCAGCCAAGTTTATAAGCATTATAACATTAATTTTTCAAAGCATAGGCTTACTCTATCTTAAAGAAAATGGGAATTTTCAAAAAAAAAATTAATATATCATATCGTTACATTTTGTATGTCACTCCGTGGGTTCTGTACTGAGAGGCCAACCATTTTGTTTTGTAAGTTTTAAAAATGCTAATCCTTAATAAAATTCGCAAAGGGTGATATAAATTGAATTTCAATTGTAATTCAAACATTACCTACTGAAAAATTTGGTTATTTGTATCAAAAAGAAAAAACAATAAAAAATTTCTTGCTAAAATTTCTTCCCGTTTATATACCCAATGAATATATTGTATTTTCTCTCATACATGCATGTGCTTTACTCACCTTTGATTGTATGACAATATATTTGACAAAGGTTACATCGTAAGCATATCTATGGAATCAATAATTACATGTGGGAAGCAGCTACGCAACTATAGAGCGATCTACATCAAAATTCTTTATTTTTCACATCATTTTTTAAATTTTACTTTCTCGAAACTCTGTTCATTCAAGATATAGTTCACTCATCTTTTAGTAAAACTATTTTCATTGCAAAAATTTATCGAAATCTATAAAAGTCTTACTGATCTTGTCTAATTTGAATAAAAGACAGCACAAACTGTGAAGCGGAAACTGCATTCGTTATTAATAGTCAAGCGAAGTTGTCCATTTCATAAACTGCCAGTTTTTTTTAATTACACTATGTATTCACATTGTGTCTACCTGTAGCGTGTAGAGTTCAAAACATTTTAAATATACTTTGTGTGTACTCAAAGCATGTTAATTTGACATTTACAAGGAATTGTGTAGTAATTACCAATATTTTCAAATATCAAATTTGAGCCTAATTTGTGCGTATTGGAATATCGGCAGGTACGCGACTGATGGCATCAAGGACCAGAACTGAAGTTTGTCTTTTATGGTAGATAACTCCTCCTTTCTGGCTTCCACTTTCCATTACAAGTTACACTACATATCGAAACAAGTAATTTATTATTGTTTATTACAGTAGCATACCTCAAAATCAGCAAAAATAAATAGTAAAAACTTTAGAAAGCATAAAAATTTATCCCCGCCCAGGGTTATAAGTAAGTTTAGAACGTTCATACCTTAATTCCTCAGTTAACCGTAATCCTCGATTATCCCCAAATTTAGTCCAGTCCTGAACATATTCTATTAAGTAAGATTTTAATGAACTGTATGTGTTTTTGTTATTTAAAAATTGATTTTGCAATGTATATAGACTATAGTATGCAAACATTTTTAGGACAAATATTATTCTATTCAAATAGTTCAAACATTCAAACAATTTAGTAACAAATGCTTGAGTAAATTGGAATCGCAACCCAAAATGTTCTTATGATATGACGTTGCTTTGCCAAGTACAAATATCTCAAAGCAATGCCATATTTATAGGACTAATGTCGAAACGGAAATGTTCAATAATAACAGGCCATAAGTATAACAAATTACTAAAATCCTGGTAACAAAGTGATCCCTCGGAAGCATTAATCACACCAAAATTACAAGAGAATTGCAGACTCGGTTTGATTGAGTCTGTACATGAGGGATAATGAATACGTGCAACATCCCTCACGCCCCCTAGCACCGACTTACATGCATCTAATTATAGTTCAAATTCAATAAAATCGCAAAAATACATGACACTAAAAAAAATCTCTTAAAATCCGTTAAATACACCAATCCGTAATTGATCACAAATAATTAAGAAAACTTTAATAATATTTACATTATTAATGTTTAAAATTCTGTCTTTGAGCCTTTATTCGTACGTTTGTTGTTGTTTTTTTTGTATGAAAATTCTAAAAGGTCAGACACTCACATTGATATTTCCATAGACTTACATTATAAGAAATGGTCCCTATTCCTACCTTAAAATTAAGTTTTCATGCTAAAGAGGTGATTTTTCTAGCAGAATGAAATGCCTGACACATAAATACGTTCCTGTAATATAGGGATAGCCAACCAATTTTTTAGCAAATTGACTTCAAAGAGGATTACCCCCCACTTTATTGAAATTTTCTGCTGATCACAGGACTGACATACACTTTTTATAAATGCAAATATCCAAGTTGAAATTATCATATAGACTCATGAAATATTTCATTTTCTTCAGAAAACAATGTAGTTAATTTTCTAAATTAGTTTTTATACTTAAAAATAACCCATTTTCATCCAATCACCAATCACCTCATGTATAAATTGAGTCATACGGTTTTCCCTGCACTTTTTTTCAGCCAATCGCTGCTCATGTTACAATGCGATACCCTGACCTAAAACGTTAAGCACATTGCAAATGGCTGGTTATTGAAAGGGGGACAACTGATAAGCATGCGTAAGTTCGTACTTGAACAGTGGTTAATACGAAAAAATTGGTTTCTGTGCTTATTTAAAATACAAGAAATATTTTCATGAAAGATGAAGTATGGAAACATGCATAGATGACTGTATTGAGAATATGCACATCATTTATTTTGAGAATTGTTGATGCAATAACAACAAATAGTCTTGAAATCGGCTAAGAGCTTATACCTGGTAATTTAAATACTTGCCTTATACAATAAAACTTCCAATAAGCATAAATTGCAATATGGCAAAGATGCCCGTCACTCAATTTTGTTCCATTTTTGTTCACATGAAATATAGGTTTTGTTCTGTTGATAGAATTTGGTATTTCGTCTGTTTTGCCATGCACATTGGCAATAATAGATCTTTGTTTAGTAGAAGGGGTCGGTTAGGGGGACTCTTGTATGAAAATGCAAATAGATTCCGTTCTCCAGCAGTGTGATACAGGTACATGTAATGATATACGTTCAAAATTAATCAATTTCCCAAGAAGATTATATAATTTGTGTTTATTCTAGATCTGGCATGGTCACTATGTAAAAAGGATTATGATCATTATGAAAGTGTAATATCAAATTTACAAAACGGTCAGTAACCATTCAATAATCAACAAAACGAGTACAATATATTATACTGAAAAATGTTTGTGTCCCGTGTGGCTGAGGGTTTGCCTTAAAGGGTTTGGGAATCAGAATTGCAGCCAAGGTTTAACCCGGCAAGATCATAATGGGCGGCTAAATGGGTTAAAATTACTGGAGTATATGCACCTCTTAGCTCAAATAAGAGATGTGATTTCGACCCCTGGTATTGCTTTAAGTTTGTTACACCCAACGTTAGACAAAATCATTTCTCCAGATTTGGTTTACTAAGATTGGAAGAACTACAAGAAATATTTCATTACCACCTTGACCAACCTGATCCTTTGAAGTGTCAAATATATCAAAGCTGGCTTTCCGGAGGCTGATTTAACTCTCACGGTCACACACTGCATTCTCATCTATTACTTATTGATCCCATAATGATGGGAGTTTCTTGCTTACCATATGGGACCGTTAAACTATTAGAAGCAGTTCGCCAGGTCTTTCTTAACATAAAGGAATAAACCATAATCATTAATACAATCTTGACCTTTGACTCCAACAATCACAAGAGAAATTTGGTAAAGGAATTGTTTAAATAGTTTTACACCAGGTAATAAGTTGTTTGGCATGAATGAAATCTTTAGTGGCCTATCATCAAATTCAGCAAAATCAATTAAATTTCTATCTTGAGTTGTTTAACACATCAGAAAATATCAACACAGATTTCTTTTAGTAATGCTTTATTTAGCTTACATAAGTTTTAATATATTAATGTTCAACATTATATCTGCTTCTAAAAAAGTTAGTGTTTCTAAATAAACATTTTTGGGTAAATGGGGGAAAATAATTTGAGAAAAAACTATTTTTGTTATCAGGGTGCTAAAAAATTTAAATAAAAAAATAATACAATTAAAAAGAAACTCAATATATTGATAAGGGCGTTGTTTTTCTTAAACATCTTTAGAAAAGTTTTAACGAGAAATGTTTGTTTGGAATAAGATTTTTCAAGATAATTTGATTGTTTTCCTTGAAATTTAAAGACGGATTTTATTTTCATAGTTTTAAGTGCACCGAAATCTCCGATATCTTCTTCCTGGAATACAATGTTATTTCGGTAAAACCTCTTGGGCAAATGGTTGATAAAGAAACGTTTAGTTTGATTATTTTAGGAAATGTTTTTTGAAAAGTTAATATATCATAGGAGATTGATGAAATGAAATGTAAAAGTAATTGGATAAGGGATATGTTTAAAATTATCAGCTAGCTTACGGAACGTCGGTGGTTCTTTTCGGGTGCCCGTTCGTGCCTGAAATAATGCACGGAAGGGCACCTGAGGTCTTCCTCCACCAGTAAAGCTGGAACGTAGCGATATGACCTATACTGTGTCGATGTGACGTAAAACCCAAAACAAACAAACAAAAATGTTTAAAATTATAAGATTTATACAAGATTGCTTTTTATTTTGAATGATTTAAGTTTAAGATTGTTTTTTGTTTATTATAATTTTGCTTTTTGTTGTTGCTTTTTGTTATAATAGTTAATCTAAAGGATATAATACCCTATGAAAAGATTATATCTGACTATTTTAAATCAATAAGATAAAAGTATATCGAGGATTATTAGTTTTTGAAACTCATAAGTATGTTTCAAATTGGTAAAAAAAAACGTTTCGTTGTTTCACTATAAATATCTAAATGTTTGACTGCAACTGTAATTTTCAGACTGCAGACAACTGAATCGTAACATTCAATTTATATAATTTTAAAATACTATAGAATAGAATAGAACTGAGGGAAACAACTCTAACACAGTACTTAGTATGTTTTTAAATATTATATAATGTATAATAGTACACCTTTTATATATTAAGTGAATCAACTCTAGCACAGTAATTGCCTTGAATATTTTTTGGGGGACAATTTAGGGTTTAAGTCGCACCAACACGGTCATATTACGCGACTACTGTCCACGTGTACTTGAATACTTCCTAACGTGAATTTATTGAAAAAAAAACACAAAACGTTCGGGATTCAAACCTACAGCGATGAAATGTAATTTGATATCTATAGTTTATATTTTAGCATTAAGTTATAGAATTACAGGAAGTAACCCTTGCTAGTTGCTATTTACTTGCTATAGTAATATAAAACGTGCAAAGAAAGTGTTTGATGTAATGCATGTGTCAAATTAGTTCGTAGACCAAGCCATTCAACAGTAAGAATACTGACTAAAATAATGATTAACGATAATATTTCTTTTCCAATGTTAGGACCTCCTTTAGCACTCCAATTGAAACAAAATGCCAATGCCGACATTGTATTAGTGTATGTTTGAACATAGAAATCAACTCGAGTTCCAATTTAAAAATTTATTGTTTCATTTAAAAAAAAACAGAATGTTTCGACACAACGTCATTTGACGTCAAGGACCGTGGACATCAAAATGTAATACATACTTTTGCGTACTGATGCCATATGCAGGATCTAAATAAAGGATACACAAGCACTGATAAATATGCTGTAAAATGCAATGTAGAATGGGAACACCAGCATAAAGTATATATTGACATGAAATTAGTTTTAAGTTATAAACAAAACAAACAAATAATAAAAAATGTAGTAAACAAAATTACTCAAGTATAAATGCCATAAGGATTAATCGTACCAAGCTTGCACATCCATGAAGTAATAATTTTACCAATTGCTTTTTACTTTATGAATAGCCATGCATGATAAGTCTTTACTAGGATGCCCTTGATAATTAAATTGTCCAGATACATTGGTAATGGTGTTAGGTAAGTGTTGAATATCAAATTTGTGACTATTCATTCTTTGACTACAATTTTGCTGTGTTTGACTAACAATATGCTTTTTCAGAAGAAAATCGGCGTGCATTGTAATGCACCTGGTTGTTCGTCCGTCCGTCCCTCTGTAAGCAGGTTTTCTTGTCCGGCCTGTATTATTTGAACCGATGAAAGGGAATTGAAACTACTTGGCAGAAATGTTCAATGTAATAAGACGATGTGTAGAGAGCCGAATTGACCTTACTGAGGTCTAAGTCAAGGTCACACTTAGTAATTTTGTTTCAATATCAAACTTTTGTGTCCGCCCTGTATCTTTTAAACCAATAAAAAGATAGCACAAATATTATTTATATATAGGCGGTGTGCAGAACGCAAATTCGAATTTACTACGATCACGTTTACCCCTACCCGGGGATTAAGTAATAGAAAGAGCATCGAAACACGAGGCTATCTGATTTGTACGAGGGGGCGTAGCCCCCGAGTTTTAATCAGATTGCCGTGTGTTTTGATATTCTTTCTCTTTTTAATCATAGTTATGTCACAATATGAAACCCCGGGAAAAGTTAACCAATGAACGAGCATCTGAATATGATATTTCTGTCACTTTCCTTTTCTCTTCCGTCACAATAAATAAACCCCAGCAAAAATGAGCCAATCAATGGACATGCTCTGGAGTGCGGGTAACTAATACCTGCACTACAGTTAACGCACTCTGCATGTACTAGTAGTATATGTAAACGATTTAACTCTGACACATTTGCAACAGAAAGGCCCCCAAACTATGATACAATTGATTTATATAGACTTGTTTAGGATATTATGGTGTCCGGTCTGTATCTTTTGAACCGGTGGAAGGAAATTGAAACTACTTGGCAGAAATGTTAACCATAATGAGAAGATGTGCAGAGCACAGGTTTGACCTTTCTCAGGTCAAGGACAAGGTCCAAATTAAGTCAATATTAAAATTTTGTTTCTGCTCTGTATCTTCTGAACCGATGGAAAGTAATTACATTTTTTTGTTTTGGCCCGAATATTACTTATATTTAGATGAGTTTGGACATTGTAAGATCAAAAATTTTGCTGCTCCGGGGATTTATTGATTTATATAGACTTATATAGAAATTTAAGTGTCCGATATGTATCTTTTGATGGAAAGAAATTAAAATTACTTGGCAGAAATGGTAACCATAATGAGATGATGGGCAGAGCGCAGGTTTGACCTTCCTCAGAACAAGGTCAAGATCACACTAAGTCATTTTGTATCCGTTTCAAACTTTTGTGTCTGTTCTGTTTCTTTTAAACCGATAGTATGAAATTAAATATGTTTGACAGAAATATTTATATAACCGATATGATGTGCAGTGAGCAGTTTTGGACTACCTTAGGTCAAGGTCACACTGACTCATTCAATGTCCTTATATAAGTGTATAACTTACATTATTTTCTGAAAACTGTTACTTTATAATGTGTGTCAAACTTCATAATTTTAGAATTTTTTTTCCTGTTAAGATTTAAGCTTTTATAAGTTTATATGATTTAACTATCTTGAAATAAGACTTAATAATCTTATTAATTGAAACTGATGTTATTTAAGATATGTAAACTAGTTCACTTAACAACAATAAGTTGTAAATGAGGCATATAAAATTCCAATTTTTAAAGGTAATTGATCATAGAAGGTTATAAGAACACATTTCCATACGCCAAAAATATTATATTTATGTTAAAGCTTAGATATTTACATGAAGTATCCTTTGTTGACATCTACAAAATTTATATAAATCATGCTCTTGTGGTCAATATTGGCTCTGTCCATGGGTTCACATTGATATAAAAATTCATTTTCATATATGGGTTCTTATGTAAAGTTACAATCCAAAATCTAAGTTATTTGGCATGTATCATTACATAGAAGAACCCTGCAATTGTTCCAAGTTTTAAATAATTTAACTGATATTAAAAAATGACTGTGCGCAGTGGGTTGGTAGGGGGATTGGGGAGGTTATAAAAACAGAAAATTATTTGTGAGCATAGCATTTTGATTTTTTGATATTTTTAGGCATAATATTTTGTGCTTTTGAATTAGGTATAATATTATTAATGTGTTTCTTTGAATTGTTATCATTTAAAACCAACATTTTTTGTTGCTTTTAGTCAGTATATATACTCCATGACAGTTGCATGAAGATAAATAATAACAACTGTGTGCTTCAAAATAAGCTTTTTAAAAGCATGACTAGTGACCTGTTTGGGGTCTGTACTGCACAGCGAAAGCTGTGGGATATATAATTATCACCAAGTATTCACGTGAAAAGAGCATAGCTCTTTGGCATGTATAAATGGAGATATGGAATTCTCTATATTGATAATTGAAATGAAACCTGTTTTGGACAAATGCTATAAATGGGTTTCCTCTCTGTTTAAAAAATATTCTAGATTACTTTAAATTTTATTTATTTATTATAATAAAACAAGTTTGCATTCGGGCGTATATTGCCACCTGAGTAGAACCACCGACGTTCCGTAAGCTAGCTGGATAGCTTCCTCACATGAAAGAAACCAAAGTCCCTGTCGGGATTCGAACCCACAGCGGTGCGGAAGAATGAATTAGAATATCTTGTAAATTTCTTGACCTTTTATAAGCAACAAATAGTTTGTATAATTTGCTTACACAAACGTTTGGGGAAATTTTCAAAAGGCTCTTTTATTATTTTACATATATTAGGTAAAGATGGTTTAAATGTACAAACAAAATGAATAATATTGTCAAGTTCTTCTGATTTATCTTTTGATTTTGATGTATCCTCCCTATTTAAAGTCAAAGCTTATACAATTGTGTCTCTGATGAGAGTTCATTGGTAATCTCTGGCACAGAAATAAACTCGCAGTTTATCACAGTCTTTTTCATATATGTTGTTATTTTGATGTTATTCGTCGGAACTTGGCTAAACCGAATACCTTTCTTACTTGACAAAGGATGGCATGAGGAAAAGTCAATGTACTGATAGGCATTACATACTTTTTCATGAAATAGAGAAAATAAGAATCCCTAAAGAAAGCCCAACACGGCAAAATTGAAAATTTTGAAGACTCGGTTTGATTGAGCCTGTTCATGGATATTGTCAAGTGTAACCTACCGTCCACGCCCCCTTGCACCGGCTTATAAGAATTCAACATTGAACATGAACTAGTAAAAATTTGAATTTTGAAACATCCGCAGATGTGTTCATATGGCGGTTATCATGGAACCTTCAATGTGACACGTAAGTGCCATTCCATGAAAAGCAGCATATGGTCCCCAAGTAAAAAATTGCGTGTGCCCTAAACGAGAAAACAAAATTGTGAAACTAAATAAAATGAAAATTTGAAAAGGGATCAGAGGTGATGAAGCCTACATATCACAGATAATACGTCAAAATACTATTTAAAAAGCAGGCCACAAATCCTAAGGGTGATTCAACAGTATTCAAGTGAGGAATACTGGAATCACCCAACAAGAAAATAGCCGAATAGAAAAAACTAAATTACCACAAGCACAACAATAATGTCCTGCTGAACGATCTTTAAGGATCGGAAATAAGTCATCTCTGATTGAATGTACGGGGCGACTTTTTACAGACTCCACACGGCACAAACAACGCAGATGTGACGATAAAATAGAAAAAATAAGAATCCTTAGAGAAAGCCCAACACGGCAAAATTGAAAATATTGCAGGCTCGGTTTGATTGAGTCTGTTCATGGACGGTACTGTCAAGTGTAACCTACCGTCCACGCCCTCTAACACTGGATTAAGCAGAATTTAACATTTAACATGAACTGGTAAAATTTAGAATTTGAAACATCCGCAGATGTGTTCATATGGCGGTTATCATGGAACCTTCAATGTGACACATAAGTGCCATTCCATGAAAAGCGGCATATGGTTCCCAAGTAAAAAATTGCGTGTGCCCTAAACAAGAAAACAATTGGAGGAACTAAATAAAATGGAATTTTGAAAGGGGATCAGAGGTTATGAAGCCTGCATATCACATGTTATACGTCAAAAGACAAATTTAAAAAGCAGGCCACATATCCTAAGGGTGATTCAACAGTATTTAAGTGGGGAATACTGGAACCGGACAAGAAAATAGCCGAATAGAAAAAAACTAAATTACCACAAGCACAACAATAATGTATTGTTTCCAACAACAATAAAATAAAGAAAATAAGAGTCCCTAAAGAAAACACTTGTTTCAATTTGACAGTTTTCTTTCTTTTCCAAACGACATCTAAAGTTTAAAGAAGATCCATTTGTTTTGGAATCATTATAGGTAAATTTAAAAGCGTTTGGATGGTTGTTAAATAGATGTCATCTACTGACTGTAGAAATTTAGTTTCGTACATGCCAATAGATAAAGTGACACAAATGATTAAGAACGATAATTTAAAGAACAAACTATATGGATGTATTAGCTTGGTACTATTAATTCTGATGACATTAATTATGTAATACTTTAATTATATTGTAGACACTACAATTCTTTATTTTTACCCTTTTTTGTTTATAACTTAAAACTTAATTCATTTTTGCTGATATTCCATTTTAACACTGCTTTTTTGACATGTAGTAGAACATTCATGACAGGAAAAAACCAAATTAAAGAGGAAACAACTGTTTCACAATATTTTTTTTGATAATTATCATTGTAACTAGTATTTTAATCTCTTAACTCCATGTTCCTAGATAAATGTTTAAATCAAGCAAATAAAAAGTTAACGTGACTAATTATGTAAAAATCTTGCACTGAAAGACAACATGTTAATATTCATACGAGTAATTATGTTTAAATAATGCACAAATTGTATTCATGATCATGTTTACTTAATCTTGATAAATATATCAACAAATTCCTTTAACTAAATAATCTACCTACGAAAATTCGTTGACACGTTTTAAATTAGCCCTAAATCGCTCAACAGAACTGTTTTCAGTGATAAAAATAATTTTTCAAATAAACTTGTGGAAAGACAAGTCCAGCTCAACTTCAACGTGCCTCTCTAGTTATAAAGTTTCCCGACACTGTTTATTTTTTCTTCGTAGTAATAATAATAAGAATGTAACCAATCACAAATGTCCCAAGTTCATTGTTACTGTCCATCTTGTATGTAAAGCATATTGACTCTGTTACTTGATTTTTTTCCATTTTCAGCCCAAGCAGCTCAAATGGGGCAAATCAAATTAATATGAGCAAACTTGATAATAAAAAATCTTTAAGAATCCTTTAGACAAAGTTTGGTTATCATTCATCCATCAATTTGTGGTAAAATTAAGAATTGTCCATAATGGACTGTCCTCTAAATAGGTTATGTAAGATTTCTCATAATTACTAAATTAACATATTTTTGCAAACAAAACTGTATTTTCAATATAACAATGTATTTACAACAAAGAAATACAAAACAAATGATATGAGCATAATGAAATCACTAAACAATAAAACATTGACTTACTGATTGCATTAATTCCATTACAATAATGGAACAAACTTTGAATTGGTTCATGAGGGCTAAAAGTGGTGATTCAGGCATAATCAGTCAAATTGATAAATAGGATTCTGTAATTTTAACTCTTAAAATGACAAATATGTTATCTAAATATACTTAATAGTTAACTTATCTTATTTTTTAATATTAAATCTCAAATAAATGATGATTTACATTGATGAAGTACAATGTCTAAAACAAAAGTGATACAATGATATATCACTAATTCTATAAATAAAATATCCTTGAAACTTTCTGACAGAAGTTCAAAAAAGAAGTTTTCCTACAATGTGTTCAACCTCAATATTATTTACATGAAGAATGCTACAAAGTTTGGTGATCATCCATCAGTTAGTTCAGTACAAGTAGATGGTTAAAGTTTATTCTATTTTTTAGCTTTAGCGGCCCCGAAAAGGGACCAATCAAATTAATATGAGCAAATTTTATAAAAGACTACATAAGAATACTACAGAAAAAGTTTGGTGATCATCCATCATTTAATTTAGGACGTTTGTTTTCTTTCTTTTTTTAGTTGTTGACCCCTAAAAGGGGCCGATTGAAATGACATGAGCAAATAAAAGTGTGACTATCACAAATATGGTACAGGCCAAATTTGAGTTAAATCTGCCCAGCAGTTTCAAAGAAGAAGCTGATTTTTGACGCATGACGACGGACGCCAGACCATCCCCTATTGATACTGGTGATACTTCGGTTCTGGTGAGCTAAAAGAAAAAAAAAACATTAACTTAAAAGGGGAAGGAGGACAATAAATAGTACGTGATTTAAACCATGGCCTTACTTAACATATCAGATAACGTGTCGTTCATGTGAAAGATGAGCATGCTCTTTGTGTTTGTCATAGATACGCATGCGCTGGTTATAGGTGAAAAGTGTTCATACGCAGTTAAATAGAGCGCCCGCGTCGGAATTGCGGAGTTAAGTCCTTGACTACTTATCGATTCGGAAGACAGGGTAAGAATAAATTTCCTTTATTTATAACTTTACTGTGAGACACTTATATTCAATTATTCATTCTCTGTATACATTAAACATTATTTATTGTTAAAATTCTTGTTTTGTTTGCCATTGAAACACAAGTTTGAATTATACAAGTTAATGACGCTGCCAAATGATGTGATCAGTCACAGGTAATGTCCAGAATTAACCTTGACAATTGCTCTCTTTTGCAGATGAATATTCGAAGCACTAATAAATATTTCTTCATGTTCTTGGTATGTGCTCATTGTTAAATAATTAAGTTGCATATTTTGTGAAATGCTTAAATTCACAAAGTAAATGCCATGTCTGAAAAGTTTGTCAGTTGCGACAAAGATTGATAGGTTTGGTGGTAAGCAAGATAAATTGGATACCAAGTAAAATGATTGGTATACTTGCATCAAGAGTCCTGAAAATACTGAAAGTGGGTCGATATATTGGTGCGAATTTCATAAAATTTGAATGATTTTGGGGACGAACTGTTCTCTTATTTGTGACAAGCTCAGCGATTTTTAGCCCAAATGTGATATCTTGGCGAAAATGAGTTATGACTAGTTTGTGGTAGAACAACATCTGCTGAATAGCTGGCAAAATTATCTTTTAAAAATACTTTATATTTCATGAAATATTCTAATTCGTATGACATCACCATAACAACCAAATCATAACATTTTAAACTTTTATTGGTATATAAACTAGAAATAATTCCATAGTTATACAATACACAAAATGCACAATAAAATAAACAAAATATAAAGTAATCATTCATATTGGTGTAATATATGTAATATCTTGATATAAAAACTATCATTTGTTTTCAATAATCGGTTGCCATGGCAACAAAAATATAAAAAAATCATCAAATGAAATATTTTGCACTCAACATGATTAATTCATCACCAAATAAATGCTATATTTTATTAAAAAACAACAATATTTAAGACTTTTTAGAAAAAGAAAAAAAAAAGATTTTTCATTTTCCCCCTAAAGTGTTATTGATAATAGATATAAACGTAAGGATTAAATTCTCAGAATTTCAGTAACTTTTCAATTATTAAGGCGAATATCATTACTTAAGTTAGTCCACTTCAAAGCACATAGCTGTAACATGATAGCATATAAATTATAAATCCAATGCAAAACAAATATTCTTTAATGCACTGATTACAAAAAGGTGTATTTTGGTTGCCATGGTAACAAAATTATGCACAAAAAAAACAAACAAAAAAACTGTTTGATTTAAAATAATTGCATTTTATAAAAAAAATGTTCCACAAAAAATAATTATATTCACAATAATTTCAAAGGTCTTTCAAAAATTTAACAAAAAAATAGAAAGATCTTGCACTAGATATTGACGATGTAATCATATTCTGATCAGTGTATTCTAAATTGTATAATATGAATAACATATAGTATGTTTTTAAATTGAAATAATTTAAATATTTTAAAACAATTATAATAACAGATTCTTGCAAACACATGGAAAGTCACAAATGACAGATCACTTATGTCCTTGAATGTAGTCTTGCAACCCGAGTTTGAGGGTTTGAGCCAAACAGGGTAACGACAACGATGTCTCTTCATATGCATTCAGTTTTTGTAAGCAGAAAATGATTCATAAACTTGGAAAAACTTGTTTCACAATTACGAAAAAGATATTGTAGCATCTGCCACTACAGTTTTAAGCCTTTTCAGGGATACTTCTGGAAACATAAATTCTATGAGAATGTAATTCACTTTGGTATACTCTCAAACATAGACAAGTCATTGACTTCTCACACGCCATCCTGAAATAACAAAAACCTGAATAAGTATAAATGAAACAATATAGTGTAGATATGATAATTTTACTGAACATATATAAACTACAAGTTAATTGTTGTATAGTGTTGCACAGCTATCTGGTTCATATAAAGTTTTGTTCATCATGTAAGTTCTTGTGTAATATATAACAGTCTATATGTCATGTACATGTAGCAGCAACATTCATCTTAAACATGGCTAAAATAATCTGAATCTACATTATGTGCATGTATCGTGGTGAAGTCACCTCACGTTTTATTTCAAAAATAGTGAATCTAAAATGGAATACCTACTGCATAAATATAAATGCTTACCCAATTGAAGTGTTTTTTTTTTATCTTGACCAATACTTTACAATTGATACAAAGTGATTGTTTTTTTACTCCATAACCCTGGTGCTCAATAGGGCATAGATGTCACACGTTGTGTCCAACAATGAAATAATATATTAATCAGCAAATAGGTGAACAATAGGTGAACAATCTATGTGTTCTGAAAATTATGTACAAAATGTAGATGTACTTTAAGAGCTAACATGATTTTCAATACATTAATGACAGTATTTGCATAAAACAATGCAGCATTATTTCTTAATAGAAACTTAAATTTTAGTTCCTGTTACTGTACAGAGTTATTTAATTTTAAAACAATATTTTTATCATCTTATCTGATATCATTTATAAAATGCTAAATTGCAAATAAGTTACACTGCTTTCAACCGCAATTCAGGAAATTTATCATTATCATTATTTGATAAAATGGGTTGAGAATGTTCAGTTCATGATGATTATTTATAATTATATGTTTACAATGATTACAATCATAGTAAATCATTTGATCATTTAAACCTGTATCAAAACACTTACCAGTACATTTCCTTGTGGTCTCAAACATGCTGGCTATTATCTTAGTACTTAAAAATCTTAAATGTAGGTTGGCTGACCATAATTACTTCATCAGCAAAAAAGTGCATGCTCATAAATGAAAGAAATATCCTGGTAACAGGGCTTCTATAAGTGGAAATTTGGGATTCATTTACTCCTTGATTTTGGCTTCCAAAATGTAATGCTTTTCCTTTTTTTACCTAAAATGTGACTTCCAATGACAGACATTTTGCAGTCTTTGACTGCCAATGTTTCGAACCTAATGGAAGTCCTGCTGGTAGAACATGCTATATGGTTTTCATGGGAAATGTGAATATAATATGATTTATTGTAGATACTACCAAAAAGATAAAAATAATAAATGCATTTTAATATTTATCTATGGTGACATCTTCAATAGTAGTACTAGATCTATTTATTGTATTTCAAAAGCAGCATGCAGTACAGGGATAACATTTTCTTTTTTTTAATTGGATCTTGAATTGTATAATCATAATGTTTATTTCTACGCTTACAACTTTAAAAGAAACTCTGTTTTGAAAGGAAACCCTTAAAATTAAGACATGGAAAGTCGCGTGACTTTGCAAGCGTTTCTCTTACAATGATTAAAAACTCAATTGGGCCAAAAATCGCTCAGCGCGTCACAATTTACAAATAGCAAAAATACGTATGTAATATCAAATAATAGTTATAAAATGAGTAAATTGTAAAATATAATAAATTCTTATTTACGTATTGTAACTTATTTATATAAGATTGAACTGTTTGAAAAAGAGAACAGTCGCCACAGAATCCTTCAAAAACAACTTATTTCAAATATTTGCGATACATTTTAAAACAAATTTACTTTTCAATCAGTTATTCTTTTTAACTTAAGTGTTAATTATGTTCATGAATAAGCATACTTTCTGCTTTTTTCCCCAACATTTTTTTTTTGGTCAGTTGCCCCCTTGTTGCCCCCCAAAAATTTTTTTCCCCGCTGGTTAATTTAGTCCTACCCCTTTCCCCCTCCCGTCTTTAAAAAACAGGTTTTGGGACATGTTTTTATTAATAAATACAAAAAATAAAATAAAAATAAAAAGAATATGATATTCAAACAAGGCATTATCACTTCAGTTACAGAATATGCAAACAGTGTGATTTTGTTAAAACAAAAACAAATTGATGGTTCTACCCTGCTCCCGACCCTACTTCCGACTAAAAGCACATACTTTAACGCCATCCTCATTAACACGCTTAAACTTTATTTCACCCATAGTGTGATTTTCAATCAAACTCTGTATTTGTCCGTAGAAAAAGAATGCATTGTTGAATCTGAAATATTTGAATAAATGTCATCAACAGAACATGATCCGCAAAACAAAATGGATCGATAAACTTAGCCGGAAAACCTTGAAATAACTTCTTAAATTGCCAGATTTGTAAAAAAAAATTAAAAAATCAGAAGTATTAGGAAAATATAGATCTTTTGATCGGTTTAATTTCTTTTCACGTTGATTTAAAGACAGGGAATTGTAACTTGCCGATTTTCTTAAAAGTTTAAAAGAAACATAGGTAAACGTGTGTTTGAATAAAAGATGATGAAAAGTAAAAACATGCAAATTTTAAGTTAACTATAAAACTTGTTTTTTGATACATTTCAGATAGGTAAATTATGAATTTTTTAAATGATTTAAATATTTCTGGAAATGAAATTAATCATCCTTAAAGTTTGAAGAAAGTTTATTTCTTTAGGGATTCTTGTATTTATCTATTTTATACATGAAATGAGTCCTTATTTTTTTATTTATTCAATGATACATAATTTAAAAAAAAATTGAACAGTTAATGTCACTTAATCAGGAAAAAGGAGAACAAGAAGATTTTTTTGATATATTTTTAAGCATACATATATTTTGTAATTTCTTAAAAATAAAACAAATTTGGCATTATCGTTTCTTCCGTTTCAATAGGTTAAATGTCTATATTTATATCAAAGATTTATATCAAAATTAAGATATTACGAATCTTTGATATCACGAATATAAGAAACAATCAGTAAAATAGGCGTAAAGTCGACTTGAAGCTTTTAACTATGACATAAAGATGAGAGCATATAATTTGCCAATTTTCATGACATTTTGTGCATAATCAGTTTTTGAAGTAATTCATTTTTACAGTGTCTGAGAAAAGAACATTTAAATGAAAGTAAAATTAAAAAACAATATAATTACATCAGGTAATATCTTACATATAAACTAATCGTTTTCTCTTTTCCTCTTTAAATAAAGTCTTTATCATATTTTTGTTATTATTATTGAGCTTTATGTAGTATATATGTTGATGATTTTATAATTAATACAGTTTTAGAAAAGTGACATTTTAAGTATTTAAGAATTGGTTGCATCTTAACGTTTTGAAACTTATAAAGTGGAATTCAGTTTTTAAAGAAGTTACATTTCATTTTATGCTGACACATTTTACCGTGTGTTTGGATCAAACAAAGACGATGAGATGTCAAAACAAGGTATTTTTCATAAAATATTTTAACTTTTTTTCTATACATATGAAGAAGAAGAAGAAGCTTTATTCTTTCATAAATCTCACAATACACAATTGACAAAGCCATTATAGCTCATAGTCACATTTTGGTATATACACTTTTGACTTGATATTGGCATTAGTCAACAATAAATCTGTCAGTAAAGTAAACAAGATATATGTGAAAATAGTAAGATGCAAGAAACAGGATACATTACTCTTACAAGATTTAAATGCTTTTGATTTGTAATTACTTCCCTTACCCATTTCAAAATATCTAATACAAAAGAATGTGTCAGACTTTTTCTTAAAAAGTGACTATTTTAAATATTTGTTTTTTGTTCATAATTGAATCTTAAAATGTTCAATCAAGCATTGATATAAAACATAAACTAAGTATGAAAAAATTATTTTGCATCTTCTTATTTTTTTTTTTTTGGTATTATTTGTATTAACTATTTTCTAACATGTCAGTACGTACTTACGTACGCACGTGCTGCGTGCGTAACATACGTACGTATATACATACAATAAAATACATTTGTGTTACCACAACATGATATTTTTACTTCTAATACATTATTACCGCGGTTCAACCCTGTGCAATCAATAAAATTATTAAAGAATGTAACACTATACTATCTAAATATTATATCTACATCTTCTTATTTTCAAATGCTTTGTATACATATACAGATAAATTTTTTATTACTTTTTAACATTTTCTGATGAAAACAATTCTATGGTTTTAAACATGCTTGGTCGAACTCTGTAGTATCTATTTACATATTTATCTCTAATTGTGTCATACATGTTACAACTCAAAAAGGAAAATGAAATTCGTCTTCTAATTTATTACACGATATGCAAAGTCTATTTTCTCTACAGTTCTATTCATCGGCCACATTCTATATTTAATCGATGTGAGGATACTCTCAATCTACATAATGCATTTCTATATTTTTTAACATTAAGTATTTTAAGGTATGGTTGAAAAACCAAAACTACATTATAGATTTATAAAAAGTAGCTCTTGTTGAGATAAAATCCTACTTTGCCATCCTTGTACAAAAACATCCTTTATTCTTGCTTAAAAAATTTGTACAAATATGTTAAAATCTCCTACTCCCTGCGCTAGCCAAACATGATAAAAACCTAGTCTGGATAAAATATTCTTAACACAATGAAGCCCAATTATGATTTTTGAGGTTGATTTCCAAATGTCATTTAACATCATTTTTATATATAATAATTATATATTTATTTTCAGGGCTGCTTGTTACTTTCAACCAATATTTATAATGTACACAATTCTAAGAACTATATAGATCAGTTCTTCCAAGATCGCCGTATATAAAATTCATTTTGTGTGCTTACTTTTACACTAATGTTCGTTTGCAGAACATTGTATGCACCCTTTCAATTTGGTTTGCTTGTAAAAAACCCCACACCTCAGCACCAATAAATAGGAACTGGTTAATTAGTTATCAAACAGGTCTAAGACAAAACATGATCTGAAGACAAATTAACAAACCTAGACATATAACATTTTAACTTAAAAATTGCCTTTAAAAACTTGCCCTGATAACGTGTTACAGGCTTCCCTTAAAGGAGCCACCTTGACGTAAAAACAATTCCTAGGTACGTATATTTATTGACGATTTCTAAAATATTTCCATCATAATAAAAAGCCAAGTTATTTGGTAAAACGCCCCCCCTTTTCGAAAATATTATCACTTTTGTTTTATCTTTATTTAAGCTTAATTTCCATCTGGAACAATATTCATGTAAAATATTAAGACTTGTCTGTAGTTCTTCAGCAGAGTTTGCTAAAAGAAACAATATCATCAGCATACATCAATAAAAATAGTTTCAATGATCCTATATCTAACACCCTCTGCCCTTAATGAACAATTCTTCTTCTAAATCGTTTAAATACATGGCAAACAGAAAAGGACTCAAAGATTCACCTTGTCTTACTCCAGATAACTATCAAAAATAGAAACCTGTCTCACCATATAATTTTACTCTTGAACGTACGTGTGCATACATTGATTGAATAATATTAAATAACTTACCCCTTACACCAATTTGAATAATTTATACCATATATTCGGTCTTACTAAGTAGTCAAACGCTTTCGAAAAAATCAACAAAGACACAAAATAATTTTTATTTTGATTAAGAACATGATTAATAAGACTATTAAGAACAAAAAATATTATTCAACAGTCCCCATTTTTCGCTCTAAAACCTGCTTGAGCTTCAACATATATATAGTAATTTTCAGGCCCATAAAGTAAGTCGTTTTGTTAATAATACTTGTAAATAATTTTCCAACGACACTTAAAAGAGTAATTCCTCTAAAATTTTGAGGCATTATCTAGACTACCCTTTTTATGAAAGGGATGATATATCCTTCACTCCATGAGGTTGGAAAATAACCTTTTTCAAGAATTTTATTAAATAATTTCAAAATATGTAAAGCTAAGATATCCTTTCCATAGACTAAGAATTCGTTTATAATACCGTCTGGGCCTGCACTACGACCTAAGTTCAGGTCCACAATACCCTGTAATATTTCTTCCATAGTAAACATATTACATGATAGATAAATTAAGTTTTTAAGATGATCTATATAGTTCCGGAAATGAAATTAATCGTGATTTAATTGCAGAAAAGTTATTTTGAAACGGGACAACAAGTCATAAACATCAAAATTACATAATTACGCAGTGAGACATTAGACAACAAATGGAATTTTGAAAAGGACTAGCACAAATCAAACAAAAGTCGACTTGACTTAAATCAGTTTAAATATTTAGTTTCCAACCGGTTTAACCTTAAGGAACTTTAGGTTTACCCTCCGCCCGTCTGTACTTCCGACCGTCCATTCGTACATCTGTTCTTCCGCCAGTCCGCCTGTCCACAAATCGGGATCCAATGATAACGCAAGAAGTACTGAATAATTTTTTTATTAAACTTGATGTAAGATACATGGCAGTTTGGAGATAGCAAATGAACACATTATTATACATTATTTACATCATGTATCGCCGTATTTCTTCAATGCTGCATTTTTCTAAAAATAATATTCGACGTGAACTACTTTTGTAACATCAATTATAGCCCTCCTCTGTACAATTATCAATGTGGCCATACCACGTGACTTTTCGGGTACGGAGCACGCCGATTTTATACCCGATTCAGTAAGTTTTTTTATTTGTAACTTATTTATTACTCAATCGATTTTGATCTGATAAGGCGCAGAGTACCCTTAATTATATCAGCTTTCCACGGTATATCAAAATTCTAAAACCCTCTGAATGGTTTTTAAGAATATTCGTGTACAGATTTCTTTTCAAAGACGGGACCGGGGGAACGAAACACACTCATTTCTCATAACAAGCGAATTCTAGCAAACCATATGTTTTTGTCACTATTTCATAGAAAAATACATGTTAAATCTGATAGATTTACTATGTCCAATGTGTGAGTGAATGCAGCGATGTTTTAGCATATTTTCATAAAGTTATGTTGAAATGGTATAGAACACACTGTTATTTCAAAAGATAAAGTACAAACAAAATTTCTGTCTTTTTTATTTATTAATTTAAACGAGAACCCTGGGCCTGTTTTGCAATGTATCATTATTGTATTCAGGATTATTAAAAAATAAAAGAACATTTTGAGAGAACGTCGATTGTATTTCACTTTTAATTTTTTTATTAGTTTAAATTTGTGAAGTGTAAGATATGTTTTTGCTTGATAATGAAAATAATAAAACAAGGTCATGACCTAAATCGCTGAAAAATATCATTACTTCGTAACATTATATATTTGTTTATAATAAGTAAGTCACTAGATACAATTTTTCAATATCATGGTCATGTTAAATTAAAAAATGTAGTTGCCATGGCTAAAATGTTTAAGGTTTAAAGACATGAAGCTTTAAAAATAAAAATAACGTTTAATTCAGGTAATGTCAGTCATTTTTGGTTTGGTTTCACGTCTCATCAAAACTGACATGATCATGTGGCGACTTTCTAGTTTTACAAGAGCCCCTTTGGGTATAATTAGGGTACGAATGGGCACCTGGTAGAACGACCGACGTTCTGTAAGCTACTTAGAAAACATTCTCACATGAAAAACATCGAAGTCCCTAGTGGTCACAAACTTACTTCATGTAGTATATAAAATAGAACGCAGCTTTCAAAATACATAGCATTTGATTGACAAAATGGGTATTATTAAAAGATCACTTTATTTTTAACACAACCACGCAAACACACGTATCCATGAGCTCATGTACGTAAAGCATTTTTAAATGAAATTTGGTCATTGACAATAAGTCTTGTGAGTTACTGATAACTACAATGAAAATGAAACTAAGAGAGTCCAAGATAGGCATGATTTTACCAAAAGGTCTTACATGTCTATGTAACAATGTTACCTTGAACAAACTACATTACGTTATATAACAGGCCTTGTTCCCATATGTATTCTTTAACTTATCCGGCTTTTAGTTTTGATTGCACGAAAGGCTGCGGAATATCTTTGTCCATACGTAGATACTTTGATAATCTAAATACATGCAGTTAGTTTCGGACCCTGGCAGATCAATCATGTCAAATATCATGTGGCAGAAAATGCCAGCGTTTTTCTCAAAATCTGATTATTTAAATAAAACTTTGCAAGGAACATATATTTCCAACTTACTCCTAACTACTTGTTTGTTTTTTTTATTCATTCTAGCTTCAGACATTTCTATATACCAAATTAATTGAATGAAAGAATCGACAGATGTCCATGTATTTTACAAATCGTTTTATAATCCGAAAAAAATATAAATAACTATTTCAAATGGAAAACAAAACAGAACAGAACATAAATTTTAAATTTGTTCCGTATCTCAACCTAAAATGTTTGCATGAGTTCCGTATCATTTCATTATAACTTAATTAACTTGTGCTAAAGCAACAAATAAAGATTAACATTTAAAGTGTTTCTGAAAATCGCATTTCTTAAAAATTAATTTCAAATATCTACTTTTGTGTTACCCTGTTCCGTCCTTCCGTCATTCCGTCCTTCCGCCATTCTGCCATTCCGTCATCATCAGTTTCCGTTCATTATCTTAGTAATGGTTGCACACATTCAATTCAAGTTTGGCATATGGATATATCATGAGAAAATACAGGTCAAGTAAGAATATGGTCATGGTTCGCTGATTTTAGGCAGAGTTATGCCCCTTTTACTTTGAAAATAATATGAAATTTTCAGTTTCTGTTCATTAAATCTCCAACGGTATTACACTTTCAACTTAAACTTGACATATGGATATGTCATGAGAAAATACAGGCCAAGTTCGAATTTTGTCACGGTTCGATGATTTTTTGCAGAGTTATCCCCCTTTTACTTTGAAAATAATATGAAAGTTTCAGTTTCCGTTCATTATCTCCCCAACGGTATTGAACATTCAAGTCAAATTTGACATATGGGTACGTCAAAGTAATGCACAGGTCAAGTTCGAATTTGGTCATCGTTCGATGATTTTTGGCAGAGTTATGTCCCTTTAACTTTGAAAAAAAAGGAAATTTTCAGTTCCCATTCATTATCTCCTAAACAGTTGTACATATTCAACTCAAATTAAAGATATGGATATGTCATAACAATGCATTTGTCAATTTTGAATTTTGTAATGGTTTGATGATAGCTGACAGAGTTATCCCTCTTGAACTTTGAAAAAAAATCAGAAATTTTAAGTTCCGTTCATTATCTCACATTCAACTCAAATTTGACATAAACATATATCTTAATAAGCAGTTCAAGTTTGAATTTGTTCGTGGTTCAATGATTTTGGACAAAGTTTTTGAATGTTGGAAAAATTTTGAATTTTCAGTTTCATCACTCATATTTTTGTTGAAATGTATGAAGCCATTATTTTGGCTGCAAATATGCAATATGCATTTTACAAAAGGTTAACACTGAATAGTTTCAGTGCCTTGAACTTTGTTTAAAAATGGTTTGTGTTAACATTGAATAGTTTTCAGGGCTTTGAACTTTAAATCAAAACAATAATTTGTTCAAACAAATTTGGAACTAAATATTATAACATTTGAAATTTCGGCTGCATGCGGGGGCATCCGAAAGCCAAATATTAATTGCGCAACATTTAAAATCGAATTGTGCGCGACGTACTCTCAAATGTTCTTTTTTTTTTAATAATCCTGTTTACATCAAGCTGTAAGCATAATGATACATTGCAAAACAGGTCCTAGGGTTATATTCTAAATTAATAAAAATATATAACTAGGGAAAAATCACACACATTATAATAGGAATTAAATTTTCATATATTTCATTTTAGGATTATTTCAAAGACAGAAAATGTGTGTGTACCGTATCTTTTGAAATAACAGTGTGTTCCGTACCATTTCAACATAAATATGAATAAACATCACTGCATTCACTCCATACTATGGACATAGTAAATCGATCAGATTTAACATGTAATCGTGACAAAAACAAATGACTTACTAGAAATCGCTTGTTATGACAAATGAGTGTGTACCTTCCCCTCGGCCCCGGCTATGAAAAGAAAACTGTACACGAATGTTCTCAAAAAACATTCAGGGTTTTTTAGAATTTTAGTTCATATAATTACGGGTACTCTGCGCCTTATCTGATCAAAATCGGTTGAGTAATAAAAAAGTTACAAATAAAAAACATGAATCGGGTGAAAATCGGCGAAAGTCATGTGGTATGGCCACATTGAATTATGTCACTGAGGATTTGGGGACATTTCCATGTGAAATATACTAAAATATGCCGTAAACAGTGTGAACAGATGAATGAAACTTCACCCTTCATGTGCCTAACTGTTTGCATTACATGTAATAGATAAATGTTTAAAATTAACTGTTTTTCTGATAGTAGCAATACAAAGTGTTCATCATAACATGCGGAATATTCATTGTTCGTGTATACGCCGACAAAACAGAAGTTACTTTCTTAGCTGTACATTGTCAAACAATCATGATTCGGATCAGCATATTCCAGCTTACACTTTTTTAATAGGAGATAAAATAAACTCCGCCCATTTTCCCGCCCACTTCATCATCGTGAATAACCGTATTTATCCGCTCATTTTCGGTATTTATCGTCAGCGACAAGAAGGAAACAAGAATACACACCGGCGTAGTTTCTGTTTACTGCACCTTTTATATGTTTGGTTATTTACCAAACATGATTCACTTTCATGATTTCCATTCTATGCCTTTATTCAATCAATATCAGGGGACTTTAAATAATTATAGACATATAAATATGGAATAGTTGTAGATACCACATTTCCTAGAAAAAGAAAAAAATATTAAAAACAAAAACAAAAAAAAACTCACTTGGTTACTTACTGTCTGATGTTAAACATTTTTCAAGGCAATACAAACTATTGATAAAACTATATTAAACGACAAATACATTTCACTTAGTGGATTCCAATTTGCATAGGAATGAGTAACATTGACAGTTTAGCTGCTACCTTACTACTTTTCAAATCAACATCTGATAGAGATTTTGATACGACTAAATACTAATACAGACTAAATTATGGCTGTTGTCTTTCCTAGTAGTAGTCTTTTACTATTACATTTGTAACCTTAATTCTAATGTATATATGACTTGACAAGAAATTTTTTTTAACAATAGTAAAATTAAAACCAAAGTTGTATGTACCCTTTCGTACATTACTTTTTATTTTTGCCATACTGCATAAATATAATTCCCCATTTTTACATATTTTTTTAATAACAATATTTAATTTATGTATACCTTGTTAATTATATCTCTAAGAAAGCCATCACTTACAAAACTTAATAAATATTCTGTGTAGCATTTCAAGTACATATAAATAGTTCTCTGCTTTTGAACAGATAGACAACTGTAACAGCTATTGACAGCATGTATACACATATTTTAGAGCCGTTACTGATTCAGTACAATGCATAAAAGAAGACCTTAACCTACCCCAGCTTATATATATTTAATAATGAAAGGCGAAATCACATCTAGCTCTGACTCAAATTACCTCCCAATGGAGGTAAACAGAGATGCTAGGATACACTGAATATTTAGTTCAACATTAATATGGGACAAATTCAAAGGTTTTAGGTTATTCAACGGAATTATTGATAGTAAACTTTGAATAGTTCCGTGGTTATACACTTGGTAAAAAATTTGGGTTTTTCTACAACCCAATATAGTCATTTAACGAAAGGCACAGGCTTACTGTTCAGATCTCTATTCGTGTAGCCAAAAGTGACTTCTATGCATAGTACTGTTTGCTGACAAGCGGACGGTACTTCCGTTGTAACATTTGAAGGCACATCAACCCTATCGAGAAGAAAAGTGGTTTGTGTCATTATATATGGGAAACATTCCCTTATGTTAATTCACCAACTTTAGTTTTTTCATATTATTATGCTCATTATCAGTATAAACGTTGTAACATTGTTATATTATATCTAAACCAATTTTGCATTACTGGAGTATCTTGTACTAGAATACGTTTTAACAAAATCAGAGGATATACGAAGTAAACTGTAATGCAGTTGATAACTGTGAAATTTATAACAGTTTTATATAATTTGAAATTTTGTTGTACCAGCAAGAGTTACCTCTCTTTATATTCTGCTTTCGTGAAAATTTGCTCCGCCTATTAATTCTCGTCTATTATCGTGATAATTCCATATATGGAAGTCGCAAAATCGTTTACAAATGTTAATCGCGCTGAGAGTGTCAACTGATACAGTTACATGAACGTCATGATGCACTGCATTAAACGTGTTGTGTACGTTACATATCGTTTACATATCTACATGTCGCAAATTTGAAGTAATACATTTCTAAATACTGTTTGCAATTTATTTAAGTTGAATGTTTACAGCTTCCATTTGATCAAATCGAGATAATCAAAACGCTTAGTACCAGTGCAGCATGTAAAACTCGGATCGACAATTAAATTTTTACTAATCTGTTTTGTAGAACCGAAGTATGCATTGTCAAGCTTCAAAGGCTGAATTTTTGGCAACGAATCGCCTTCATATGTGCCAAAACTTCACTGTATCTAATTTATTGTATGTCTCATAAATAATTTAATTCCCCGGAGATGTATGTAATAGAAGTTAGGATGGTCGGATTAAATCGATTAAATAATATCTTTCTTTTTTATTAAAAACTGTCAACAATTTATATGAATTGGTATTTAACAAAAAGATATATATTATCTAGTTCTCATTTGTATAATTATCGTAAGTATGTTTTAAAATAAAACAAACGCTATCTAGATTTATTTCTTAATGAAATAACCATTATATATAGTCACCGCCGCCATAGACAAAACTGATCACAAAACTATAATAATACATATAAAACATGTTATCCTGTTCCTGGAGCTGAGTAACATTCCCGTAATTTTGATTTATACTATTTAAACGGAATTTCATACACGCATTCACAGGCAGAGTGACACTGATTTAATGATATTAATTATTATCATTATTACTATTGTTGTTGATGTTGTCGTGGTGGTGGTTGATGTGATGGTGGTGGTTGTGGTGTTGGTGGTGGATGCGGCGGCTGCTGCTGCTATCATTATTTTTTTTTGTAATGGAGGGTCACCGGTTTCAACCTCCAAGTCTCAGGAAGAGTCAACACGACTACACATTTTTCACAGAGTAGATTGTTGCTTGCAATTAAATAAATTTGTTCACTAAATTTTATAGAGGGTGATTTGTGTCACATGAAAACCGACAAAGTACAAAAAGTAACCGGGCGCCAGATGAAAGCATGAAAATACCACAAAGTGATTCGTTTGTTGTATTTTTATGTTTTCGTCCTGTGCACAACATGGCACGAATCAGCCTCCATAAGATTTCTTGTCTATAAAAAAAGGTAAGCTTTTTTATCTGGACAAAGAATTAGATATTTTACATGTATATATTGGCACAGTTATGTTCAATTTTAAATTGACTCGATATAAATAATGGCGCAACCAATAACTGTCTCAGCCCTTTTTAGTGAAAATAATTATACAAAATATAATTTGTTATTTTAATGGAACCAAAGTGATCCCTCAGAAGCATTTATCACAACAAAATTACAAGAGAATTGCAGACTCGGTTTTAATCTGTACATGAGGGATAATGTTTACGTGCAACATCCCTCACGCCCCCTTGCACTGGCTTTAGCGGTACTCAATTCTCAACACTTATTAGTTCTGGCATCAATGAGTCCGAAGGACCAGAAAAATATATCAACACTGAAGTGAAGTACGGGCAACTTTTTACGGCTGCCACACAGCACTTGACACCTGCTGTTGTGAAGTATAAAAAATATGGAACCAGTGATCCCTCAGAAGCATTAATAACAACAAAATTACCAAAAATTACAAGAGAATTGCAGACTCGGTTTTATTGAGTCTGTACATGAGGGATAATGAATATGTGCAACATCCCCCACGCCCCTAGCACCGGCTTTTGCGTTACTCAGTTCTCAACACTTATTAGTGCTAGCATCAATTAACCCGAAGGACCAGAAAAATATAACAACACTGAAGTAAAGTACGTGGCAACGTTTTACAGCTGCCACACAGCACTTGACACCTACTGTTGTGAAGTATAAAAATATGGAACCAAAGTGATACCTCAGACACATTAATCACAACAAAATTACAAGAGAATTGCATAACTGTTCATTATTAAAGAGATAATGTGTAGCCCGACGGATAGCTCAGTTGGTCTTCTGACGGTCATGGGTTTGAGTCATGGTCAGGCAGTTTCAGTCAGGGTTTTGAAGTGGTTTTCGACTGACACATGTATGATTCATTTAACAGATTGTATTAAATTTGAAATGGACAAAGGCAGTAGTGTATGCATTATACTTTTAGATCTACTAAAAGCATTTGATACAGTTAATCACACTATACTGCAAATAAAACTTCAAGCATCTGCCATAGGTTATGACATTCTTACATGGTTCAAGTCTTATCTCTTATAGAAAGCAGCTGGTGGATGTGGCTGGTACTCATTCTACTACTGCTCCGAGTACATACGGTGTCCCCCAGGGTTTCTTTCTAGGTTCTCTTTTATGTTTAATATATGTCAATGACATGTCTGCAACCCTAAGCATTAAGCTTTTATTATATGCTGATGACTTGTGTATTCTTGTATCTGGTAAAATAAATCTGAAGAAATTCTCTCTTATGGCACGAGTCTTATTAGTGATTGGTTAATTGACTATATAAATTGTCTTTACATCTTGGGATGACAGAGTCTATTCTTTTGGGTTCAAGTTTCAACTGAAACAGGGTTCTAGCTTTCAGGTCACATGTAATGGTTCTGATATAAAGTAAATATTTTCTGTGCAAGTCTTGATCAAATATATTTTGCGTCGCCTTTGATGCTATGCATCAATGCTTTTCTTGTTGAAAACTTGAAATGATACAATATGTAATTAGAGAGTAAATGTTGGATTTAGGATATTAAAAGTATTTAATAATTGGACACTTAGTTGGATTTGACAAAATATGCGACCTAGAAACCAAACAAATAATTTGTATTGAAAGTAAACAGTAAGCACTGATAGTAAAACTGAACAACTGAGTTTGTTAAATTAAAATCATTAAAGATTATATATGTGAAGCATACAAATATACTAATGGTCGAATGAAAATCATGTAGTTCGTTTATATCAGCTTACCCGTCTAAGTTTGATTATATGATACATTAGCTAATGTTAGCAAATTCTATCTTATTTCACTGCGTATCGCTCCTTACAATTTAAATTTTTTCCATGCAATTGGTTGATGAGACGGTCTGAACAGCAGCATGACGTATCTGACAAATCTAAATTGTTGGACTTAGGCCAAAATAATAATGTTTTAACAGAGTGACAAGCGGGTTTATGAATGCAAGACCTGTCGCAGTTCTAGTCTAGTTTTAAATAAAAGCTTAGACGTTCCAAAATATATAGGTTTGTGGAAACATTAGATATTTATTATTCTCTGCATTTCTGTAAAAATACGGGCATCAGAAAATGTTTCTTATTATTATGTTCTTCTTTTTCTATCAAATTATAATCATGGTTAAATGCAATATAATTCATATAATTTTATCTTTGTCATTTGTTTTCTAGTCATCTGTAAATGCCACAGTGAGTAGAGATTACAAGACATTTGAATAACAAGATAATCCCCTGAGAAAGTCAGGTACTTTTAAGATGGAACTCAAACAGAGATTTAAGACAGTGTCAAGTGTACCGCATATAAATTGCAAGATAGGAGTATTACCAGGAGCAAGCCTTCTTCAGGTATTTTAAATTGTTGCTGTTCCTGTGAAACTTCTCGGGGAAATGCTTATTAAGTGCATGAGAGAAAATGGCGTAGTAAAACATATAAACTAGTGCATATATATCTCAGATATCTGGTTTTTGGTCATTGTTTGATTAAAAGTATTGACATTGTAAGAGATGTGTCGTGCAACTTCATGAAAATACCAACAATCAATGCAACAATTCCTTTGAGAATCATCTGCAATTAAATTATGAAAACAACATTACTTTACCGTTTATAAATTTTCTTTAAATATCATGTGATATAGCTTTAAACCTTATGAAAACTCGAAGCAAAATGATTCCTAAACTGTTGGAATACGAATAGGTATGTCGAGAAAATGACATATAAACATTTGATCAGTTTAACATTTTTTTTGTAGACGACGAATACCAATTGCAGCTCAGAACAAATTACAGAACATGTTAAAAAGTCTGAAGAAACAGGCAGAAATGCCATTGTTGGTCAGATCAGTGCCGGGATATATAATAATATAAGAACATCTGAAGAAGATAAGGTTTGTGGTACTTTATTACAAAAATAGTATAGTTATAAAGAATACGTATTTGAGATTGTTTTTTTCTTCTTCTTTTTGTATATTATTTGTTGTTGTTGTTTTGTTGTTTTTGTTGTTGGTGGAGAGATTGTAATCCATGCATCTTCTTGTACACAGAAATATGGGAAATTTTGCACACAAGTCTTTTTTGTCCAGACCAATATCAATTTTCCAATAACATTCCATTCCTGACAATTCAAAATGGTTTATATTTTCATTTTAGGAGACAGTATATATATTTTTTACTACTTTTTTTAAAAAAGGCAATAAATTGTTATTTATAATTGAACAGCTAAATGAATATCAAAGCATGGTTTTGTCAATAAATCTCCAAAACAGATTTGATTGGTATCCTATAAAAAAATGAACCCAACCATGCAACATTTATACATCTTAATTAGAAATATGATGTTTTAGTACTTGGTTAGTATTTTTGTTAAGAACATAGTGATTTTCTCATGTTCACCGATTGCATTAATCTTAACGTTTTTTTGTTTTTTTTGCAAAATTTAGCTGCTCGTTTTATAAATAACAAAAACATTATTGCTGAACTAGAAATAGAAGAATCACTCTGACCATCATTTTTTTAGCTTATGTAAAGTTCTAGCAGGCTAAACATCATTCAGATAAATTTCCAGACCCAGCAAACATTACATATAGGACCGATGTCAGCCCGATATCATCTGCAATGTCGGCCCGATATCGGCATCCCATGTTGGCTTGACGTCGGATGTGCAACTTTGGTCAAAGTCGAGCCGATATCGGTTTACCGACTTACAGCCAAGATCATACATACATTCATAATAAGCTTTTTTACCTTCTACCAGCATAGCAGTTTGCTTCCATTACACAGGGGGCTGTAACAAAAAACAAAACATATATTTATTTTGCAAAACCTTTAATTACATCAGCAAAATTAAACATTCATATACATGATATTAATATATTCGTACATACTTCAATGTTTAAGTACCATGTATGTTGAACTTAACTTACGGTTTTTATCTTACTAACACACACATAACTTAAACAATAATGTTTACATGTTTCCTAGAAATGTCAGTCAAAAACAAAATGTTTGAACAAAAATACCCAAGTCATGTGACTGACAACTACAACCTTACCATAGCAATACTATTTTTTCTTAAGATAAAGTAAGCTCAGTGGCATTTTCTTACTTGTTCCTTTGCCTTTTTAAAATCTTTTGCTAAAATTGTAACTAAATTACACTTGTTACACAAAGATAACTTTTAAAGATATAATGGAATAAAATTAAATCAAGGTGCAATATACGACCTAGTAAATGCTAAATATATATCATTTGAGAATAAGTGTAGTGTATACATGTAGACTTGAAATCTGGGAAGTCTGGGAAGTGTCATGCTGTTATCTTAATTATATATAGTAACTGTATTTTAGCTCTTGCATAATGATACAGATTCCAGATCAAAAATTTAAGTTAAACTTGAAAAGACTCTAGTTGACTTTTTCACATTAAAATGTTGAATAGTAAAGTTAATCAGCATTTTGTAATTTGTAAATGAGTAAATAATGTTGGTGTCAATTATGGTTCCTCCTGATTAATATGAACTTCTTCATTTGTTTGGTTTTCCAGACATTATTTTTTCCACCATCTCTTGCCAGATGACGCTATTTTCTGTTATCAATTTTCACCTCGGCAACTGTTGCTCTCTTTTATCATCACGACTTCTAAAACAAACAAAAATTAGAAGAAACCTTATAAGAACACTCATATATAGTTCATATCCCTGCAGTACGTAAGCTACAAATATTGTCTTGATCTTTATAAAATATATTTTTAAAACATTTATGCTAATAATTCAGTAAAAAAACAACAAATTATGAAACATTACACAGTAACTCTAAAAGCTCAATATGAATAATTATATTTTCATTATTTTAGAAATTATTTTTGTCTTAAACAAGCATAAACTTACTCATTCTAAGTATTGCTTAGGACTCTGTATCGCCTTGGACATTTTTTTCCTTCTCCAAAACCAGCTATTTTAGTAGTCAGCACTCTGATTCAGGAATCTGTTTAATTGTCACATCACAGACAGATGATTTACCTGCAATGAATCATTTATATTTCAAACATCATACTAAATAGAAAAAAATTCAAAATAATTATATTCACATTTTTATTACTAAAGGACAAGGTTAAGAACAATGTCCTTTCAAAATGCAGACAGCCACTGTCCATATATTTCATATCATAACTTCTATATTAATTAAGATGTTTTCAAACTTAACACATTTTTTTTGAAGAAATATATTATCATGTACAAACTTAAGCAAAACGTGCATGCACCTTTCACGCAATCTTGATGATTGTAATGCTTTTGTGGGTCACTTTTTTCCACATATTTTAATCTGATTAAAACAGAATTACACATAATTTATATATTTATCTATTGTTTCAAAATCATTAATTTCACAAATTTGAACTAAATCACTCACCCAGACATTAAAGCATATCATCTTATCCAAAAAGCCAGCTTGACCTCTTCCAAGTGTTCATTGCTACACACTGATAGATTAGGCTGTAAGAAAATGTTCATGGCTCTAGCTGGACTTGAATTATTCTCTTTTACTGGAAAAACTTGGTTGTAAGTCTCAAAAATTTAACATTGCTCAGCATTTTTTCTTTAAGTGTAAAGAGATAGATCTCAAATTAAGAACACTAACACATCTTGCAGATGCTGTAAATAAATGTTAACTTCTTATAGTTATGATAAAAAATCATATCTATAAATGAAATCATCAAAAAAGAAGCGCATAAATGATTACAAAAATTATAATCTTTTTAAGAAATCAATTAATGTTATTGATTAACATTTTCATTTGACACATCTATCGTAATTATATTTTTTTTAATAAACATAAAAAGAAAAGTAAAATTTCATGTTTGTTTATTCCCTCTCAGCGCTCAATTTCTTTTAACAATTAAAAAACAGTCGCGAAAGTGTATTACAAAACAATTTTGGCAAACAAAATATGAATTTCACAAACCTACGTTCGAAATATCGATGACGTTGAAAACATTATTAACTCAACAATGAATCTCTCCGACAAGCACAAGTATTTTATAAATTAAGCAGTAGTAACTGCTAAAAATCATTTTTTTGAGTTTGGGCGCAAAATTCCCCGGATGGCAGATGAGCTATAAAAATAACACGTTATGCAAACCACTAACAATAAATCGGCAACAGACATGGAACCGATATAACTACGGTGTTATATTTTATGAAAACGGCTAAATAACTCTTTACAAAAGCATCGATTTCTTGCTCAAATGAATTTGACTAGAATATATTGAAAAACTCAATTAATTGAATAACAGGAAATAAATGTATATCGGACCTAAATCGGACCTGCTCTTTAACAAGTTTGTCTATATCAGTTAGATATCGGTAGCGGAAATCCAACTACGATATAAAAATATATATATTTTCTGGGGATGGCTTGGCAGATAAGTGGGCTTATTACATCACTAGCACTTGTTTTTATACGGCAGAATAATCAGAATAATCATACAGTTTAACTGTAGATATTTTTTTACAAAAAGTTAATGTTTTCCTACAGCGATACACTGAATGTATACTACATGTATCAAATTTCAATGTAAACCTTTTACTTTGCGTATATTAAACTCTCTATACATAAAAAAAGGTCAAATTCGTTAAAAATCACAAAATATGCGAGTTTAGAGAGAGATTTTACATCAGTTTAGGAATTAGGAGAGACACACTGATAGTGTGTAGCGTTTATTTTTTTGTTGAGAAGAGAATTTGTTGTTTTGAAGGGAGTTTTGTTGTTTTGTTGAAGTTGGTTGAATGTTATTATGGTGATCTGAATTGATCATGGTTTATTGGTTGTAATTAGTTGTTTTTGTTGTTGAGTTATATCTGTTAGGTAAGATATACTTCGTTGAAATTGGCTGAATGTTTGTCTGGTCAAGATTATATTAGTTGATGCTTTGTTTTGAGAATATATGTAAATATTGTGTGCTTTAGTTTGCTTTTCTGATGCTGATTAGATTGTGTGAAGTTAATATTGCTGGATAAATGTTTGTGGTTTATAGTGTATCTAAGAGTTGTAAAAAATAGTCATTTCTGTGTTCTTCATTTTGTGGTGATTTTTATTGTTTTGTTTGATTATAAGTTGTTAAGAGCTTGGGCTTGCCAGGTGTCTAGTATTGTTTCGTATAAAAGACGTATACATTAAAAGATATTTCGTATAAGTGGCTGATAAATAATGTGTGTTTGTTTTGGGTGTGAATAATGATCAAAGTTCTTTGTTTTGGGTGTAAATAATAGTCGGAGTTTGTTGTTTAAATGTATATATTGATTTGAGATAGAAAAAGATAAAAATACCTAAAAAATAGTGTTAACTAAACAATTACATGCTAGTTTTCCAACTGAGAATATTTCAATTTTATGTCAGGCGGTGCTGCCCAGCCCCCATATCTTGGAAATTGGTTCTAGTATTTATTACTAAATCTTTTCTTAGATTAAATAACATCAAGGCAGTCATTTCTCCTGACAATTTGGGGGCTCGTCCGGGATATTCTCTTTAAGTTGGAATCTTTCCTGGCAAAATATTGTTTGTTTAACTTTGAAAAAAATATTGTTAAACCTTAGATCATTTTCAATCTGTTGGTAAAATGGAGCAGTGTAAAAGCTGTTAGGCGAAAATCGATAAACCTGCGGGTAGTTTTATATACAAGTAAACACTCTGTACAATATAATTTAAATAGAGGTTTATATGTAGAGAAGCGGTGACGGACTGTGTTTAAATTGTATGTATACTGAAGAAGTAATTGCACTTTAGCAGGAGAGCACCCTTTGTTGAATACTGTTTATACGGTGATAAATTTAAGTGGTTTTGGATAGACATTTGTTGTGATAATTTGAATCATTGTGTAAGTAAGTTTATATCAATGATAAAGATATAGCTTATAATCCGTTGAAGTTACAAACATCAGTAATTGATAAAAGTTTATAACCGGTGTCCAGTGGGTGATTATTCATAAAAGTGTATGTAATAATTGAATAGATAGTTTTTGCCGCCTGTGCTCAGTTGGTTGTTGTCATAGTTTACATAGTTGTTATACACTACAAGAAGGTTAATATCGGTGCCCTGGTTGTTACTGTTATTATAAGTTCATTTTCGGTGCCCGGTAGGTGCCATCTTATATAGAGATAAGATTTGGAAAAACAATTGTCGGTGCTACAGAGGTACACCATTTTGTTGAGTAATAAGTGTTTATTTTACGGGTTTCGTAAAAGTTGAATATATTATTGAATAGTAATCCATTATTAAGCAATTATGGATTATGAGGAATGGGTGTCATTGGGAGAGAGGCTTGGGTTGAAGGACGGGGATTTACGTGATTATGTTCAAAAGAAAGAATTAGAATATCTTGATAGAGAAGAGAGAAATATTAGACGTGAAGAAGATAAACGGCGATTTGAGGCAGAGCGTTTAGAAAAAGAAGCTGAACGTGAGGAAGAGCGACGGCGATTTGAGGCCGAGCGTCTAGAAAAAGAAGCTGAACGTGAGGAAAAGAAACGTTTATTTCGTCCTGAAGTAGGGATTAAAACGAAAGAGCAAGAAATAGAATTAATGAAGTTATTTAAATCGAAGCTGTGGATTCCCCGTCTAACACAGGTTTGAGGCAAAAATTGCCTAAATTTGAAGAGTCAAAAGATGACATAGATGCTTATATAGAGCGTTTTGAAAGATTCTCTATTAGTCAAGGATAGACAGAAGATACATGGGCAATAAGCTTAAGTTCGTTATTAACGGGGAAAGGTCTTGAAGTTTACATTAGTATGCCTCCTGAGCAAGCATCAGACTATCAAGAATTAAAAACAGCAGTTTTGAAAAGATACCATAAGCCGGAACAAGGGGAGACTGTAAAGCAATTTATGGCTCGCTTAGATAGGTACTTTAGTAGATGGACAGAAATGGCCGACGCTGCGGATACTGTAGATAAATTGAAAGATCTTATCATTAGAGAGCAATTTGTCAAAGTTTGTTCAACAGAGCTAGCTCTTTTTCTTAAAGAACGAAAGCCAAAGGATCGTAGTGATGTATTCTCTTTGGCTGAACAATACTTAGAGGCTCAGGGCGGTAAGATTACAAATAGTAAAAGCTTGAAAGTTGCCAATTTTTCAAATAAATCACCAATACGCCTTAATCAAGGTAATCTATCGAAACCAATGCAGCACTATCACAGAGAAAATAGAAAAGTTACATGCTTCGTATGTAATAAAGAGTGCCATGTGGCCAGAGATTGTCGAGATCAGACTAAGAAAAGATATGGGGCTGTTGCAATGTCATATGGAGAGCAAAATAGAAATTACTTTAAAACAAATCGGGATTCTTCACCAAGGAACTGGCGTAGTACGCCTGGAGAAAATAGACGTGATGGTAGATCAGATGATAAGAAAGTATCGGGGTTATGTATGTTAATTTCTCCAACAAGTTCTTATGATGGCTGTATTGAAGAGGGGAAACTTAAATTAGCAAATGGCAATTCTGTGCCTGTCATAAGGAGTAGCTGTACAATTGAATCATTAGAAGGTGAACGTAAATTTGATCTGAAACTAGGATATTTTGGTAATCAAGAGGTGAAAGTTCTAAGAGACACTGGTTGTGAGTTAGCAGTAGTAAGAAAGTAGTTAGTGGAAGAAGATCAAATGCTGAATAAAATTTGTGTCATGATAGCAATAGATTGTCGGGCCAGGTTGGTACCCATGGCAAAAATAGACATTGTTACACCTTATTATAAGGGTGAAATAGAAGCTATGGTTTTAGAGTCATCAACTGGTGACTTAGTCTTGGGCACTATTCAGGGTGTACTTGATAAGCCAAATGAGAAGTGGGTTAGCAGAGAAGTAACAAACATAGCTGCTGTTGTTACTAAAGCACAGACAGAAAAAAAGAAGAAAGCAATGAAACCTCTTAAAGTTCACAAGGTCGAAGATAACGAAATAACGGTAGATGTTCTTAAAGGTCCACTACTAAGACCCAATAAAAAGTATGCTAAACAAAAGACATTTTTCTTATCACCTCAAAATTGTTCAAGTATGTAAAACTGAGTAGATTGAAATCATATTATGATTATAATATTTCTATACGACCACTTAATCAATGCCATTGTCGTGCCAGTTTTTAAACCGAACGAACGTTTTCCGATTTCCCCCGAATGCGTCGAACATCTTCGGGGTTTTCCGGATTGATTTCATAACGAGGCTGTATACATGTAGAACGAACCGCCATAACAAAAACAATGCAACGTGACATTTATCAAGAATATTATTACCGTTCTGTCATAGTTGAAAGGAACCTATGTCCTCGGTAAGTGTTAGTATTTGAAGAAGAATATTTGATTTAGATTTTAATAGGTTACGATAAACAAATTATCATGAATTTGCACGACAAAATGAATGCGTATCATGACAGCCGAGTTGAAGTTTGTGTATTCAGTATTTGTTTATTCTGTATTACATCATTTTACTGTATTCTTTTGCGTGTCCATTTTAAAAAATGAATAATTATATTATCTAAGTTACTCGTTAATATTGTACTAGTTTACATGCTTGTGCCAAGTCGGGCCTTGGAAAGTCTTATTTTCACGTACATGTATATATAAATTATTTAGAATATCAGCTAGATTTACTAAATTCATTTCATGAAAATTGTGCATTTGCAGAAAATGGAATTTATTTTCACAAAGTCAGTTACATTCATGTAGCTTCTACATTTTTTTCATGCAAATTGTGCATTTGAAAGAAATAACATTCATTTTCAAATAAATATTTTGTCAATCAACTCAAATCAAGTTCACTGGGTGCTGTTTTTTAAACAAAAAATACTCCATTAAATACATCATTAGTAAGTGATGAAATCTTCACCAGGGCTTCCATTAATGGAAGTTTGGGAGTCAGTTACTCCTTGATTTTGGCTTGTGACTTCCAAAATGTATAACTTTTCCTTCTTTACCTATAAAATGTGACATCCAATATCAGTTTGTGCAGTGTCTGACTTAAAAACTTTGGAACTTAGTGGAAGCCCTGCTTTAGGTCGCTTGCAGGTGTATCTATCTCAACATTAGGAAACCTATCGCCCTTTAAAGGGAGAAAATGTTTGACATTATTGGAGGATAGAGATACTGTAGGCATGCCACTATTTGTCATAGATGGCAGTATTTCAGACACCAACATATCTGAGGCAATATTGTCGTTCTTAGCTAGACAGTTTTTGGCTCTTATAAAAGTTTTGATTACATAAACTAAGTGGCGCAAGAAATGGATCCATAAAAATGATTAAAGAACATAACTATATATGCAAATGAGGCTGCTGATCACTTTATATATATTCAACAAATAAAAACCTGCTGGAATGTTCTTACAAGTACTTACTACTTGTCGAATTGAAACTTAATTGAGGCATGGCATAACTGTTCATGAGCCAGACCTGCGACAGAAGATAACTTTGTATATCCCAGTTCAGACTAAATACTTACTAGTGATTTTTTTTCAGAATGTGTTGTTCCATTCAGGGGCAAGCCATTTTTGCCTTAGTAAAATAAGAAACTTTATGCAACTTGCTACTGGGTTGATTCTGCTTTTACTTATAATGAACACATACATGTAACTTAATTGTCGCAAACCTCAAATTACAAAAATAAGTTTTGTTTATTGCAGTCAGAAAGCAGTAACAGTGGGCAGCTCTTTGAAGAAAGCCCTTCCAGGTCTCCAAGGGGAAGAGGTAGCTCTTCAAGAGGCAGAAGAGGGAGAGCTGGAACAAGCACTAGCAGAGGAAGGTCAAGGAGTAGAAGCGGTTCCAGAGGGAGGGCCAGAGGTAGGGGAAGATCACGTCAAAGGGAAGCTGAAAGCACAGTTGATGTTCTTACTGAAAGAGATGAGAAAATGAAGGTAATCCGGCATTTTTGATGTTTCCGCTATTTCTTACACTATTATTTTCAATACCCTTTTTATGATAAGAAATACATTTTTTTTTTTGTAAAAAACAAACAACTCATGTTAATGCATTATTGACAACCTGCAGCTTGTAGATTTCAGATGATAGGCCTTTAAACTGTTCATACTTTTGTGCATTAAAATATGTAACCATGCTGTTGCTGGTGTATGATGTGAATGAATTTAGTATATTTCTTTATTGATCAGTAAAATATACATTAAACTATACTTTATTATATACTTATAAATGAAATATTGATGAAATAAAATGCATATTTTAATTTTCTGTATTGTCACTGTAAAAAATTATTTGTCAATGCAGTGAAACATATATTTTCCGTGTTTTCACTGATGTGTTGCCAAACTGTTTTTTAAATAAAACCATTAAGCTACTACACAAAATGTTAGGTATAGCGTCAAAAGAGAAGAAAAATCTATGTAATAAAAAGAAATTTAATTTTTCTATAAATACAGGATTTATTTTTTTTGTGTTACAAAAATTACCGTATTTCACTTGTCAAGTAGTGGCTATCGTCAGTCATGAAATATTTTTCATACCATTCAATGAAAATAAATTGTGTATTTATAGAAAAAACTTGAATATAGAAAAATAATATTGAAAACAGATGGTAAGGTAAAACATTTTTTACATATAGAAAAGGAATGATCATTATCTGTTTTGATTTGTTTTGAAAGAACAATCAAATGACAATACATTACAGCGTTTGTGGCAGTATGCTACGGAAAATAAGATCATGGAAACAAAAAGTGGTAACAAATTCAGATATGAAGTAAAAACAGATGTAATATATAGAATATTTGAGACGGTGAAAGGTGATTTGAAGTCTGAAACAAGACAAATAGTTGTTCCTAGTAAATATCACACAAAAGAGTTATGTCATTAGCTCATGAATCTATAGTGGGCGGGCATTTGTCTGTACTCAAGACTTTAGACAGGATACAGTCTAGTTTTCACTGGTCAGGTATTCCTAGTGATATAACTACATTTTGTCGTTCCTGTGACATTTGTCAGAAGACGGTGTCTAGGGGTAGACTTCAGAAAGCTCCTTTAGGTGAAATGCCTATCATTGACACTCCGTACCAGAGAATTACGGTTGATTTGATAGGGCCAATAACGCCTGTATCGGAAAAGGGAAATAGGTACGTATTAACTGTAGCTGATTATGCTAAACGTTATCCAGAAGCTGTTGTTTGCCTAAGAATTGAGGCTGAAGATATACTTGAAGCATTGTTAGATATTTTTGCAAGAGTAGGTTTCCAATCGGAAATACTTAGTGATATGGGTAGTCAGTTCACGTCACAGCTTATGGAAGAAGTTTGTAGACTTGTATCACTAGAACAGTTGTTTACTACCCCTTACAATTCAAAATGTAATGGTATTTGTGAGAGAATGAATGGTATTTTAAAAAGCATGTTGAAGTAAATGTGCCAAGAAAGACCTAAAGACTGGGACAGATATTTGTCTGCGGTTCTCTTTGCATACAGAGAAGTCCCTCAGTCAAGTACTGGGTTCTCACAATTTGAACTTCTATATGGCTGAACTGTTAGAGGTCTCATGCAAGCACTAAAAGAATTATGGACAGAGACAGAAGTACCAGAGACACGTAATACGTATGAGTACGTCCTAGATTTGGAAATAGATTAGAACAAACATGCAAGATTGCTAGAGAGAATGTCGACAGCTAACAAGAAGAGTATAAACATCATTATGATAAGAAAACACGACCAAGAAGTCTTAAGAAAGGAGACAAAATTCTATTGCTCCTGCCTTCAACACACAATAAACCGATGTTACACTAGAGAGGTCCATTTCTTGTTAGTGAAGCAGATAACAAGTTTGACTACAAAGTTAAAGTAGGTGATAGAATTGGGATGTACCACATTAATCTTCTGAAGAAATATGAAGAACGAGAAGAAAGAATTTGTGCGAGTGTAGCTGTAATAGAAGCCGAAAATAATGATGATACTGGGGTAGTTGATGATGGAAATCTTTTAGAACTAGTAGACACGCAGGGTGAAGAGACGTACAGAGATGTTAATGTTAATGATCAATTAACACTTGAACAAAAATCAGTTCAAGAATTTGAGTTTATTTTTACTGACGTTCCTGGAACTACAGATCTTGAATTTCACAAGATTGAGTTGACTGACAAAACACCAATTCGTGTTAGACAATATACGATACCATATGCAAAAAGGACAGCGGTATAGTGTGAAATTAAGAAAATGCTTAAATGTGGTATCATTGAACCAGCAAATTCTGATTATCCAATCGTTTTGTGAAGAAAAAGGATAATACAAACCGCTTTTGTATTGACTTCAGACGACTCAACTCTGTAACAAAATTTGATACAGAACCAATGGGCGATGTTGAGGATGTGATGGCAAAGCTCAAAGATTTTTATCAAAAGAGGGCCCAGAAAGCCCTAGATCGCTCACATGAGAAATAGGTCAAAAGGTCAAACTGGAGCCCCGTTTCACCCAAGAAGCACACTTTGAAAACAAGGGACAGTTTAATCTGAGCAATTTTGTGTAATGTCACCATGGAAATTTTTGTGTAAATTTATTTTTAAATTGAACCAGTAGTTTAGATGTTGTTGTTTTCTAACTTTAGCTGTGGCCGCCATGAAAGTAAATAGTTTAGCCTGTCACTAAGTGAGAGGTGAGCTAATAAAAAGATGACAGAAAAAGAGAAGGAAAACAAACATTGACCTGGCTGGGGATTGAACTGTCGACTTCGATTCCCTTTGGCTAGGTTAATTTAGACCCTAGGGCTTTTATTTCAACACACATGGTAGACATCCACTAGAAGATGTTTTATGCTAAATATCTTAGCTTTAGTGCTTTTGGATTTTCAGAAGATTTTTTAAGTTTTTACTATACACTGATAAGGGTAAATGACCCCCGGGGCAGGGCCAATTTCGACCCTAGGGCTTTTATTTGAACAAACTTGTTAGACATACACAAGAAGATGTTTCATGCCTAATGTCTAAGCTCTACCTCTTTTGGATGTTCACAAGAAGATTTTTTAAGTTTTCACTATATACATTTAAGGAAAATCAATGACCCCGGGGCAGGGCAAATTTTGACCCTAGGGCTTTTATTTGAACAAACTTGGTAGACATCCACTTCAAGATGTTTCATGCCAAATATCTAAGTTCTAGCTCTTTCAGTTTTTTTACAAGAATTTTTTTTAAGTTTTCACTATATACATATAAGGAAAATCAATGACCCCCGGGGCGAGGCCAATTAAGCCCCTAGGGCTTTTTTTTTAACAAACTTGGTAGACAACCACTAGAAGATGTTTCATGCCAAATATCTAAATTTTAGCTGTTTCAGGTTTAGCGCGGAGGAAGGTAGTCTAGTACTGGTGTAACTCTCCAGGAACGATGGTTAGGAAACTACCCGCCTATATGACTGAAATACTGTTGGGAAAAGGCGTAAAATGAAACAAACAAACAATTAGCTGTTTCAGTTTTTTTACAATATTTTTTTTAAGTTTTCACTATATACATGAAAGGAAAATCAATGAGCCCCACGGCAGGGCAAATTTTGACCCTAGGGCTTTTATTAGAACAAACTTGGCATACATCCTCTAGAAAATGTTTCATGCCAAATATCTAAGTTCTAGCACTTTCAGTTTTTTACAAGAATTTTTTTTTAGTTTTCACTATATACAAACAAGGAAAATCAATGACATCCGGGACGGGGTCACTTTTGACTCTAGGGATTTTATTTTAACAATCTTGGCAGCCATCCACTAGAAGATGTTTCATGCCAAATATCTAAGTTCTAGCTTTTTCAGTTTTTTACAAGAAAAGCTTTTAAGTTTTCACTATATACACATAAGAAAAATCAATAACCCCGGGGCGGGGCCACTTTTGACCTAAGGGCTTTTATTTGAACAAACTTGGTAGACATTCACTAGAAGATGTTTCATGCCAAATATCTAAGCTCTAGCTTGTGTGGTTTTCTACAAGAAGATTTTTTAAGATTTTTGTAAAAGAAAATCTTTTGGTTGCCATGGCAACCAGAGTTCTTTATGGAATTTAATTATTTGAACAACGTTGGTAGAGTTTTATGCAAGGAACATCCCTGCAAAGTTTATAGGTGTAAATAATGAGCAAAGTTCTTTGTTTTGGGTGTAAATAATAGTCAGAGTTTGTTGTTTCAATGTATAATATTATATTGATTTGAGATAGAGAAAGATACAAATACCTAACAAAATAGTGTTAACTAAACAATTACATGCTAGTTTTTCAACTAAAAATATTTCAATTTTATGTCAGGCGGTGCTGCCCAGCCCCCATATCCTGGAAATTGGTTCTAGTATTTATTACTAAATCTTTTCTTAGATTGAATAACATCAAGGCAGTCATTTCTCCTGACATATTTCATCACTAGCACTTGTTTTTATACGGCCAATAGACAAACGTGGCCGCGACTACATATTTGTATTAATCGGTTATTTAGTGTTTTAAATTTTATTATCAAGCGTTTTATATCATTATTTGAACTGAGAAAATTTGCAGATTTTCTGTTTGTTATATTTCCTTTTTATATCAATTTTTCATTCTTACATTGCCTTTTTCTTTAAATTAATCTTCTTTAACACGCTAGACAAAAACCGGCCCAATCTTCTTAAAGAGAAGAATGTTAAACGGGCGGTTGAGATTTTGGACTACTATATTGATTTTCCTAGATTAACATTCTAAAAATTGGTCCCGGAACAACCTTAAAAATCTGTTTTAATCCTTAATTTGTAATTTTTCTACGAAGAAGAAATGCCTGAAAACAAGATATGTTTGTAAAACATGTATACCCCCTATCGGCAGCCAATTAGTCATGTGACCAGGTATTATGACTGACTTTTGACCTAGTGACCAAAAAATCAATAAGGGTTAATTACTGGTCATGACTAGTCACCAGGTAAATGTGACTGCAAAGGTTGTGTGCAGCAATTTTATGACACAGTTATTACAAATCTTACCAAATACTATACGCATAAATTTAATGAATCATGTAGGCCTCATTAATGACAGCCAAGTTGTCATATTACATAAGACCTTGACATGTGTATGCCAAAAGGATTTTTAGTTTGATAAAAAATATCAATCAAAGCAACTTGAGTTGTTGAGTTATTGGTCAGAAACAGTCTTTACATACAAGGTCAATATGACATTGACTTTTGATCCTTAAATCAATAGGGGTTATATACTGGCCAAGACTAAAGCACCTGTGAAGTTTGAAGGTAAAGGGCCCATGAGTTAGGATATTGATCAGAAAGCGTTATTACCTATAAGTCTAATGTAATTTTAACCTCTGAGCCCTTAATGCCAAAAATCTATTAAGGTCATCTTCTGAACAAAAGCAATGCATCTGAAAAGCTTGAAGGTCAAGGGTTCATGGGTTGTCCAGTTATTGATAAAAAAACATTTTGAAATACAAAGTCAATGCAACCTTGACCTTTGACCCCCTGACCTCAATAAAAATAGGGGTCATCTACTGGCCAAGACCAATGCACCTATAAAATTTCAGGGCCAACAGCTCATAGAGTGTCAAGTTATTGATCAAAAACTGTTTTTACTTACAAGTTCAGTGCAACCTTGATATTTGACCCCTTGACCACAAAATCAATAGAGGTCATCTACTGGTCAATTCAAATGCATCTACCAAGTTTGCGGGCCAAAAGCCAATGGCTTGTCAAGCCATTGATCCGAAACCGTTTCTACCTTCAATGTCAATGTGACCTTGAGCTTTGGCCCCTTGACCCTAAAATCAAAAGGTTTCATCTGCTGGTCATGAACAATCATCATACCAAGTTTGAAGTTCCCAGACCTAGGCGTTCTTAAGTTATTGATCGGAAACCGTTTTTACCTACAAGGTTAATGTGACCTTGACCTTTGACCCATTGACTCTAAATTCAATAGGTGTCAGCTGCAGGTCATGAACAATCATCATATCATTTTTTTGAACAAACTTGTTAGACACCCATTTGAAGCTGTTTCATGATAAATATCTAAGCTCTAGCTGTAAGAAGATTTTTTTAGCTTTTACTATACACTTGTAGGGAAAAACAATGACCCCCCTCTGGGCGAGGCCAATTTTGTCCCCAGGGCTTTTATTTGAACAAACTTGGTAAGTACTCACTAGAGATAGTTCATGCTTAAAATCTAAACTCTAGCTGTTTGAGTTTTTTAAAAGAAGATTTTTTATTTTTTTACTATATATACATATAAGGAAAATCAATTATCCCCGGGGCGAGGCCAATTTTAACCCCAGGGCCACTATTTGAACAAAAATTATAGACAATTATTAGAAGATGTTTCATGCTAAATATCTTATTTCTAGCTCTTATGGTTTTTTTAAAAGAAGATATTTTAAGTTTTTACAATATAAATTAAGGGAAAAACAATGACCCTCTGGCGTGGGGCAAATGTTGACCCTGGGGTTTTTATTTTTACAAACTTGGTAGATACCCACTAGAAGATGTGTCATGCTTTATATCCAAGCTCTAGCTATTTGGGCTTTTTAAAAGAAGTATTTTCTTTTAAAATATACAAATAAGGAAAATCAATGACACCCGGGGCGGGGCCAATTTTGACCCCACAGTATTTTTTTAACAAACTAAGTAGACAATGACTAGATGATTTTTCATGCCAAATATTTAAAGCTCTAGCTCTTTCGGTTTTCTAAAAGAAGATATTTTAAGTTTTTTCTTTCGGTTGCCATGGCAACCAGAGTTCTGCTTGGAAATAAATTCTTTGAACAATTTGTAAAGTTGACTGACAAAGGCCACAATCCTGTGAAGTAATGGATGAAATTGGCTTAGTGGTTTATGAGGAGATGTCGTTTAAATAAAAAAATACGGACTGACGACGGACGGACGACGGACGGACGCCGGACGAAAAGCGATCACAAAACAGGTGAGCTAAAAATGATATAATATATTACCCGCCCGCTAGATCAGGAAGCATAAGTATATATTGCCTGCTTAAGAAAGGTGGTTGCTTAAAAAATGTGTAACTGAGAAAAAAGTGTAAATTTTGAAACATTTTTGTTTTAGCCATAATACTGCTAAATACAGGTGATCGCCGATTTAGGTTTTACTGTAAATAGCTTATCACCTTTGCAGACTGTAATCTACTAACTCAAAACCCACATTATTTTACCAAATGTTTGTGCAAATGATGAGCGTACTAAGTTTCATAACAATTTTCACCTTACTGAATAATCAAAAACGCTTAAACGTGTCATACCTTAGTGCAAGAAACGCATTTGCAGTAACAAAAGATAGCAGAAGAACTCTAGAACATCTTCTGATTAGAGTTATCAGAGAACTCTAGCACAATTGAAAAAGTGGGCCAAGATGGCCCTATATCCCTCCACTGACCCATCGACCTCATCCGAGCAATGTATTAGACAAGCATCCTGACAAAGTTTGATGACAATTGAGTTAAAAATAACCTAAAGAGTGTTAACAAGGTTAATTCATATGTGGGCAGTGTGACGTAGTTTTTGACCCTAGATAACCCATATTCAAACTCGACCTAGATATCATCAAAACAAACTTGCAGACCAATTTCCAGGATATTTAGATAACAACAGAAGCCACTAAAGAGTTCACAAGATTTTTTATATTTTTAGCTCCTCTCAATCTTGACATAGAAATCATCAAAACGACCTTCCTGATCAATTTCAAGGATATTTGAATAAAAAATGCAAGAGTGTAAAAAATGTTTTCTATTTTTAGCTCCTGTAACCTAGTTTTTGACCGAAATCAAAACATCTTCGAACTTGGCCTAGAAATCATCAAAAACCTTCTTGACCGTTTTCCAGGATATTTGGATCCAAACTGCAGCCACTAGAGTGTAAACAAGCTTCCATATTTTTAGCTCTTGTGACCTAAGTTTTGACCCGAGATGACCCATATTCGAACTTGGCTTGACTGTATTTCATTGAGACAAACATTCTGACAAAGCTTGATTATGATCCAATCAAAATTGTGACTGCTTGAGTGTTAACAACCCAATTAATGACGACGCACAACGCACGACGCCGAACATAGCCCCAGTACTTTACCTCACCTTGACCACTTCATGGTCAGGTGAGCTAAAAATTGGGGATAAATATGTTAGCAAAGACCGTATATTTACAATTTTCAATTATAAAGCCATCCCTCTTGTAGCAGATCTTTCCCCGTGAATTGACAGCTTCATGAAAATTAAAATCAGTACATTACTACATGCAATCACAAAATGAATTATGCAAAATGTTGTTCCCCGAGGAGAATTAAAATTTTTAAAAGCTTATTAAACAAAAGCAAAATATTCCACATAGTTTGCACCCTTAAATAGTTTTTAGAAAATGATGCCGCGACACAAACAAGCGAACACAAAATAACATCAAAAGTACAGATACTGACAGGTGTGTTGCTGTTATTGTTTTACTGGGTTTTTTGTTTTGTTGTTAATTTTGTTGATGTTTGTTAGGTTTAAGCTTTAATATGTATGTATTTATGTATTAATAGCACTCAAAACTGCCTGTATGTTACGAGAAACAAACGCTCGTAGAAGAAAACAACAGCCTAAATAGTTGCACAAGAGTAGCACCAATCAGAAGTAAGTATAATGGTCTTAAGTAGTATGTATTAGCAGTGTAAGAATTATATTATTGGTGTTTTCTTTTCGAACAATTGTTAAACAATATTTTAGTATGCATGCCATTTTATCCAAATAAAATGTTGTAATTGAACTATAAGACATGTGCCTTATTAAACACAAGAATTTAATGACATATTTAAAAGCATGAACAATGGGAGAGCTTCGCACACTCTACTGATAAGCGGAAGTAGTAAAAAAGAGGTATACAAACTACGACCACTTGTTAATAAACATGTATTCTTAGAAAGTTTCCGAGTATTTTGGCTGGTCAGTTGTTAAATTAAAACAGAATTAATTACCAGAGGGGCATCAACAGCAGGAAGAAAGGAAGATTTAATATTAAGGTAATTATATTAAATATATTGAATAAAATTATATTAAATATATTGAATATATCATATAATATAAAATCTTAAGCATATACTTTTAGCTGAAGAAGACTGAATAACAGTATAAGACTGCTCTTGGAGAAATAATCAACTCTGTTAAAACTTTTAAAATATAATGCCTTTACATACATTGTATTTAAGTAGAACTGTAAGTGAATTTTACAATATGTTTGATATAATAATTTATAATCTATTTTGGTATATTTGTATATTTATAATGCTTCAAATAAATATAATCATATAAAGTGTATTGCTTTAAATTTGTTCTTTACCAAATAAAAATGCGTATTGACTCTTTACAGATTGGAGGCATCAGAAATTTAAACTTTGAGGGAGAACCCATTCTACTACCCGAGCCATTGGACACTGACTGGCCAGAGTCATGCTTCCACCAATTGCAGTTAGAACACTAAATTCTTCTGCCAAAACTGTCAAGGTCACAGATCGATGGCTATTTTAACCCATTACTTTATAAGCAATTTGTGAAAAATGGCTATTTCATTAAAAAGTCTCCCGTTACAAGTTCAAATTGCTATAAAACTATAAAAACTGCTTCAATACTAATCAAACTTGGCACAAATGTTGACTGGACCATTGCCTTTGTAACAACATGCTCTGGCTTCAATTTCCTGTTACCATGGCAATGAGGGGACATCGCAAAATTGCCAAAAATCAATTTTTTGCGTTGATTTTTTCCATGAAAATTGATTTCAAAGTGCTGCAACTTCTCAATGGATTGAGATAGAGTCAAATGCTTTAAGCGTTGGTTACAAGTTACCTTATGATCGATTTTGGGTCATTTTTAGCCCCTCACAAGTCTAAAATTTTCCTGGCGATGAGGGGGACTACCGCCCCCTTCAAACCCCCAAAACAAAAGGGGGCACATCCCCCTTCTGGCAACACCATGATGTATCTTTTGGTTGGGGGACCGCACCTAAAAAGTGGTCACTTTTTTAACAACATTTCTCAAATTAAAACATGTGTTTGGGGCCCAATCAGGACATGTTTTTATTAATTGCGGCCTTAAAGAGGCGGGGGGTTCAAAAGTGCGTTGTTTCGCGTTTATATGAGGTAAAGGGTTAAAACCCATTACTTCATACGCATTTTGTGAAAAATGGCTATTTCATTGACAAGACTCTCGTTACAAGTTCAAATTGCTATAAAGCTATAAAAACTGCTTCAATACTAATCAAACTTGGCACAAATGTTAACTGCACCGTTGCCTTTGTAACAACATGCTCAGGCTTAAATTTCCTGTTAGCATGACAACGAGGGGACATCTCAAAATTGCCAAAAATCACTATTTTGCGTTGATTTTTTCTATCAAAATTGATTTCAAAGTGCTGCAACTTCTCCATGGATTGAGATAGAGTCAAATGCTTTTAAGCGTCGGTTACACGTTACCTTATGATCAATCTGGGGTCATTTTTAGCCTCTCACAAGTCCAAAATTTTCCTGGCGATGAGGGGGACTACCGCCACGCTTCAAACCCCCAAAAAGGAAGGGGGCACATCCCCCTTCTGGCAACCCCCCCCCCCTGGTGTATCTTTTGGTAGGGGGACCGCGCCAAAAAATGGTCACTTTTTTAACAACAGTTCTCAAATGAAAACATGTGTTTGTGGCCTAATCAGGACATTTTTTCACTATTTGAGGCCTTAAAGAGGGGGTTGCAAGTGCGTGCGTTCCGCGTATATGTGAGGTAAAGGGTTAACAAAAATAGATGAAAATACCTGAAATTACCCAAAAGTTTTTCTATGTTAAAACATGGCCTAACATATAAATTTGAAGAAAAATTGTTGTTTTGGAGAATTTTTTTTTTTTCATCAACAAAACATGATTAAAAATACCTGAAATTACCCAAAATCACGTTTTTACATATTAAAACATAGCATAACATATAAATTTGAAGAAAAAATTGTTGTTTTGTAGATTTTTTTTATTAACCCAATACGTCATAAGCATTTGGTGGAAAATGGCTATTTCATTGAAAAGACTCCCGTTACAAGTTCAAATTGCTATAAAACTATAAAGCCTGCTTCAATACTAATTAAACTTGGCACAAATGTTGACTGGACGGACCATTGCCTTTTGTACAACATTCTCAGGCTTAAATTTCCTGTTACCATGGCAACGAGGAAACATCTCAAAATTGCTAAAAATCACTATTTTGCGTTGATTTTTTCCATGAAAAATGACTTCAAAGTGCTGCAACTTCTCAATGGATTGAGATAGAGTCAAATGCTTTTAAGCGTTGGTTACACGTTAACTTATTATTGATCTGGCATCATTTTTAGCCTCTCACAAGTCCAAAATTTTCCTGCCCTTGAGGGGGACTACCACCCCCTTCAAACCCCCCAAACAAAAGGGGGCACATCCCCCTTCTGGCAACCCCCTGATGTATGGTTTGGTTTAGGGCCGCGCCTAAAAAGTGGTCACTTTTTTTAACAACATTTTTCAAATGAAAACATGTGTTTTGGGCCCAATCAGGACATTTTTTTACAATTTGAGGCCTTAAAGAGGGGGGGGGGGGCGAGTCGAAAGTGCGTTGTTTCGCGTAGATATGAGATAAAGGCTTAAATACAGAGAGACCACAGACAAGAACATCACTTCAGATATCAAGGCCTTATAAAAAGGAAAGAAATAGAGCCTGTAGCAAAAGTGTTAAAGGACAAGACTTGTTTTTCACTGGTATAGTTTCAGCAGCAATGAAGCGTAATGTATTACATACAGCTACAAGCTCAAACTTCGCAAAGAAAATGGAGAAGTTTTAAATAGTCACTGCGAATACCTTGCTGGAAAAGGACCGCATGGTGCATGCAATCACCTCGCTGCTGTGCTGATTATGCTGTCCAAGTTTGTGTCTGGCAATAACCCCCATGTGCAAAGGACATGTACTGAAATACTTCAGACATTCCTCAAGCCAAAGAAACAGTACTCTGGGAGACATTTAAAGGCAGAGGATCTGTCAGGAAACAGGCGAACAAATGAATTCCAGGATTCAAGACCCCTGCTTTTAGCAATTGCACAAACTACACCGATCATGTTAGGAACACAGTTTTTAATTATTGTTTAAAAAAATCCAAAGACTGAGCCATCCGCTACATCGGGAAAAGCAGATGTACAGACTGCAGGAAGGGATCTATCATGACTACCACCCAGACCACTTCTGGAACAGTAGGTAGACAACGCCCAACACATTAGCCTGAAATAGATAGCCACAACAGAAAGGAGGATCAAATTGCAGGCTGACAATACACAAGGCGGGAGCAACGTCGGTGGAGAGTAACTGCATCCAGATTTGGAGAAGTTTGCAAGTTGACAGCTAGGAGGAACATGAACAAATAACGCAAGTCTTTCATGACTTCTTTCTTCAAATCTTCATAGCAAACGTATAATACATGGCAATCAGTATGAAAAAACGGCACGTAAGAAATTTGAAGCTGAAACGGGACTCACAGTTGTACATATGCCATCAAAAACCGTTTTTAAACTGCACACCTGATGGCGTCATCAGCGACACTACGATTATAGGAATTAAATTCCCATACAGTGGGAGAGACATGTTCATTAAACCTGGAAAATGATTTCCTTTCTTTGATAATGACTCACAGGGTAACATTGTATTGAGACAAAGCAGCAACTATCAGATTCAAGAACAGTTGTATATCAGTAAAAGAAAGTATTGCTACTTCATCGAGAAGGCAGTTTAATACCAAAGTTAACAATGTTGTATGAGAAGTATTTAAGACCATTTATAGCGGATCACTACTGATACAAAAACAGGAAAGCTCAGTTTATTACATGTATAAAGGCAAGATGTATTAAAACGTGACATAATCATGATAACGTGTGTGTCTGAAATTATAAATTATCACATCATATCTGTCTTTATTTTTATACAGTATCAACTAAGTATTTTACCATTCATGATATTCCATTCTAGTATGTCAGGTCACATAAACATTTTCTACATGCCAACAATGATTTTTCCAAAATTTAGAATCATGAAACAGACGTATATAATACTATGGGAATAATTATTGTTGATACACTTCTGTCATATAAATGAGATGAGGATAGTTTTAACTCTGATGTTTTATAGCACTAGTTATTTGCATATGATAGCTTATGTTTTAAAATGCCTGCTTATTATATAAATCCATTTTGGTATTTATTGGCATCATATATGGATCTTACTTATTTTTATGGGTTGTGGTGAAGTTTTCACTTCTCAAATGTCTATGACAAACAACATCGTGCTTTGAGGGTGACCATAACTTCATTTTATTACCAAGTACACCCTTCTTAACTGCTACTCTTCTTTAATTCTTTAATCCTTCTTTCGGAAAATGAAAGCCTTCAAACTCATTTCAAAGTGGAGCACAATTCTAAAACTGCAGTGTAAGTCAGTTTACTTTGCAATATAAACCTTAGCTTATTAATTAGATCAGGTCAGTTGATTAAATATACTGCATTCTCCCAGTGTAATTCAATGTAAATCAGCTGTACACAGACATAACCAGCATAAGGGGTATACCTCTTATTTGTCAGGGGCACTGCAGAGATAACTCTGCTGGATTATTTAGAAACTCTCCCATTATGAGGTTGCTTAGCTGTATGAGACTATTTACAGGGGTTGATCAGTTCATTGAAATTATTTGGAACACTAATTAAGTTAATTTATCATACATGTTGACAATGACAGGTCAACCATGTCAGGTAATATGTATATGGCAAAGATAAAATATGATATCATTATTTTTATATAAAAATATATAATTCCATTCAAAACATTTTTATTGGAAACCTTATCTAAGAATAACTACTGTCTGAAATAATCTTAATTGCTACAGATGATGAAGTCAAATCAAACGTTTTTCAAGAAGACAAAGTTTTGGATAGCATTGACCTAAACAGGCTTCTCTGTGAAAAAGGTGTAACGTCATCTGAATTGAAGAAGGAATGCAGAAAAATTTGTTTTATTATCAAAAACACTTCGGAAAATATTGCGCATGTCGAGGCTGCTTACAGAAAAAAAGACGACAAAAAAGTAATATTTCTTGTTTTTGCTGAAACAGAAATCCAGAATCAATCGAAGTGGGAAACAGAAATTAGAATAATGAACAAGTACTCAGATGAAAGTCGTTCTCTATTACATTGCAAAGAAAACTATCCGTTGACTGAAAACGAGTCTCGGAAGATTGGGGAAATAATTGACAAGCACTCTAAGAACCTGATGAGCAAACACAAGTTCCTTTCTGTTATCTCCGCATCGAATGTTGTATCTAAACATTTCGGAACGAAGCAACATGATAAAGTTACACGTCCCTGCATCGTGTTAACAGTTCTAGTGAAAGGAATTATTCCATTATTTGAAAAACCTTTTCCGAAAGAACTAAAGGGAATAACTGTCGACGTTCGGGAAGGGGGATTTCGCTTTTGTCAGCAAAATGCGGATGAGTATCAAACAAATCTGAGGATAGGTTGTAAAATTTCTTCCTCGACATGCCCTGAAAAATTTGGGTCGCTTGGTGGGTTTATAGAGCATCCTCAGCACGGTCTTTGTGGAATCACTTGTGCACATGTTGTCTTAAATGATTATGATAAGTATCGACTGAGAGAGAGTCGGACAGGAACTGTTGAGGATTCGTTTAACATAGGCACGATATACCAACCCGTCATAAGAGCCGGTAATGAAATAGGAAAAATTGTGAAGATTGTTTACAAAGAAGGAAATGAAAGCACACATGGAGTAGATCTTGCACTTTTCAAGATTGAAAAACGTGCACCTATCGATGGAGGGTTTCCTGATAGTCAGTTAACTTGTGAGTTTTAACAACATTCATACCAAACGTAAAAACACATCTCTATATTCAAATGCCTTCTATTAGGTTTAATAGATTTTGTACATTTAAGATTGTTTGGGAGTGCACAAATATATGTTTCAAAATAATCTCGGGGCGTCCGTGACCGTGTGGTTACCGTCTTTGACTTCAAACCACTTGCCCCTCACCGCTGTGGGTTCGAATTCCGACAGGGACTTTGGATTCTCTCATGTGAGGAAGCTATCCAGCTAGCTTACGGAAAGTTGGTGGTTCTACTCAGGTGCCCGTTCGTGCCTGAATAATGCACGGAAAGGCACCTAAGATCTTCCTCAACCAGTAAAGCTTGAACGTCGCCAAATGACCTATACTATGTCTGTGTGACGTACAACCCAACCAAACAAACAAACAAAATAATCTCTACTTTTATCGAACGGTTGAATGAAAATACCAAAACAAAAAGTATAATAGCTAAATGGCAATTATATTAGTCACCTTAAACAGTTGTCGAGTGTGTAATTCTTAAAATATTGCTTACTGAATTTCACCAAACCATGTTTATGGACGACAGCAATAAAACAATCAATAAAATTAAACATATACTATAAAGTTAAACATATACTTTAAACATGATTTAATTTAACAACTATTTGTTAGTCTCTATTTAGGTCTCTAGGTATACTTAATGAGTGATATATTATTTTTCAGCGTTTGATGCAGGTCTAGTATGGACAAAGGCCGGTATTCCGTCAGATCACAACCGGGTTCAGAAATTTGGTTGTGTATCTGGAAACACAACTGGAGTCATTCAGTTCGACAATACTGTCACTAGAGAAATTAAATTCGACAGTCTAATGACATGCGATGGTGAAAGCAATCTAACAACTTCTCTTTTTAAACAATATCTAATCAAGACTCTTCATGAAGACATAAAGTTTTGTGGAGTGGGAGATTCGGGGAGTCTTGTATTAATGAAAGACGATACTGGAGGAGATTTAGATCTAAGATGCATCGGAATGGTTGTTGGCCTTCTGGATGATGAATCTTGCGTAGTGACACCTATTGCTCCTATACTTGATGAACTGAAGGTCTACCAGCTAAAGCAATTCACACCTAATATTTTAAAGCGTATAAGTGACAAACTAGATACGGTTCATGACACATTTGATAGACGCTTTGGGGAATTGGATAACCTCGTTAGAGGTAGACAATGGTGTAGTATTATGTAGAAGTTGCCAATTATACTTGGAATTTTTCAAATGATGAACATTAATTGAAAATATCTAATTTCAATTTTCTTGTAATGTTGTTGCTATTTATGCCTCCAGATTGTTCTTTTTGTTGTAGCTAAAAATGTTGCCTCATACTTCACTTCAGTGTTGTTAATTTTGTTTGGTCCTTTGGGATTATTAATTTTAGCACCTTAATTGTTAAAAGATTGTACTGCTTAACCCGGTGCTAGGGGCGTGGGTAATGTCACACTTTTTCATTGTAACTTAAAAAAATACTTAAAAAATGCAATTCTCAATTATACTTACTTCTCCGAATCAAGCAATATCTAGACTTACATGCAAGAAAAACTATTCTTTAACATACATCTAACCATACATAGATTTTTGCTGTACTATCTAGGGCAATTGCAGCAATGATCTGATCAATGAAATCATAAAATTTCAAAAAAGAGCAGCAAGAATAATTCTAGATAAAAGTTACGATGCACATTCCAGTGATTTGTTTAAACAACTTAATTGGATGAGATCAGATGAAATAATTAATTACAAAAAAGCAATCATAATGTTTAAATCTATCAATGACATACCATATCTACAATACATGCAAAGTAAATTCCAATTTGTTTATCAAAACCATGAGCGTAACTTAAGATCTACAAATAGTTCAGACATAGCTGTTTCACGACCTAAGAAAGAATTTTTAGAAAATCCCTAGTATACTCTGGCCCTAAATTAACGAATATTATATCCCTCTTAACATTAGAAAATCTAAAACAGTTCAGGAATTTCAAGCTTCATATCTATCCTGGCATATCTCTTCATTAAATTAATCATTTTATAACAAAATTAGAATCTAATCATTTGGTGTACCACCTAAAACGTATTTTTCACTTTGTTAAATTTAATATGTACTTCTTTGACGTGTATTATGCTATAACTGGACTGTAAATATTAACATGTATTTCTTGTTCTGACAATTTCAATGTACATTGTACTACATTGTTGTTGCAATATTGTTGTAGTCTTGTAGTTGTATATATTGTAAATTATGTTTTTCTTAGAGGCCCACATTGAAGATTGGGAAAACAAATGTGTAGTCTCGATAAATAAAGCCTTTATTTACCACGGTTTGTTCTGCTTAAAGATTTAGAAAAAGGAGAACTGTAATAATTTAGTGTGAATCATGTTTTGTTTAAGAATATATTTAGAAAAAAGAAGCATTGTAATAAAAATGAAATATATACACTATTTTACAATGAAAGCGTTTTATTCATTACTATTTGCATTTATTGTGAATCATGAACACATTTAAGATCCTATCAATGAAAGTTACTTTTTGCTATAATTATCATATGTACTATATTTAAGAACTTAAGAAATTAAAAATGAGCTATGGAATAACCATGAGCTGGCTTATCATGAATCATCGGAGAATAAAATTTATTTCCAGTCGTTTTTAAAATTCCTTATCATGCATCACAGTAAAAGACAGTAATGCAGTAAATACAATTTTTTAATCGGAGTTACAATCTTTAGCCAGGTAAACATCAAGGATATCATGGACCTTTTGATTTATTTATATTTCATTGTTTGTAGATGCATTTTGTTTGTTTTATCATTTAAAAGAAAATGACGTTTTGTGTAAATAAAAAAGAATGTTGCCTATAGTGTTTTCTTCTTTCTTATATATTTTTTTTCTTGTTTTTTTTTCTTATTGCTATTTTGCTATCTTTAGAACAGATAAAAGAAATTAAAACGTTTTCGCAGAATAATTATTTGTTATGAGACGAGGTGCAAAACACAGTTTCGGGCTTACTGTGTCAAAATTGGCCCTGCCCAAGGGAAATATTGATTTTTATACATTTATATAGGAGTTTTCGTGTCCGGTCTGTATCTTTTGAACCAGTGGAAGGTAATAGTCCCCCTCATCCAAACATCATGTGAAGGATGAGGAGCAATCGCATGTATTCACAATAGCATGTCAGTCTGACGCTTTTCTCACTAAACGCCGATTCAAAGAACCGTAAAAAGTAGTCCGAATCGCTATATTAACCGTGTAAACCCGAGTAGAATCATAATTTAAAGAATAAAAATTTTGCCGTAACGTAGAACCCTAATGGGAGGGTTAACATAGAGAACAGATAAACTGATGAGAAAAAATAAGATGGGTCGATAAGAGAACAATTCCTTTAAATGCAGCAGACACTGCAGCTGACCTAAATGAATGTGCCTTAAAATATGATACATCAATTCCAGATAATTGTAATACTGTTTTCAACCATCTGGCAATTGAACTAGTTGAAACAGCATTAAAAGTTACAAATACACAAGTAACTGTTTTGACTTTCTTTATTTTTTAGTTTTCTCAATATAGAACTTTAAAAAAAGGTATGGAAAACACATACACTTTCTCTCTGAAAGTGTTCTTACTTAACACAATCAAAGCACAGAAGGCGCTGAATTTGTTTGTGTCTCAGAATGTCAGACAGGTGAAGGTTGTAAGACTATAAACCAATTTGTTTGTAAAGTGTCACCAAATTCTATTTCCAGTGTTAAAACTATAGTGGCTATAAGACTAATATTCAACACTGATATTCAATTCAATGTTTATTTGGCTTAATCAATTAAAAAAACAACAAAAAGCAAAAAAAGACATGAGTAGCCTTAACTGGGATTTGAACTCCGGACCTCTCGCTTCTAAAGCGAGCGTGTAAACCCCTCGACCACGGTGAGTTGTAAGATAACAGCCGAAAGAATACCGTATTATTCTTAATTAAGAGTTTGTAACCCTTACTAATTTCTATGCATTTTGTTCACGGTAAACCTGATGCTTAACACTGAAGTAAATAATCATTGAGCTGAATAGAAGCATGTATATCTATAAGAATAACACAATATTAGAACTCTTCGACCAATCGGGAACTATTCTTTCGTTATGAAAATTAATGCGCCTGTCATTTGACAATCTGTACGCAGTGATCTCCCCTTAATTTTTCGGCGATAATGTACATATGAAGGGAAGTAACCGCTTCAAAAAAGCGGACTTCTTTCGGCATTTGCAATTAACAGCATCAGGGTCTAAAATTTCGGTACTATTATTTGTTTGGTCTGACGACCCAAACATATAAAAACTATTCTCTTTCACAAGTTGAGATGTTTTCAATTAATTTCAAAAAAAAAATGTAATAAGAATTAACTTTCATAAAGTCTAAATTCAAAATTGAAACTAAGGTTTGAGACCTTGGAGCACATGCCAGAGCTATCAGTGCAGTTCCCTTCAAAGTCAATGTTTTCAAATACAAAAATTCAAGGGGAAACCAAAAAACTTAAAGCTTTTAAACACAGTCCCAACATCCCATGTAAACTTGTATTTAGGCAATACTGGTTTCTTATTAAATATTCCTCTCATAAAACAACTAATTAAATTTCCAAGAATATTTATAGTGTCTGTAGCAACATTGATTTGTGTGTACTCACCTCTGAATAAGACTTCGTGTTGTTGTTGTTGTTGTTGTTTAGAAAATGTAAATATGATATTACCTCAGACTCAGTCGTTTTAACGGAGCTTTGGCATTTTTGTTTAGACCAAAGGCACCATTTATTCCAGGCCAATGCATACTTTATTCAAGTTCCAGTTCTCCAGGATTGTAAGAAGACTGACACAACTTGTGGTGGAAATCCCTGGCTTTGAAGGTATCTACTGATAACTGAACTGCGACAAGAATCAATCTTAACCTAATAGGGACAGAAATTAAAAAAACCATGATAAGTGGAAACCAAGATTGTGATTTCCATAAAGGAATTATCAAAATTGCCCTCTTTACATTGTCTTCTATTACTTTGTTTAATAGCCTTTCCAATTTATGAAAAAGGTGGAAACAAATATGGGTTATAAGATGACCAAGAAAAAGAGAAGGCATCAGTTTTATATGCTCCAGGTTCAGGGAACCAGGAAACAAATTTTGGTTATTGATGATTCAGGCAAGATGCAAACATATCAAGATCTGGAAGAAACAATTCTAAACAAATACGGTGAAAAGTATCTTTTTTCAACATCCATTCTTTAGAATCTGAAAAATATATTGAATAAAAGTCTATCTGAATGTTTTCAGAACCTTAAATATAGAAGCTGACAAAAACATATTTCTGTTTAAGCACCAATCCCAGATTTTTATATAGGCTACAGCTGTTATATTATCTGAAAAAACTTTAATATTACAATTTGAAACTTTGTCATAAAACGATTGAATACCATAAAATATGGCCAGCAATTCTAAAAATGTATGCCCTTCATAAATTCCTGTCTCGACCAACGCCCATTTGCGTGAAACCTAGAAACTAAATCATAACGACCCCAACCGAGCTTTCTTGCATCTGATCGACAAGTAAATCAACTTGTTCTGGCCTAATTCTTTTACCATTCTTCTCATGAATATTATTAATCAACCAATGCAATTCAATTAAACTGTCTTGATTTAACTTGATTTTACTGTCAAAGTTGTTATCATTTCCTAAACCTTAAACTTTACATCTTTCTAATTGCCTTTAATGAAGTGGGGCTTCTAAAACGGCATAAAAAGCATTAATAACTGACCCTATAATTAGGATGCTAATTCCCTTACAATAATTGTCTCCTTTTCCAGTATTCAAAATAATTGTATCAATCTTATCATCTGTTAAATAAACCATAGACGTAGCTTAATCTATCAAGAAGCCAAAGAAAACAATTCTTTGGGTTAGTACTAAAAAAGATTTTTTTTCATTCACCTTATAACCCAAGATTGTAAAGTTTTACAAATTATACTGGCATTTTTACTACAAACCTCTTTTTCTTTGTTCATGTTCAAAAAATTATCAACATAAAAGGAACACCTGATACCTTGTGATCGAAACCATGCATAAATAGGCTTCAACAATTTTGTAAAAATTCTAGGAGCTGCACTATACCCAAATGGTAGAACAATAAAGGAATATAATCTGTTTTTCCATATAAATTTTAAATATTTATGAAATGAATGATGAATTGACACAGAAAAATACGCATCCTGTAAATCTACTGAACAGAAATAATCATTTTCTTGAATAAGATCTAACATTATTTTAAAATGTTCCTGCTTAAAGTGCTCATAATGCACAAAATTATTTAATGCCTTGAGATTAATAATAGGTCTAAACTTGCCATTTGGCTTTTTTACAACAAAAATATTTGATACAAATTGATCATTCTCCCATTTAGATGGCACAATTGCTCCTTTTTTCAATAATTCTTCAACTTCTAAATCAATAATTTTAGTTTCATTATCATTAAAAGGAATTTCTTTGGGTACACAACATTGAAGAGGAGAACTATCAAACTCTAAATGATAGCCCTCAACACTTTGTAAAACCCAAGGATCATCTGTAAATATTTTCCAAGTATTTAAACAATTTTTTAAATTACCTACAGCATTTAATTCCCCTCGTTTGGGGCCGTTACAGTGGCTTGTGGTTTTGGTCCTTTCCTGGAAAAACCTCGGGTTGAATTATATCCTCCCCGATAATTACTTTGTGACATACCATACGGTGAAGACCTTCCACGACCTTTATAGATGTTACTACGAGGATATCTTCCTCGGAAATTTGACCTTCCATATGGTTGAAAGAAATTCCCCTCTTCCTCAAATTCAGACCTGTTTCACAGGTTTAAATGTCTTTGGAAACATCATTACCAAAGAGGGAAGTGGTAATAGTTGTATTAATTCCACACATTTTTTTAGAATAACTCATGTTCTCATCATTTCCAAAAAGAGAACTAATCAATTTCTTTTGATGGGCATCTTATGCCAATAGAATCATCATCATCAGAGTCATCAGAATCTAGCTGCAACTGAATATGCATGATGCGTGCATTATTCAAATCAACATGTTCATCTGGATCACCGTCCCAAGAATGTGTAAATGACTGGGAAATACCCAATTTAGTTCTTTATATCTAAATTAACAATATTATCAGCTGACATATTGTTCATATCTATAAGATTTTTTCCAGGATTTGTCACTTTATCCTTGGATTTGGAATTTGTACTTTTATTTCTCTGTGTACTATTTTTCAGTTTTTTACGTTGTTTCTTAGAATTTCTATCGGGTTTACAATAACAGACTTTACCCTACCTTTTCATGGAGAGTAATTATCTTTGTCAGGGAAATCTTCCCTTTCAAATCCCGAAAATTCTCCCTCCGAACCGGAGGATGGATATACAAGAACATCGTTCTCGCTATGGCTCATGTTTAACATAAAAAAAACACGAACTAGAAATGTGTCCTCACGCCACGGATGCCCCCGCATGCAATCAAAATTTTATATGTTATAATATTTAGTTCCAAATTTGTTTGCACAAATTATTTTTTTCATTTTAAATTCAAAGCCCTTAAAACTATTCAATGTTAACAAAAATTATTTTTATACAAAGTTCAAGGCACTGAAACTATTCAGTGTGAACCTTTTGTAACTTGCATATTGCATATTTGTAGCCAAAATATGGCTACATACATTTCCACAAAAGTATGAGTGCTTAAACTCAAAATTCAAAATTTTTAAATTTTTCCAACATTCAAGAAAGATAACTTTGACCAAAATCATTGAACCACGACCAAATTCAAACTTAAACTGCTTATTCCTAAGATGTATCTATATGTCAAATTTGAGTTGAATGTGTAAAACCATTGTTCTTGTGCATGGCGGTCATTTTGTTATACTTTCGGTTAAGTTCTATTTATAATATCAACTCGGGGTCAGATTGATACACATGTTTTCTGAGGCAAAGTTGTTGAATGGACTGATTAATATGCATTATTTAATGATTTGAATTGTATGTTTGTCCTAAGAATGAAATATTATAACATATTTATTTTATATTGTAACCTCGAAACACCTAATTTGCATACCAAAATATTTAAGTACTCATTTGCATACCCAACGTTCGTATCCAAAAAAATCACTTTGCCTCGGTCCTTACTGTAGAATAGATGTACAAAATGTTGTCTCATCGAAATCTTTCATAAATTTCAATAAAAGTTTCATCATCTTGAAAAGGTATCTTGAAATATATTATTTTTCCCGCAAACCGGAAGGATGTAAAAACAATATCCGTACTGTAAAAAAAAACTTTTATCTAAATCAGATATTTTTTGTGAAAAATACAACATTTTCGTTTCTTTGTGAAATATCTTACACAATAAAATGTGCAAGCCACTGTAAAGAACCGAAATATTTTACATTGTATTTTGGAAATGACAGTCTCCTTTCTGATAGTGTTACGAAATTAATGGAAGAACCAATTATTGAATGGGGAAATCAACTTCACTGTAGCTCTCAAGTTTGTGCTTTTCTGATTGACTCTGTTTTAATAAACATTCACATTCAACAACCTTTTCATCTTTCAATGCTTTAACAGAAATATCTTCATAACAATGTCTGTTGAGATAAAAAAAAATACAAGATACACTATCTCAATTTATCCCTACAAAGAAATTCTATATAACCTTGCAATAAAAAAACCCTTTAACCCACCCCCCCCCCCCAAAACAGAGACCAATTTTTAACTCTAGACCATAATTTGAATATACTTTGTAGAAACCAACAAGCTAATGCCTTGTGAGAAATATTTAAGCTCTAGCTCTTTCCATTTTGAAGTATAAGAACTTTTAAGTTTTTTATTTTAGTTGCCATAGCAACCAGAGTTTAGCATGGAATGGCATTCTTTGAACAGTCGTGATAGAGCTTTATACAAAGAGTATTCCTGCCAAGTTTCATTAATATTGGCAAAGTGGATGTCGTTTGAATAAAATAAGGACGGACGCCGGACGATGGACGCAAATGATTGGCCACCTTAAAGCTCACATGCACTATGTGCAAGGTGAGCAAAAAATAAGATAAACTCAATATACTGCGATAACGAACACGTTACTGTACTGTAATTAGCAAGCCCCGGAAAGACTATGATTATACTGGGGTTTACACGGTTTATATAGCAACGCGGACTACTTTTTACGGTTCTTTGAAATCGGCGTTAAGCAAGTATAGCGTCAGACTGACATGCTATTGTGAATACATGCAAAAGCCGAAGGCTTTACGGGAAATAATGAAACTACACGTAAATGTACTCGGTAGGAATGTTAATCATAAATAGCCAATGTGAAGGGTGTAGTTTTGACCTTCTTTGGTCAATGTCAAACTTGGTCATAATGTAATAATGTCAATGTATCTTTGATACTGATTAAGTAAAGTAGGTTCATTTGATTTATTTTGAAATAAGACAATCTTATAGAAACATTGTATTTAAGAAATAAGACAGTAGTATCTTATTCGACTTGTACTTTTTGAAAAAGTTAATTAAAGTTTATATAGACATAAGTGAAGAATTATCCCTGAAAGAATGAAGTCATTGGGTCATCCAGGGGAAATCGTTTAAATGTAATCGATGTTGGGCCAGCCAACCATGGACCAACAAGGATTATTTAGTATTGTAAATAAACCTGTTTGACCATTACAAAACTAACTACAGCTTTCCGCCGGCAAATTATCTGTATTTTGCCAACTAGGAAAGTATATTAACATTATTGATCCATCACACTTCTTTACAGTTTATGTAGCAAAACGGAAAAACAATGTTTTTTCTAAATTTAAAAAATAGCACATAAACTAGATTCTAAATATCTTGTGAGCCTTTCTAGGTATTCATGTATTGTGTTAAGCTGTTCAAATTGCCATAAAAAATCAACGAAAAACGTCTGGATAATCCTTCCGACTGAACTCTGATTTACCTTGTTATCTAAATCTTTCAAAGTAATTTAAGCCCTTTTTCCATCCTTTCCAACATTAGATGCCATTTCTCAGACGCAAATTTTCCACAACTTTCAAATTTTTTTCTAGCCTAAACGCTTGAAATATGTACATCTTTTTATCATTTTATTATTTTGTAATAAAAATATCCATCTTTACACTTTGCTATTGTTTAACAAATGATAAATAAAGTGTAATAACATGCACCAATGCAAGTACAAAACCTTTTAAAGTTAGCGGTGACCTTGTGACCGTGTATCATGGACTCGAGCCCTTATCAGACCACGACCTTGTTTCTTTATATGACACAAGTACTAGTTGGTTCCAGGTAGTGGACTCAAAAGTTATTAATATAATTTGCCAGAACTTGTTACGTGTTCGAGCTAAAATAAATATTTTAAACCAAACCACAAAAATTTTTAAGTAAAACTAAAGTTATGACTTTAGCAATTAAAGTAGATTGAATAGGGAAAGCTACAAATACTTACAGGAAGCAGACTCGAAAATGATAATGATAATATTATTATATAATTAAATGATGCTTCTGGGCATCAAAGCAATGTCATAACGAAATTGCTCAAAAACCCATAGCAGGTTCCACCAGAAAATCAGACGGAATGAAAAAACAATTAAGACAGCGTGTGTTTACATAAATTTTGACCTATATATGAACAAAACTAAAAAATAAATACCTTTAAACAATATAAAAATTAAACTGTCACATACGAAAAATCGTCAGCGTCACTTAGCTAGTATGCCGATAGACAAAAATATATTGATGTATATATTATATTTCAAATTGATAAGTACATTGTTTGAGAGTTTTTGTTGATGATTGAGCATGAAATTGAAAGAAAAGAACATAAGCTTTTGAATAAAGCCTGAAAGGCAAGACAATAGCCATTTTTGATTTTTTTATGATGCTATGCGTTTATGAGCAATAACTATTAGACGTCAGGCTTGATCGAAATAAACTATAACAAGCCTGTAGCGTCAGATATATTGGACTTATCTGGAGGCGTGCAGCTTTAATAAAACATTTCTAAAGAATTGAAAAAATATGGATTTCTGAGGCATAATGTCATTTTTGTGCCTTTAAAGCAGCAAAATTCAAAATCAGTAAAATAAAATGATAAGTCAAACTTAAAAAAGCATAAGAACCCCCACCCCTCTCAGTCTTATAAGTAAGTTTAGAACGTCTTAGTCGAAATATTTAGACATAAACCGCGGATTTGAAGCTATTTTTACATTGGTCAAATCGGCTTTAGCGTCTAAAGATTTTTATTTAAATGTCCGTAGCAAAATGAAAAACCATAAACTGTGCACAAACATTCTAATTCTCCATGTAAAATGTTACAAATAATGCTTGGTATTTATAATCCTACCATAAATGTGTATTTTCCTTCTCAAAAACAACTTACTAGTAGTATTCAACCTTTAAACAATTTTGCACAATCCCGTGTAAAAATCGTGTAAACAGCCTCCATATTGCTGTGTACTATGCATAGCGGTCTTTACAGGAACCAAATTATTTAGACGAAATTTTACTGCCTGTACCTTTCAGCGTCATAAATTACAACAGAAAAAATTTCGTTCAGGCTCATTTAGTATTACAGTGTAACTTCCGAATTCCGGAACTTCTGAAATCCGGAAACCTCTAAAAAACGAACAATAATTTCGGTCCCGATTTTTTCCCTTCTATTTTCTTTTAATATACTACTTCTGAATTCCGGAACTTCTAAATTATGAATTCTGGACGATATTTTCGTTTTATTAGAGACAAATCAATTTTACCTCCAAAGTCCGGAAATTTCCAAAGGTGTGAAATACATTGTAAATCGAGAATGTTTACCCTGCAGGAAGATTTAATCTCCCTGTCAATTGTTTACTAATTGGCGGTGATCGTGTAATTTGACACGCGTTAAAATCACAAATTGTGAAATGGTATGTTTGAAGTGATGCAGTTAATTAAAGTAATTTACGGCGGTCAGTTAACTTGAAGTGTTTATTAGCGGATTAAATGACATTTAATTGGGAATTGGGACAATGTATGCATCAAACGTCTTTAGGGATTTTATTGCATTTGATGTACTTATTAATTAACTAGGATCGGACAATATGTAAGTTTATGCAATTAACAACATTTCTACAAACTGATAGTAATTCAAAGGCATTTGCAGGTAAGATAAGAAATGAGCAAAATTAAATTGATTAAAATGGAGTCAGAGCAACATAGAAATAGATGCATATATGTAACTAACATGCATAAACATTGTTTATTTACAATAAAAATATCGTTGTATATGTATGTTTTTATATAAGTATCATTATTATATAGTATTAAATAAAGTGTTAAATAAAAATGTTTTCTTTTCTTCCACATCTTTATCTTGATTAAAAGACTAATATATATATATGATATAACGGTAATGGCCACATTTTCCTTGACATTCAGTGACATTTAGTGGCTAAGTCTTGTCCACATTATCATAAACCTCTGAATTCCAGAAACCTCTGAAATCCGAACTTTTTGACAAGTCCCATGGGTGTTCGGTTTTCAGAAGTTACACTGTACTGTTTTTGAGTTTCCAATATGGGGGGTCAAAACAAAATGTCTTTCATGTATCTCATAAAATATATGGATAAATAAACTACTTATCGTGAGTAATTTTTGCATATTTATACAGTTTTAGAGAAAATATGCTTTCCTTCTTTATGCAATCAGTTGCTTTTGTGATAAATAACATTTAAGTGGTGACTTATCAGTAAATTCAAATGGACTCGAAAAGCGTGTTAATTTGTGCTAAAGGAAAATTGTGCTAAAGGAAATTTTTTAGCCAATTAGGGAAAGGCTTCGCATTTTTCGATAAACGCAAAACTTGAAATAAACAAGAGCCTGTTGAAAAGGTTTTGACACAGGACAGTATACCTATTGTAGTGTAAGAGTTATGTCACAGACAAAGGTCACAGTGTATAAACAACCCAAATGTTGCGCGCTACACGTCGTCTCAATATGGTGATCATTTCTGTGAAATAATTGTACAATCAGATTTCAAATGATGAGGTTATGGGCCGTTGATGATTTTGCTGCAAGGTCATGCCGTGACCTTGACCTTCAAAGTAGCATCCCAAATGTTGCGCGCGACACGTCGACACAATATGGTGATCATTTCTGTGAAATAGCTGTAAAATTCAACTTCAAATAACAAAGTTATAGGCCAGACACGATTTTTCTGCAAGGTCATGCTGTGACCTTGACCTTCAATGTAGTGACCCAAATGTTGCGCGCGACACGTCATCTCAATATGGTGATCATTTCTGTAAAATAGTTGTAAAATTCGACTTGAAATAACGAAGTTATTGGCCTGCACGGATTTTGGACGTACGTACGAGCTGACAGACAATATGGCGACTATATGCTCCCCTTGAAATATTTCGGGAGCATAAAAAGGAAAATGCTATGTCTTTCAAAAAACGCTTATTCCCATACTAGTCCAGTCCCAGACATGTTCTATTTTAGTGACTCTTTACTGTATTGTACCGTTTGTGTTTTTGTTATTCAAACATTGATTTTGAAATGTATATAATCTATAATATGCAAGCTCTGTTAGGGAAAATAATATTTCAATCAAATAGTTCAAAGATTCAAACAATTTAGTAACAAATGCTTGAGTATTTTGGAATCGTGGCCGAAAATGATCTTTGGATATGACGTTGCTTTGTCAAGTACAAGTATCTCAAAGGAATGCCATATTATAGGACAAAATCAAAACAGAAATGGTCAATAATTGCAGGCCATAACTAAACAAATTACTCAGTTTACATGCATGTAATTAGAGTTCAAATTCAATTAAATCGCGAATATACATTACACTAAAATAAAATCTCTTAAAATCCGTTAAATACACTAATCCGTAATTGATCACAAATAATAAAGAAAACCTCCATAATCTTTACATAATTAGCGTTTAAACCTACTTCTTTTGGCCTTTATTCGTACGTTTTTTTTTGTATGAATGTAACCATACCGACTTTGGACGGACTTTAGCTATATAATACCTAAAGTTCTATACAGGAAGTTGATAATAATCATTATTTGGATTGTTTCTTGTTTGTTCCTTACGTTTCATTGTGTTCAGTTGTTTATCCCAGAAGCTTTGCTTTCATTGGTTGAAAATCGTTTGTGTATTGTTGAATACATGATTGCTTTTTACTGTTGAGCGGGAGTTCTGAGATACCTCAGATGGTCAAGGTTGTTCTGAGGGTGAACATCAATGTCATGGTATAGCTGTTTATTTCTTCGGATTGTGGATCTCCATGGAACTCTATGATAGTTTGTAACTTTTGGTTTTATTCTGTTTTTATATTTGCTTAGTCGAACTGTGCATTAATTACTCTTTTTTGTCATTTTGATAATTATTTGTTTCAATAATTTATTGTAAATTTTGATATTTACTTATGTAAAGTTTTGTAAAAATAGAATGGCGACATTCTCTTCCCCCCTCTTCCATTTTTAACCCCCCCCCCCACCACCTTTTCACCCGTACAGCCCTTTTTCCTTTAATTCCCTTATGGGCCCGTTTTTGTTTATATTATTTCACATTACATGTCCACTCCTTTCGCCCTTGTGTCCACTCAAGGTTTTAGTGTGTCCGGGGGCGGCGTCCTGTGAACGTTGCCTTTGCCGTGTTGATCTTTATTCTTGTAATTTTTTGGGTAATATTCATTAACTCTCTAATTAATTAACTTGAAACATTTTTTCTTTCTGTACACTTTATTGATATTTTAACTTTGCAGCAATCAGGACTAATATCGCATGTGTGAGGTTTGTTGTAATGTGAGGGAAACAGTCAATGCTATATATTGGTAAGTCTATATTCTATTGTATTAATCTATGTTTGTCACAAGATGGTCATTATTTTAAGATGTCGCTGAATCAAAAAGACTCTACTGGGCGTGCTTTAATATGAATTAAGCGTGGTTTTTTATCTATGCAAAGCATACCATTCTGCCATTTCCCAAACTTTATGTTGACCAAGTATTTAATTAAACAAGAGCTAGAAGCCACAAAATAAAAAAAATACAAGTACATCAACCTTTTAGGCTATCGTCGAGTGGTTATTTTACAACTGAATGTCAGGGTCAATTTTCCAATTTACGCAACTGACCAAAATGTCGAGAAAATTGACTACAAATGAACGACGTTTATGACATACAAAAGTCACTGCCCTGCTATCAAGTTTTAATCCTCGTCGCCAATGTTGTATTAGCTTAAAACATAGCCTAAAGAAGGGAAAACAAGCCGGAAGCTTACCTAAGCTTGCTCTGAACGATGTTGACACTCTGCTAGCCAATGCAGAACTCAATTTACTCACTCGCTAGATCTATCCGGGCACTCTCAGTCCCGCGACAACCGTCGCGCATGCGCATGCAGTCCAGCAGGTCTAGGACCACTAAACCATTTCCTACATTCACAACAACTTGTTTGAATCTTTTTCTTATTAATATTCTATGTTTTAGGTTGTCATTACATTACTACTGATGTAGTTTGATAAAATGGAGATGAACCTACACAACCTTGGTTTTCTTTGTCACATTTAAAACAAGGTCCAAGTTTACATGAAAATTCTAAAACGTTAAGTACATTGCAAATGGCTGGTTACTGAAAGGGGGACAACTAATACGCATTCGGACCCTGTAAGTTCGTACTTGAACAGTTGTTAGTACGAAATAATTGGTTTCTGTGCCGATTTAAATTACAAGGAATATTTTCATGAAAGTTGAAGTGTTGAAACATGGATACATGGCTGTATTGTGAATATGTACATCATTTCGTTATTAACCTTATTTATTTTGAGAAATGTGGATGCAATAACAACAAATAGACTTGGAATCGGATAAGAGCTTATACCATGGAAATTCAAAAACTTGTCTAATACAATGAAACTTCCAATAAGCATAAATCGCAATTTGGAAAAGATGCCTGTTATTTTATTTTATTCCAATTTTGTTAACATGAAATATAGGTTTTCTTCTGTTGATGGACTTTGGTATTTCATCTGTTTTGCCAAGCACATTGACATTGGCACATTGGCATTAGTAGATTTTTGTTTAGTAGAAGGGGTCGGTTAGGTGGAGACTCTTGTATTAAGATGCAAGGAGATTCCATTCTCAAGTAGTATGATACAGGTAATGATATACGTTCAGAATTAATCAATTTCCCTAGAAGAGGCATACTATTTTTATTATAGATCTGGCATGGTCACTGTGTAACAAGGGTGATGATCATTATGAAATTGTAAAATAAAATTAACAAAGCTGTCAGCAACCATTCAACAACACTAGTACCATTATACTGAAAAATGTTTGTGTCCCGTGTGCCTGACGGGTTCGGAAATCAGAATAGCAGCCAATGTTTAACCCTGCAGGATCATAAGTGGCGGCTAAATGGATTCAAATTACTGGAGTATATGCACCTCTTAGCCCCAATAAGTGATGTGATTTCGACCCCTGGTATTGCTTTAAGTTTGTTACACCAAACGTTAGCCAAAATTATCTTTCCTGATTTGGTATACTATGATTGAAAGAATTACTACAAGAAATATTTCATTACCAACTTGACCAACCTGATCCTTTGAAGTGTCAAATATTGCAAAGCTCTTTCGGAGGCTGATTAAACTCTCAAGGCCATACATTGCCTTTTCTTGCTTACGATATAGGATCATTAAAATATTGGAAGCAGTATGCCAGGTCTTTCTTATATAAAGGTACGAACAATATTCATTGTTGCAATCTTGACCTTTGACCCCAACAATCGAAAATAGAACTTTGATACAGGGCTTGTTTAATTACTTTGACACCTGCTATTCAAGTTGTTTTGCATGAATGAAGATCTTTATATAGTGACCTATCATGAAATCTTAGTAAATCTCTGTTCGTGCCTGAAATAATACACAGAAGGGTCACTGAGGTCTTCCTCCACCAGTTAAGCTGGAATGTCACCATATGACAAATAATTAGATTTCTGTTTTCAGTTTTTTGGGACACATCACAATATATCAACACAGATTTCTTTCAGTTAATGCTTTATTTAGCTTTGCATAATAGAATTACAGTTAAATACTGGTACATATATTATAAAATACAATTGATATTTACTATATGGAAAAGAGTTTTGCAATAAATGAAAATGGAATGATTCAGAATTTTGCTGTAATTTCAAATGTGAAAATAGACAAAGAGCAACATATACACTTGTACAAATATTGTAAAATTCATTTATTATACTATATGCAAATAAATTTTGAGAAATGGAATGATTAAGAATTTTACTTTAATTTAAAATGTGAATAAAAGACAAAAAATATATATGTACAGATATCATAAATTACAACTGTTTATACTATATGGAACTAGGTTTGAAAAATGGAATGGTTCAGAATTCTGGGGAAATTTAAATTGTTAAAATAAACAAACAGCAACATATATACTGGTACAAATATTATAAAATCCATTTGTATACTATATGGAAAAAGGTTTGAAAAATGGAATAATTCAGTTTTTGGGAAATTTAAATTGTGAAAATAGACAAACAGCAACATACATACAACAACCAATAGAACTACCATACTGGCAAGAATTTGAGTCAGTTTAATGCTGTAATTTGTATATAAATATTTTATAATGTTATATAATACAGATATTGGTTTATATAATCTGTAAGAAAGAATGATTCCATTTGTGAGTAACTAAATCTTACTACGAGAGTTTCAGAATTTATGGTTTTGAGTAAAGAACAAGTTTGAATAAAGTTACCATTTTATCAAACAATGTTTATAAGCCTGAAAATTAACCGTGCTAACTAACTGGGATTCTGAACCACTTTCTTTGACATATTAGAGTTTTCCATGTTTGTTACTTCATGTAGTAGCAAGGGAGCAAAATTATAAGTGATTAAAATATCATTTTGATTTCACTAATCACGTTATCTGTTACCTCTTCACTAAACTCTTTCTCTATTGAACTAAGTTTTTAAATAAATTGAAAACAATAACATATATGTACATTATACTACATTAAAAAGAAAAAAAAAACATCTATATAACATCATTCTATTCTCAAATTACAACATGTTTATATTCTACTGAAACTTTTTTATAACAAATGTTATTAGTACATTTTTGCCTGTTTTTTCTTGTTTTTTTTTGTATTTCAATATGAACAAGCTTCTTAACCCTTTCCCCCATGAGCATATTGTGAAAAATGGCCATTTTCACTGAAAAGCCTCCTCTTACAAGTTCAAACTGCTATGAAACTATGAAAAATGCTTCAATACTAATCAAACTTGGCACAAATGTTGACTGGACCATTGCCTTTGTAACGACATGCTCAGTCTTAAATTTCCTGTTACCATGGCAACGAGGGGACATCTCAAAATTGCCAAAAATCACTATTTTGCCTTGATTTTTTCCATCAAAATTTATTTCCAAGTGCTGCAACTTCTCAAGGGATTGAGATAGAGTCAAAGGCTTTTCAGCGTTGGTTACACGTTACCTTATGATCAACCTGGGGTCATTTTAAGCCTCTCACAAGTCCAAAATTTTCTTGGCGATGAGGGGGACTCCGCCCCCTTCAAACCCGCCAAACAGAAGGGGGCACATCCCCCTTCTGGCAATCCCCTGATGTATCTTTTGGATGGGGGGCGGCGCCGAAAAAGTGCTCACTTTTTTTAGCAACATTTCTCAAACAAAAACATGTGTTTGGGGCCCAAATAGGACATTTTTTCATTATTTCAGGCCTAAAAAAAGGGGGGGGGTCGAAAGTGCGTTGTTTCGCGTATATATGAGGTAAAGGGTTAAACAAGAGCTGTCAAGAGAACAGTGTCCTCAACTTTTCTCACTGCTTAAAATAAGAGATCTAATAATGTAGAAATTAACAAAAATGTCTTGAATATTGATCAAAGAACACGGATAGACTTTTTTGTCTCACAGGTAGTATTAGTATGTTTTAAAGATCCTGTATGTAGTATTTCAGGATGTAACAACATTTAAGTGAAATTTTAAGTATGTATATAATTATATGCTTCTAAAACAATTTTCAAACATCCAAGAATATATTAAATATAACTGCAAATGTTTATTCCCATTACACGTAATCATTAAAATATTTGCATTCATTTCTTACTGAGAATTTTTACTAAGACATTATAGAAAATAAACTTCTAATTACCTCCCTTTATTTACATGAAATGTAAATCTTTATTTACATAAAATGTAAATTCGGTAATATCTTTACAAAAATGCTTTTTGGAACTTGCAATATTGATAAATCTTGATTTGAGCATCATATTTTTGATATAAAACCATAAAAAAATTGAGTTACAGGATCTTTAACTATTTTTCATCTTTTAAAATCAGTAATATTCGTTTATAGCTACATATTAATTCAATAAATATCTGAAATGTTTATAAATAAATAGACAAAACAGATTCAAAATCACAGAAAACAAATATATCGCACTGTCATACAATTAAAATAAAATAAGTATGTTTTAAAACATATCTTTAAAAATAATTCAAATGCATTTTTGGTGTTTGCTTTAAATGTGTATCACAGAAACTGTAAAAATTAAAAAATACATATGAAATACATTACATAAAATACATCAAATAAGCTGGATTTTTATGGACAGATAAATTAGGTTTTAATGTAATAACCTTGTTTGTTAGGTTTTATGTCAGATTTCAAAATTTTGTAAATCATTTACTGACTGGCACTTATCGAACAAGTTATCAATTAAGTACTAGTATTTTCTTTGCTTTTTGCAAGTAAAATCCATTTTTTCCAAACACAACAACAGCATGAAATAATTGAGTATAGGCTGTTGAAAACTAATGTGAAACAAACATGAACAACCTTAACAAGGAATTGTGTTAGTTAAAAAAGACACTGATAACAGGTTGAGTAGGTGTCCTCGACTATTCATTGTTATCAAGCTAAAAGAGTTGACAGAAATATTACTTGCCTTGATACAGCTTCCAATATTCCTTGTAATCAAGCTAAAGGAGTTGACTGAAATATTACTTGCCTTGATACAGCTTCCTCTATTCCTAGTAATCAAGCTAAAAGAGTTGATTGAAATGTTACTTGCCTTGATACAGCTTCCACTATTCCTTGTAATCAATCTAAAAGAGTTGACAGAAATATTACTTGCCTTGATACAGCTTCCACTATTCCTTGTAATCAAGCTAAAAGAGTTGACTGAAATATTACTTGCCTTGATACAGCTTCCACTATTCCTTGTAATCAAGCTAAAAGAGTTGACAGAAATATTACTTGCCTTGATACAGCTTCCTCTATTCCTAGTAATCAAGCTTAAAGAGTTGAAAGAAATATTACTTGCCTTGTTACAGATTCCAACTCTTGTAAAGTTTTACCAAATGTGTTCAGCTGTATCTCCTTCTGTTTTAACTGCTCATTTATATTGTCTCTCTCCTTTCTAAAATATACAGAAATATGATGAAACATTTTATATAGAACTATTGACCTATTTCATTGAGTATTAACATAATAAGTAACATAATGAAAGTAAATTTTCTCAAGCAGAATGTCATAATTATTCTTCCTGGTGTTATATTGTTATGTGTTATTGTTGGGTATCATATCAAAAGGTCATAATGATGTCAACTGTAAATTGATTACTTTATACATGTTTACCTAAAATCAAACAAAACAGACAGAGTTCCACTTAACACTAATTTAAACCTCTGTAGGGGCTAACATCTCCTATTTACAATTAAAATCGTTATCTTCAAAGAGAGAGTTTTGTATACAGAGGTTATAAACACTTACTTGGCTAAATCTTCCTCTTGTGGTCCTATCTTGTTCCAGTCGTAACTTTTCCTGAGCATGTTCTCTTTTCAGATGTTCTATTTTCTCATCAGTTCTTTCCTTTAGCTCTGTTAACGGCCTTTCTTTCTCTTTCAGAGAGCGGCACATTCTCTCATAATCTGTAAATGCAGAAAGCAGGTAATGAGTTTCTTATTTAATGATCAAAAGAAGTGCCAAAAAAAAAATAACTGGGTGAGACAAGTGTTTTCAACAAAATCATGCTATAACTCGCTACTGTTATTATCAAGATGCAACCATATTTCGACTGCATTTACATGAAACAATACCAACTGAAGAAAATAGATAGCACTCCCAACTGTAACGTTTAAATGAAAAGGGCAAGAAGAAACCCTGTATAATATGTCAGACAACTCATGAACAGTTTGAGGCTGCACTGTCTGGCTATAATAAATTCAAGATCAAGATGGGCATGAAAATATATTATTTATATAATTATTATTTTATAATTGATACCCTTGTTTTATAAGCATACTGTGTTGATTATCAATGAACCAACCATGACACCTTGTTGAAATTGTTTGTTTTTATTGTATAGGTTTTTTTAAGTTAGTATGTTTTCATATGAATTAAAAGAAATTGTCATATAAATTTAAGTAACCATTGTTGAATAAACTCTTCCTTCAAAATGTAACTCTTCTTTTGGATTAACATAGTACATGAATATAGTACAATTTTGTGTCACTAGATTACAACTGTATACCAAATTCAAATGCATGTTTTCCAATCAAATCTTAATAACCGCTTTAGTTAACAAATTCAAAGCATGTTATATTAATAAAAGGCAGATCATAATTTAATTGTGAAAAATAATACAAATTGTCTTGTGCAAATATCTTGTGTCAATCCGTTTTCATCATCAAAGGGAGATAACAAAGTCAGAAATACCTGCTCAAGAGTTATCTTCTTTAAAAATAAATCCAGCAAACCCTTTACTTGAATGGGAAATTCCTGAAGTTACTTGAATGGGAAATTCCTGAAGTGTTTTGTTTTGCTTTTCAAATATTGAAAATCTAGTGACTTCATGATCTTATATTATCTACAGAAGTTATACAAAAAGGTAAAAATTTAATGATTAAGATTATTGGAGACGTCAAGTCTTTATCTATTTAAAGATAATATAATGCTCAAATAATGACCATTTATCAACTGCATCAACAAGCAACAATACCAATGGAAGGAAAGTAATAAGCACTCAAAACTGTACCAAAGTGTAATGTTGAAATTGAAAAGTATAGATTTGTCAGAAAAATCATAAACAGTTTGAGACTGCGCTGTCTGGCTATAAAAAAAATCAATATCAAGGTGGATATATATAAAAAAGGATTTTTTTTATTGATGCTCTTGTTTTATTTTGATTAGCATTATGTGTTGATTATCAATGTACCTTGCCTTGACAAAGTGTCGCCTTGTTGAAATTGTTGATTTTATTGTAATGTTTTAATTGTATTGGGTGTGATAGGTTAGTCAGTTTTAGTATGAATGAAACGAAAATCTCATACAAAGTAACTGTAGTTTAATAAATTTTTTCTTTAAATTATTATGACACTTTTAGATTAACGTACATATCTAGTTCTGTGTTGAGAAACTTCTTAATATCATCACTATACAGAAATCATATACATGTATTTGCTAATAAATTCTCAATTACAGCTGATTTTAACTAACTCAAAGCATGGTAAATGTCTAACAGACGATCAGAATTTATTTGTGAAGACTAATACAAATTATTTTGTCCAAATAACTTGTGTCAATCAGTTTCATCATCAAAGGGAGATAACAAATGTCAAATATAAAGTAATTTCAGAACAGAGTTATCTTCTTAAGATTGAAAAAGAAAGAGGAAGAAAAATCATTTCAGAAAACCCAACATTCTAGATAATTATTAACATTTGGAAAATTTCTCAAAAATTTTGTTTTGTTTTAAAATATTGAAAATCTAGTGACTTCACGATCAAATATAATCAAACAGGTAATAATCTAATGATTACTCTATACTTCTGACAAGTTTCATAAAAATTTATTTCAAAATGAGGTAAAAGTTTTGTAATTGATTAAGATAATATGCTATGCTCAATTTAGAATTTGTGACCACATTTTTAACTGCATCTACAAGAAACAACATAAAGTGTAATGTTGAAATGGAAAAGTATAAATATGTCAGAAAACTCATAAACAGTTTGAGACTGCCCTGTCTGGCTTTAATTAGGTGGATAAATGTGAAAAAGGGTTATTTATTGGTTTTTATAAGCATTATGTATTGATTATCAATATACCTTGACAAGTTGTTGAAATTGTTAATTTCTATTGCATTGTTTTTATCGTATGGGATGTAATAGGTTAGTCAGTTTTAGTATGAATAAAAAGAAATTGTCATACAAAATAACTGTTATCGAATACTAGTATACTTTTTCTTCAAACTATAATGACACTTTGATAAACATACAAGAAACATGTATCTAGTACAGTGTTGGTATGATATATTAACAACTGTTTAACAAAAACATGCATGTTCTTTCTAATCAAATCTCAACAAGAATTTGTAACAGAGTTACCAACATCCCCCGCCTCGGGAAGTTTTATATAAAGCATAAAATTGTGCTATTTCAAAAGATTGAGGTATGGATCCCAAGACACTTTCAGTCCAAAATTATGATCAATGCTAGATCTGCAAATGCAACAATAAATTTATTTAAGAAATAAAATGAAACATGGAATTTAAAAATCTTTCATGTTAAGCTTTGACCTCTAAGTGTGACCTTGGCCTTGGAGGCAGGGGTGCAGGAGTTGTGCATGACATATCATCATATTATTGCCAAGTATTTCCAAAATCCCTTGAACTTTGAAGAAGTTATAGATCAGACACAAAATATACCCTATAACAGACTATGTTAATCTTTGATCTCTAAGTGTGACCTTAGAGGTAGGGACCTATGTTTGCGCCTGACATATCGTCTTATTATTGTGATTATTTGTGCAAAGTATTTTTAAAATCCCTTGATCTATGAAAAAGTTATAGACTGGACACAAAATATACCCTATAACAGACTATGTAAATCTTTGATCTCTAAGTGTGACCTTGACCTTGGAGGTAGGGTTTCAAGTGTTGTACTTGGCATATCATCTTATTATTGTGACTATTTGTGCCAAGTTATTTCATTATTAGTTCGTTATTAACGTTATTTCGTTATTTTTTCATTGTGCATGACACATCGTATCATTATTGTAAACAATTGTGGCAAGTTTTTACAAAATCCCTTCAAAGATAAGAAAGTTTTCGACCTGACACGACATCTACCCTAAAATAGAAAATGTTGACCTTGAATGAGCAAAAGCGACCTTGACCCTGGAGGCAGGGATCTGGTTGTTGCACATGACACATCGTCTCATTATAACAAATATTTGTGCCAAGTTATTTCAAATTCCTTTGATAATGACAAAGTTATGGACCGGACACGAAAATATGACAGGCGGACGGATGGACATACTAAAAAAATGGTACTTATGTGACTTTTCCTTTGATCCTTTTGGCCATTTTTAGTCACACAAGGTTTAAAAAAAGACACACAAGTACAATGGGAATGAATAGGATTAAAGAGAATTTACTGTTACTCATTCACACAAGTACCTCTGTGTTTGTACGGACGGACAGACGGACGGACGGGGCCTATTTCTATATCCCCCTTTTTTCTTCGAAAATGCGAGAGACAATAGCAGCTTAAGTTAACAAATTCAAAGCATGATAAACTAATAAAGGCAGATCATAATTGAATTGTGAAGAGTAATACAAATTGTCTTGTGCACTTATGTCAATCAGTTTTTATCATCAAAGGGAGATAACGAATATCAAATATAAAGTGATTGCAGAACAGAGTTATCTTCTTAAGACAGAAAGAGAAAGAGGAAGTAAAATGATTTCAGAAATTCCAACATCCTAGATATTATCACTTGGAAAATTTCTCAAAAACTTTGTTTTGTTTTAAAATATTAAAAATCTAGTGACTTCATGATCTTTAACCTTCTGTAGAAGATATAAACAAACAGGTTATAATTTAATGATTACTCTTTACTACTGACAAGTTTCATTAAATTTTTTTTTAAAAGATGTCAAATTTTGTATTTGATTAAAGATAATATGCTTCGCTCAATTTTGAATTTGTAATCATATTTCGACTGCATCTACAAGAAACAATAGCAATGGAAGGAAAGTAATAGGTACTCAAAACTGTACCAAAGTGTAATGTTGAAATGGAAAAAGTATACATTTGTCAGAAAACTCATAAACAATTAAGAGACTGCGCTGTATGGTTATAATTAAATCAAGATCAAGGTGGATATATATGAAAAAAGATTATTTCTTAAATTTATTTTGTAATGTGTTGATTATAAAGGTACCTTGACAAGGTGTCACCTTGTTAAAATGGTTGATTTTTATTGTATTGTTTTTATCGTATTGGATGTTTTAGGTTAGTCAGTTCCATTAATTACAACAGTATACCAAAATCACATACATATATTTGCTGATCAATTCTCAATTACTGCTAAAGTAAACACATTCAAAGCATCTTAAATTAATAAAAGCAGATCAGAATTTATTGTTGAGAAGGATACAAATTATCCTGTCCAAATAACTTTTGTCAATCAGTTTTCATCATCAAAGGGAGATAACAAATGTCAGATGGTTAGGTGCTTGTAGAACAGAGTTGTCTTCTTAAGAGAAAGAGGAAGTTAAATCATTTCAGAAATCCCAACATCCTAGATATTAATACCTGTGAAATTTCTCAAAAAAAATGTTTTGCTTTAAAATGGTGACCTCATGATCTTTAATCTTTTACGGAAGATATAAACAACAGGTAACAATTTAATTAATATTCTATACTACTGACAAATTTTAATAACTTTTATTTTAGAAATAGGTAAAGTTTTGTATTTAATTAAAGATAATACGTTATGCTCAAATTTGAATTTGCGACCATACTTCGACTGCATCTACAAGAAACAATACCTATGGGCGGAAAATAATCAGCTCTCATAACTGTTCAAAAGTGTATAATGTAAAAGCTACCTGCCTCCATAGGAGTAAAAATATTTCAATAAAATTAAACTTGACAAACATGTACTAAGATTTTAGGAAATGAAAAAATATTCCAGATTCAAGCAATTATTTACATGTTTTGAGCAATTAATGACTGATTTTTCAGTATTTGTAACTATTTTTCTAATAACGCAATAGGGGCTATTTTAGTATATCATAACTCTTTTTGTTATTAACATAGGTTTTAAGTGCCATTGATAATGTGTAGATTGCTCCCTTTTTGGTTTCTTGACGATATTATTCACTTATACACATTTTCAAATTTTCATAAAAATAAGCATGAATCTGGAGGCATGCCGTTTTGAGTTGGAAAGGACATGAGTACCTGATAAGTACATTGTGTACATCAGAAAACTCATAAAACAGTTTGAGGCTGCCTAGTCTGGTAATAATCAAATAAAGATCAAGGCGAATATATATGAAAAAGGATTATTTCTTTAATTGATACGCTTGGATACACTTATTTTATTTTGATAAGCATAATGTGTTGATCATCAATGTACGTTGACAAGGTGTCACCTATTTGAAATTGTTGCTTTTTATTGCATTGTTTTTATCGTATGTGATGTTATAGGTAAGTCAGTTTTAGTATGAATAAAAAGAAATTGTCATACAAAGTAACCGTTGTTGAATAACCTTTTTCTTCAAAGTAATTTGACACTAGTGGATAAACATACATGAAGTATGTATCTAGTACAGTGTTGAATAACTTAATTGTATGCAACAGTATTCTAAATTCACATACATGTTTTTGCTAATAAATTTGCAATTACAACTTTAGTTAACAAATTCAAAGGCATGTTAAATTAAACAAGAGGACCATGATGGCCCTGAGTCGCTCACCAGAAACAACTGTTTTTCAGTGTTAGTTTTCAAATGAACTTGCTGAAAGACCAGTCCAGCTCAACTTTTACTTGCCCTTCTAGTTATTGAAATCTTTTGCCCTAATATTTTGGAGGTTTTGTTAAAAATATCTATGTTGCAAGTGTGTTCCCATGAGACTATGTAGAATAAAATAATGCAGAATAAATGACCACTACAGCAGGGTCAATTTTGATGGAACAGTTTTTCTTTATAACTTTTGTGAATGAATACACAAAATGTCACATGCAAAATATGTAAGGTATTTACAGTATGGGACAACAAACCCTATATTTGGGGGCAAATTCGTGCACAATTGGTAAAATTATGGAGCTTTGGTAGCATCTATCTTTCGGAGCGGAATTCGTAAAAATTACCGCTGCCACCAATATAGAACTGTCGCGATTGATTATAAAGGGATTGACAATACAAACAATCGACTTACCTTCCACGTCTGGATCGTAGCCAAGCTAGGAATTGCCTACTTCTTCTAGTTATAAATTACACTTATATGGCACCCAACTGTCAGGCCAAACACACTAGTTCCGGTTGGTCCGGAACCTTCCGTTAACTTCCGTCAACTCTCGTAACCAGTACCATACGGTACTACAAAACTCTAAAGTCAATCTCAACTACTCGGCCCTTTCAGTCAGTCTTCGGATAAGGACCTCGATCACAATAGTATGAATACACAGAACGGATGCGGTATTTCGGTCTAACCTACGCTAAGAAACTAAACATGTAAACAATAGTAATTTAATGCTGGGAGTTGTTGACAAGTTCATTTCTAATATTATGTTATTAAAGTCCACCTAAAATAATTGAATTCATAGGTACAATACAAACAATACATTATTGATATATTTGTTATTATGGTTGTAGAAACCGAAAGTACAAAAAAACCAACGTCGGATTTGCTTAAAATTGAACATCAGTGGGCATATTTAAATTGCAAATTGTTGTCAGACATATTTTCAAGCACAAGAGTTACCGGAACAGACATTAGATGTTAAAAATATACATTCGTTTTACATTATCTCTGTTTCTTTTTATGGTAGAACTACTTTCAATCCGTATTGTTTCCGAGGTTATTATATATAATTGCCGAGGCAGTTCCGTATGCTCTAAAGTGTGTGCATCCCGATAAGAATGGATTGTTTTTATTTTCAATTATACAAACTGTGCAAACATTTGATTACCGTCATACCGCAACCAAAAATTGCTTTCAAGCCACTCGGTACGAAAAACTCGCTTCGGAGCATTATCATTTTGCTTGGATTTCTCAGTTGTTTTAGCATTCGCCGATTGATTTGGTTGGGAAACCTCATTTGGTATAGGCGTAAAGTTGTTTACGTTAGATTATGTCGCCCCATCAACGTTAACATTGTCTTTATTGAAGAATGAAGACAATGTTCGCTGCTTTTTTTTCGAAGCAGACATTGTGAATTAACCCGGATAATGACGTCACAATCTGAAACGTCTGAGCGCTTTTAACGTGTAATTATCACTAAAGCGTAATATAAAATAAATCATGTGTCCGATCAGCTGATGAAATTCTTGCTAGTTATAGAAAACAAGAGGGCCATGATGGCCCTGAGGTCGCTCACCTGTATATAGCCCCCCCCCCCGGGCCAATTTTTACCCAAGGGCTTTTATTTGAACAGACTTGGTAGACACCCATAAGAAGATTTTTAATGCTAAACATCTAGTTCTAGCTCATTGGGTTTTTTAAAAGAAGATTTTTTAAGTTTTTACTATACACATATATTTAAAACAATGACACCCCTGGGGCAGGGCCAGTTTTGACCCCCGAGCTTTTATTTGAACAAACTTTGTAGATATTTACTTAAAGATGTTTCATGTATAATATCTAAACTCAAGCTATTTGGGTTTTTTCAAAGAAGATTTTTAAGTTTTTGCTATACACATATAAGGAAAATCAATGACCCCGGGGCGGGGCCAGTTTTGACCCCAGGGCTTTTTATTTGAACATACTTGGTAGACACCCATTAGAAACATGTTTTCATGCTAAATATCTTAGCTCTAGCTCTTTGAGTTCTTTAAAGAAGATTTTTTAAGTTTTTTACTATATGCATATAGGGAAAATCAATGACCCCCTGGGGCGGGGCCAATTTTGACCCCAGGGCTATTATTTTGAACAAACTTGGTAGACACTCATTAGAAGATGTTTCATGCTAAATATCTTAGCTCTAGCTCTTTGGGTTCTTTAAAAGAAGATTTTTTAAGTTTTTACTATATGCATATAGGGAAAATCTATGACCCCCTGGGACGGGGCCAATTTTGACCCCAGGGCTTTTATTTGAACAAACTTGGTAGACATTCACTACTAGAAGATGTTTCATGCCAAATATCTAAGCTCTAGCTCTTACGGTTCTTTAAAAAAGAAGAATTTTTTAAGTTTTTACTATATGCATATAGGGAAAATCAATGACCCCCGGGGCGGGTCCAATTTTGACCCCAGGGCTTTTATTTGAACAAACTTGGTAGACACTCACTAGCAGATATTTCATGCCAAATATCTTAGCTCTAGCTCTTTGGGTTCTATAAAAGAAGATTTTTTAAATTTTTACTATATGCATATAGGGAAAATCTATGACCCCATGGGGCAGGGCCAATTTTGACCTCAGGGCTTTTATTTGAACAAACTTGGTAGACACTCATTAGAAGATGTTTCATGCTAAATATCTTAGCTCTAGCTCTTTGGGTTCTTTAAAAGAAGATTTTTTAAGTTTTTACTATATGCATATAGGGAAAATCAATGACCCCCCGGGGCGGGGCCAATTTTGACCCCAGGGCTTTTACTTGAACAAACTTGGTAGACATTCACTAGAAGATGTTTCATGCCAAATATCTAAGCTCTAGCTTTTACAGTTCTTTAAAAGAAGATTTTTTAAGTTTTTACTATATGCATATAGGGAAAATCAATGACCCCCCGGGCCGGGGCCAATTTTGACCCCAGGGCTTTTATTTGAACAAACTTGGTAGACACTCACTAGAAGATGTTTCATGCCAAATATCTAAGCTCTAGCTCTTTGGGTTCTTTAAACAAAGATTTTTTAAGTTTTTACTATATGCATATAAGGAAAATCAATGACCCCCTGGGGCGGGGCCAATTTTGACCCTAGGGCTTTTATTTGAACCAACTTGGTAGACACTCATTAGAAGATGTTTCATGCCAAATATCTAAGCTCTAGCTCTTACGGTTCTTTACAAAAAGATATTTAAAGATTTTTCTTTCGGTTGCCATGGCAACCAGAGTTCTGCATGAAATGGAATTCTTTGAACAATCTTGATAGAGCTTCATACAAAGAGTATTCCTGCCAAGTTTCATTAACATTGGCCTTGCGGTATCATAGAAGATGTCCTTAGAATATTTAAAATGTGGACGGACGACAGACGACGGACGCCATTTGGTTGGCCATCCTAAAAGCTCACCTGCACTTTGTGCAAGGTGAGCTAAAAATATACACTACGACGCTCGCAAAAATATGCGTCATGGAAAACGCACGGCTATAATATTACCGCGTCAAATGCAAAAGTCCTGCGTCAAAAACGCAGAAAACGCTCTCTAGAGAAAACACTGCATGTAGTGATGTAATTAGGTGAATATGAATGAAACCAAATAAAGCTTGATATATCCTGTATAATGTGCTAAAGTTATTTGCTCTTGCCAGAGCTCATGACCTCAAATAATTTCATCAGCAAATATAAAAGACATTCCAACATGAGTTGTTTCCCTTTCATTAAACTATAATTTAAAGAATTACCATGGTCTGGGTTATTTTAGCTTTAGCAGTCCTTAAAAGGGGCCAAACAAATAAATATGAGCGATTTTTATAAAAAAATTACTATAACAATGCTAATAACTAAATTTGGTGATCATCCATCAATAAATCATTGTAAGTTCTGTAGAAAAAGCTGTCTCAAGGTTTATATTATTTTTAGCCCTCTTGACCCCTAAAAGGGGCCTATCAAATTAATATGAGCAAATTTGATAAAAGACCAGCTAAAAATGCTACAGACAAAGTTTGGTGATCATCCATAAATTAGGTTCTGTAGAAGAAGATGCCTAAAGGATTTTCTATTTTTAGGTCTATAGACCCCTAAAAGGGGCAAATCAAATTAATATGAGCAAATTTGATAAAAGACTACCTAAGAATGCTAAAGACAAAGTTTGGTGATCATCTACCAATTGGTTCTGTAGAAGAAGATGTCTAAAGGTTTTTCTATTTTTAGCTCTCTTGACCCCTAAAAGGGGCCAATTGAAATCATATGAGCAAATTTAGGTGTGACTGTCACAAGGATGCTACAGACCAAATTTGAAGTAAATCTGTCCAGCGGTTTCAGAGATGATTATTGACACATGACGACGGACGACGGCCGCAGGAGTATCCCCTTTTGATACTAATAGCTCACCCTGAGCCTTCGGCTCTGGTGAGCTGAAAAGAGAGAACAGAATTAACTTGTGAAGAATAATACAAATTATCCTATCATCAAAGGGAGATAACAAATGTTAGATGTCAAGGGTAGAACAGAGGTTTTTTTTAACATTTAGAGTGAAAGGGGAACTTATACAAACAAGAGGGCCATGATGGCCCTGAAATCGCACACCTGTATATAGGCCCCCTGGGCCAAGGCCAATTTTAAACCAGGGGCTTTTATTTGAACAAACTTGGTAAACACCCATTTGAAGATGTTTCAATATAAATATCTTAGCTCTAGCTGTAAGAAAATTTTTAAGCTTTAACTATACACATATAGGGGAAAACAATGACCCCCCATCTGGGCGGGGTCATTTATTTCCCCAGGGCTATTATTTGAACAAACTTGGTAGTCAAACACTAAAAGATAGTTCATGCTTAATATCTAAACTCTAGCTCTTTGGGTTTTTTAAAAGAAGATTTTTTAATTTTTACTATATACATATAAGGAAAATCAATGATCCCCGGGGCGGGCCAATTTTGACCCCATGCTTTTATTTGAACAAACTTGGTAGACACCCACTAGAAGATTTTTCATGCTTAATATCTAAGCTCTAGCTATTTGGGCTTTCTAAAAGAAGATTTTTTAAGTTTTTACTATATACATAAAAGGAAAATCAATGATCCCCGGGGCGGGGCCAATTTTAATTCAAGGGCCCTTATTTGAACAAAAATGGTAGACACTCTTTAGAAGATGTTTCATGCTAAATATCTTAGCTCTAGCTCTTAGGGTTTTTTAAAGAAGATTTTTGAAGTTTTTACTATATACATAAAGGTGAAAACAATGACCCCCTGGGGCGGGGCAAATTTTGACCCCATGCTTTTATTTGAACAAACTTGGTAGACACCCACTAGAAAATGTTTCATGCTTAATATCTAAACTCTAGCTATTTTGGCTTTTTAAAAGAAGATTTTTAAATTTTTTTACTATATACAAATAAGGAAAATCAATGACCCCACATGGTGGGGCCAATTTTGACCCTAGGACATTTATTTGAACAAAATTGGTAGACACTGACTAGATGATGTTTCATGCAAAATATTTAAGCTCTTTCGGTTTTTATTTGAAAGAAGATATTTCGGTTGCCAAGGCAATCAGAGTTCTGCTTAACATTAAATTCTTTCAATTTTTTTAAGTTGACTACCAAAGGAACATTCCTGTGAAGTTTGGATAAAATTGGCGAAGCGGTTTAATAGGATATGTCGTTAAAAGAAAACGGATGGACGGACGCCGGACGGACGGACGCCGGAAGAAAAACAATCACAAAAAACTCTAAAAAAACAACATCTTATATATTAAAGTTACATTATGCTCATATGTTCATTGTCAAATTGAGCTGACTTGACTTTATATTTCAGAAGATTGTCTGTCAAAATAGTGTTTGACTAAAAGTTGATATTGGAAAATGTTAAGGATAAAATTGTAAATTTGCCTTAAATTAAAAAAAGACTGCCCCACTCTTTATAAACTGAGAGTTATAGGTAAGTTCTAATGGATATTAACAGAAATATCATTTCGATCTGTGTGTTATTTATTGTTTATGCAAACTTAATTATTAAATTGAAATGATTTTTTGGCAAAATGAAAACTTATTCTGATATTTTGATTTAAACAAAAAGGTAATAATTCAATAATATTATTGTTTTACACTTATGTTAATTTAAAACAAGAACGTGTTTGTTAAACACAAATGCCCCCGGCTCCGATTCTTGTCAGTAGCAATATTTAAAAAAAATGTTTACCCATTCACTCAGTTATGGACAGAAACATTGCCAAAAAATTGTAAACACAAGTTATATAGCTTGACAGAGTCATTGCATTTTGTAATTGTGAAATATATAAGTTTCCAAGTCATTGCTATGACTTGTGAAGTGATAAATATTAAAATTTATCAAATATAAATGAAAGAAATCTATACTTGGCACCCTTGACCTTGACCCACTGACACCTATAGAATATCATGCAAGTTATCTTCCTACCAAATATGAAATACACCTGTCAATAAATAAAGGCTGTATGGGCAAAAATATTAAAAACTATTTTGAGCATTGATGACCTTGATCAAACTGACCCCTAACTCCATTCAAAGGAAGAATACCATGCAAGTTATCTTCCAACCAAATATGAAATACATCTGTCAATAAATAAAGGCTGTATGGGCAAAAGTGTATAAAATCTATTTTTTCACTTGTGACCTTGACCCAACTGACCCCTACCTCCATCCAAAGTAAGTATAACATGCAAGTTATCTTCCTACCAAATATGAAATATATCTGTCAATAAATAAAGGCTGTATGGGCAAAAGTGTAAAAATCTATTTTTAGCACTAGTGACCTTGACACACTGATCCCTAACTCAATCAAAAGGAAGAATACAAAGTTATCTTCCTATCAAATATGAAATACACCTGTCAATAAATAAAGCTGGTATGGGCAAAAGTGTAAAAATCTATTTTTCACAAGTGACCTTGACCCAATGATCCCTACCCCTATCAAAAGGATGAGTACCATGCAAGTTATCTTCCTACCAAATATGAAATATATCTGTCAATAAATAAAGGCTGTATGAACAAAAGTGTTAAAATCTATTTTAAGCACTGGTGACCTTGACCCAACTGACCACTAACTCCATCAAATTTTATGTTCCTATCAATTGTAAATGACATCTGTCTATAGAATATGGTTAATACACCTGTAAAAATGTAAAAATTTATTTTTAACATTGGTGACCTTGACATTGGTGACATTGACCTTGACCCAAATGACCCCTTACTACACCCAAACAAGGAGGACCTCCATTGGCATGTTTGTATTAAACATGAAAGACATCAACCAAAAAATAAAGGCTGTATGAGCAAAAATGTTAAAATTTATTTTCTAAACCAGTGACCTTGACCCTAGAGACCACTTACTCCACAAAAAATTAGAAGACCATTAAAGGTATCCACCTACCAAATATGCAAGATATCATTAAATAAATTAAGCAATTAAGAGAAATGTACGATAAATCCAACTTGCCGGAATAGGTTAACCAGACAAAGCCCTATTTTCAAAGTGAAAAAAGGGAAATAACTAGGAAATATGGATGACACAGTTATATAACTTGGCAATATCATGTACTTTGTATTGATAAGTAAGTGTGGAAATTATGAAGCCATTTAGTATAGATAGAACTTAAGATATTTCCAACTTGCCGTTCTAGGTTAACCATTATTCATTTTCTAAGTGCTGAAAAGGGCAATAACTTGGTAAATATGGAAGCTATAGTTATGTAACTTGACCAGATCATGTACTTTGTATTGATTAGTAAGAGTGTTAACTAAGAAGCCATGGTACAGGTATAATTTAAGAAAAATCCAACTTGCCGTTCTAGGTTAACCTCGTACGGACAGACGGACGGACAGATGGACGGACGGACGGTTCAATTACTATATGCCGGGGGCATAAAATAATTTAAGTCAAAATTTTGTATCTGATAATAATTTTCATTTCATAGGTTTTATAAAAAATAAACTATGTAAATCAATTTTCACAAAAAAAAAATCATCTAAAACATTTTATAATATATTTCTTTTAAAAATAACAAAAATTGAGTATGATGAAGCTGATGATATCAACTCATTATAAAACAATTTTTTCTAAAGGACAATTAACAATAATAATCTGATTGTGGTGATCTCAAAAAGGAAAATCAGTTTATCAGTAAAGAAATCACATATGTTAAAAACTTTATAGTAGTTTAAAACATTGATGATATTTTCAGAATGTATCAAGTACCAAATTACACCGAGACTGTGTCAATGAAGCTATCAGAGGTTCTGGCTGATATAGGTGTTGATGAGAGAATTATACTGAAGAAAAGAAGAACATGGCTTCTGCTGGAATCAATAACAAATATAGATTACCAACTACTTGATAGAAAATTCAAAGCATACCTTTTTGGGAGTCAATCAGAAGGTACAACTACAATAGGTATGAATTCAGACTTTGATAACCTTATTTGCTATAAAGAATTCCATGTGATACAAGACTGGAGTGATTGGATACCTGGTTTATATAATCATTTGATGATTCAAGATAATTCTGTATCTCCTGGATATTGTTTACTTCAACCTCTGAAACCTGATGCTCCTCTTCCTCTTGATGGTGAATCTAATCAATACTTCTTCAAAGACAGAACAGGAAAATTACTTTACAAAAATTCTCTAGTATCTTATATAAATAGTGACCGTGAAATGCATGGGCCAGCAGGTGTACGACATGGACAATTAGGCTTCTGTGATGCAGATAATGTATTTGCTCTACATTGTACAACATGGCCAACACAAGCTAGACAATGGTTGTACCAACAAGGTGAAGGTCAATGGCCATCTGCTGAAATGAAACAACATTGCAGCAGAACTGGATGCTTTGTTGTTGGTGTTGGATGCAGTGGCAGTGAATATGAGCTACTTGAATGGAGAATATCAACATCTTTAGCAGAAAGGTGTTTAATGTTCAATCTGAATATTACACAGATTCGCTGTTATGTCTTGATGAAATTAATTTTAAAAACATTTATTAATCCATTGTTTGAAGATGTTCTTTCAAGTTTTATGTGTAAAACTGTACTCTTCAACTGTATTTCCAATACACATACTAACATCTGGAGAGAAAATAACTTACTTTCTTGTATATCAATGTGTTTATATATCCTGTACACCAATATCATTAATGAAAACTGTCCACATTTTATCATTCCTGGTAACAATTTAATGAGGGGGAAGATTTCACATGCAGTTAAACCATATATCCTGGAAATACTCAACAATACCATCTACAATGAAGGAGTGGCACTACTTGGGATTAAATGTGATGATCTTGGTTCCAGGCTTCATCTCAAGTTTTATAATTTATGTCCAATCAAGAAAGGTTATATCATTTCAGGGACACTATTATTTAATCTGGCTTTAAAAATATCTGAGACACTGAAAAATAATTATAATCATCTTAAGGACAGTAGTCCTAATGAAGCTGTGGAAATATTAAAGAACACTATATCAAAGACATTCAACTTTCAACATGAAGGTCTGAATAAGACAGCCAGTCAAATTCTGTTACAATGGTTTTGTACAACACTTGGATCTGTCTTGGCTTCTATCAACATACATCAGTTCAACACAATATTAGCAGATGCCCTGAAACTCATCTCACTTGGTCTGAATACAGATGTTGCATCAAGTAAACTGAAACTAGCTTCAATCTTATACTGTGTTCAAGAAATACAAAAAGCAGACAAAGTACTCAGTGAGATTGAAAGAAGATATGATCTACAGATTGTTGAACCAGTCTGTGATTGTCATCTATTTGAGAGGAAACCAGTAAGACATGGATTCTTTGAAGTATGTTACATCTATAATGAACAAGTGTTACAGTATACAACAGCATTATGTGTTAGATTTCTGCCATGTGAAATTCACTGTGTACCAAATGAACTCAGATATGAAATGTTTAGATCTACACAAGAGGAGAGAATGTTTCGTACATTTGATGACAACTTATGGATGGAGTATGCTGTAGTGGATTCCCTCCCTTACCTCTACTTTCTACAATACAAAGTTTACTGCCATCTTGGAAGACATGACCAGAAACAAGCTGCTCTCTTCAAACTTATCAGAACAATAAAAGAGGAACCAAACCTTGGACATCGGGAAACAGCTCTAAATATTCTAGGAAAATGCATGGAACAAGAAGGTAGAGCTGGAGACGCTTTACAGTGTTATTTGATGTCACTTAATATAAGGGGGAGAAACAATGCTGCAAAGATTCATATCACCATACTCCTATCTGAATTGATAAATGCAAGGACATAAAAGGTACGACAAAACTGTGGAAATGACTAAAGCAAGACAGCAAGACAAATGAGTGGTAGCTACAAGGTAGATTATGACTGCAATATTTATGCTCAACATCATCTGATATTTTTTCAAATAGCAATTTCTTGTCATAAAAAACACTTTTAAAATAGCATCCATAATTCCATATGTGAAAAGGATAAACCAACCAAACTGCCATATAGTCTGGTTTTCATGTCTGATTGTTGATATTTTAAAGTAAGATAATAACTTCACTTTTGTATTAATATGTCTGATTCTCAACATTTTGGTAGTATTCATTATCTTCACATGAAATAATCAATAATTGCTCATTTATTATCATCTTTTGAACTCATTTTTACAAAAATCTTTATTCCTTAAACTTTCCTGAAGTGTTTTCGAAGCTGCCATGTTATAAGTTAGTACATAATAATATCCATATTTTCGTACTTAATTGAAGCATATTTTGCTTTACTGCATAATATGTATTTGTAGTATATATAATATCTGTATCAATAATTGTTGATGAAATTAACTTTAAAAAAATGTATGGTTTAGTTTTGTAAAAGAAGACGGTACTATTAATTTGGTTATTCAATAGTTGAATTGAGTACAAGTAAATAAATCCTGTCAATTTACAGTAATTGTTGCTATTCATTTTAATTTGTTACTATAAGTGTTAATTTTCAACAAATTGATTAATTAAATTTTGTATGCTGACTTTGTATTTTATAATTTTAACCAGTTGATATGATAAACTCATTTAAGGATTGGGATTCCTGACCAATTCTGATTGGCTTAGATTTATCCTAAGTGAAATCTGATTACTCGAAAATCCTTTCTTAATTTCCTTAATAGCTCAAAGGTTATAAATACATTTTATTTACAGCGACGCTTGTCAATTGGTCAAGGAATAGCAAATTATGTTGAAAGACGCCATTATTTAAATTATATTATATAGTCAATACAAGATCTTAGTAGGTTACCTTTCCCTAAATGCTAGTTTAGTAATTATGATTAAACTTGAATAAAAAATAGCCATGTAATCCTGAGGGTCATTTTGAGTAAGCTTTACCGACTACAAGGTCAAATCCCTGTGATTTTAACAAAACTTGACCCTCCAGTTAAAATCCTGAGGGTCAAATCAGACTTTTTGGAAATTTGAATGGTCAAAGAGTCATTTCAATGGTCAAACAGGCACCCTGCAGCTGTTCCCAATTAAGAGATGGCGTATTTCAAGTTATTATAAATTCTATACAGGCGTAACCGGTTTTTAAGAAAGAATATCTAACTCTATTTTAAGAAAGAATATTAAACCAAAGAATATAAAAAAGAGCAAAGGGTTATCTTCATTTGCTTTAGGAAATCTAAAAGCACAAAAAGTAATAAGTGACATCAAATAACACTGCAAGAACAACCAACATCCAGTATTTATTGAAAACAGATAGTAAATGCAGTTAAATTCGGAGGCTTTTCATTCAAGCATTAATATGTAATGACCAAGGTTAGTATTTGGTGTTTTTGGGCCTTGATGACATAAACCTTTGACCCCATGACATTCATAAGGATCTGGCCAGAAGAGCTCATCATAGTACATGTACCTTTGATGTTTAGATGCTCTTGATGGAAGAACAAATGAACAAAAGGAGACTTCTAAAAACAGAGAGACCAAAAGAATTATGCTCTCCAAAAATAATTGGCGAATTTGAAAACTATGAAGTATACAAATAAAGTATACAAAATGTATAAAAGTAAATACAAGTTACTTTTTTAACCTTTAACCTGTATGAACTGAAAGTAATCAGACTTTGCCACCTGTCTTGAGCCAGAGAAGAACAATCAATCCAAGAAAAAGGAGGGGAAAGAGTTTGCCCCTTTACCCACCTAGAATATTATCTGCACATGAATTTAAACTTAGTGACACCCCTTAAAATAATTGTTTGATGGGCTATAAAACCTTAAGTCTCTAAAATGATTTGGTATTGCCATTTGTATAATTAAATATGACAACAGGATAACACGTTGTAGATACTTTCTGTTTACCTTGATGAATAGATTCTTCATCTTAACAGATGCTTGTGTAATTTTCTGTACCGTATCCATGGAAATAAGTAGTTGACCTTTATTGATTTATCGACATCCTTGTTACTAATCTGGAAACAAAGTGATTCCTCTGAAACATTTATCGCAACAAAATTGAATGAAAATAGCAGACTCAGTTTCATTGAGTCTGTACATGAAGGATAATGAATAAGTGCATCATCCCTCACGCCCCCTAACACCGACTTGAGCGGTACTCAATTCTCAACACTAAAAAATGATGGCATCAATGATCCCGAAGGACCAAAAAAATGTAACAACACTAAAGTTTAGCACGAGGAACGTCCTTTATGGTAGATAACTCCTCCTTTCTGGCTTCCACTTTCTTCTACATATTACATATTGAAACCGGTAATCTATTATTGTTTATAACTTTAAAGGCCCATTGTGCCTCAGAAATGCTATCAATTTTATTTCTTAAAAACTTTTTAATGTACAGTTTCTAAAAAGTTCATTTGCCTCAAATATGAACTGTCTTTTACTTCATTCTTCATTTGCTATCAGTGATTTTTTTCCTGTATTTAATAGCCCAATAAAGGCTGTTTCCCCTTACCAATTAATAGGTATATTTTCCCAAAAAAATACAAATATTTTCCCCTAAAATGCCCTGTGCACATTCTTCACCAGAACCACTTAACAGCAGCTGACTTATATTAGCTAGAAGACAGAAAACTGTCCCCATAGATAGCCCTGCTATATACGATGCATGTTTAATTGAATTGAAATTGAAACTTTTATAAAATGTGTGGGTAGATTCCATTCTCAGTTTTTGGAATTTGATTTCCCCGTTTCTGATCTATCATGTTTTAATTCCCCTTCGGAAAGCCACAGGTTGTTTTGAAAATTGAAAAAGTCACAGGCTATGTTGGCAATCAGTAAAGTTATAGTGAATAAGTGTTTTGTACTACTTTGTTTACATTTTGCTGCCTTAGAAACACATTACTGCACATTTTGCGCTACTTTCTTTAGTTGTTCAACAACTTTTATGCTCTTAATATATTAATAATACATAATAAAACACAAAATTCACATTTCTAAAGAATTGAAAAAAATTGGATTGCTGAGGCCTTCAAATCAGTAAAAAAAGAAAATGTTAAACTTAAGAAAGCATAAAAATTTAACCCACACCCCACCAGTCTTAAGTAAGTTTAGAACGTCCATACCTTAACCTTTTACCACATGAGCATATTGTGAAAACTGGCCGTTTTCATTGAAAAGCCTCCTGATACAAGTTAAAACTTCTATAAAACTATGAAAAATGATTCAATACTGATGAAACTTGGCACATTTGTTGACTGAACCATAACTTTTGTAACAGCATGCTGAATCTTAAATTTCCTGTTACCATGGCAACGAAGGACTACTCCAAATTGCGAAAAAAAACTAATTTGCATTGTTTTTTTCCAGCAAAACTGATTTAAAAGTGATGCAACTTCTCAATGCATTAAAATATAGTAAAAATAAAAAAATGCTTTTCAGCGTTGGTAACGCGTTACCTTAAAATCGACCTGAGGCAATTTTTAGCCTGTCACATGTCCAAACTTTTCTTGGCGATGAGGGGGACTGCCGCCCCCCCCCCCTTCAGACCTCCCAAACAGATGGGGGCACACCCCCTTCCGGCAACCCCCTGATTATCATTTTGATGGGGGACGGCGCCGAAAAAGTAATAACTTTTTTAAACAACACTTCTCAAACAAAAAACAGTGTTTGGGGCCTAAATAGGGCATTTTTCGTTTATTTCCTTTAAGAGTAATCAATTCCCTACTATCTGTTACCAACATTTTGAAAATTGGTTAAAAAATGTTGGAGTTATGGAGTTCATATTAAGTGTGTGCTGAAAATGAGCAGCGAGTTGCATACCTAAATATATATGTATCAATATTTTATTTTTGTGGGATACGAAAGATATTGAATTACAAGCATATACCAAATATTAAAACTTGTTTCAAATGAAAAATACTGCAGTTTGTTTACATGGTTTTGAGAGGTAGGAGGGTTGTAGCGTGGGTAAGGACATGGGGGGGGGGGGGGGTAATGACCAATCAATGCGCCGAACACCTATGTACTGTGTGTGTTTTTGTTATTTAAAAATGATTTTGAAATGTATTTAGAGTATAGTAATCAAGCCTTTTTAGCAAATATTATTTTATTCAAATAATTCAAACATTTAAACAATTTAGTAACAACACTGCGCTATACCGTACCCCGGATATTGCTCGATATAATGAGGACTTTCACCCCATTTCGAGACTTTGAACGAGGAAAGAAGGTAAGATAAGTGATGATATTTAGTCATTTTGAATTGGTTTGATATAAATTTTATAGAAAAACAAATACTTCGATAATTTCTCTAGTTACTGAAAACCCGAAAATGTTGAGAAATAGCTTTGAAATGTAATTAGGAGGTGAAATTCGTCTCTTTGCTCACGTGATAAATGAGCTCACATCAGTCAAATTTGATGTTTTTGTGCATATACTTGCTTAAAAGAAAAACTTGAATCGAGTGAAATGTGATAATGATGATAATGTTTATGTTGTAAATGTTCAATCAACAACAGAACCTCAGATGACAGCGCATTTTGAGAATAAATACACATGTCAGTGTACCGAGTATTGCGTCGGAGTTACCCGCCGGTGTCACGAGTATTGCTTTTTAGTGTTACGAGTATTAGTTATCAATATAGAGTAAATGCAAGTAGTAAACACAGAGTATTTACCACATTTAATCTTAAATATTTTTTATTGTGTATACTTATTTACAGTATATGTGCAGAGTTCGGAGGTACTTTACTGGAAACATCTGCGAAAAATCCAGATTTCATTCCTGCTTATGAAAAATCTCAGTCGAACGAACTCAGCAATTTTCTGTGTTTACAAAGTTCTCGTTGCTATCAAAGGATCAACCTTTCCAGAATTTGTTAATAATTATTGCATATCTTACTTTAAATAGTAAAAAAATGCATCCAAAGTGCATTAATGCTGCCTCAAGATTGTCAATATTAGACGGTATTGAGCAAGTGTGCCAATATCTAATATCAACCGACTTCCTACTAAGCCAAAAATCCATATAAAGGTAACTTTCGGTCATTTTGCACCTGCACTCTAGCAACGGCAGACCGTCTGCACGTGAAATTTGTTACGTCATTAGCAATGAGTTACCGTATGACTGCCGAGCGGGTACAGCTAAAAAACCGAATAATGGATTTTGATAAGATTATGATAAAGGGCAGCAGATGCAATAAAAAGGTTATGTTCCTTATAACCTTTTACCTCATAAAGGCGTGTTTTGAAGGCTTTACACCCCACCCCTTTTGAGGCCTCAAATAGTGTAAAACATGCGCTCTTTAGGTCCCAAACACTGTTTATTTCGTTTGAGAAATGTTGTTCAAAAGAGTGACCACTTTTTCGGTGCCATCCAAATTAAAAAGGTACATCAAGGGGGTGCCACAGGCGGGGATGACCCAGTTTGATCAGTATTGAAGCATTTTTTTTAATAATTTCATAGCAGTTGAACTTGTTACAGTGAAAACAGCCATTTTTCGCAATATGCTCATGCAGTAAAAGGTTAAGACGATACCGTCATGCTTGGACGGCATAATCCCTCGTGCCAATATTTTACTTAGTGTGTCGATATGTTTCTTAAGACAACTTTGCCCTGTAAAATCCTATTATTAATGTCATCTAAATATGTTTTTTGTCCTTCTTTTCAGAGATGGGTCTCCTTGATCACAGTCTCTTGAGACGTGTATTTAAAGATTTTTATCGTTCTACCCTGCTCCCGACCCTGTTTCCGACCCTGCACACACTTTATTTCATCGATAGTGTGATTTTCAATCAAATGGGAAATTGTATTTGCCCGTAGAAAAAGAACAGTAATAAAACTGAAAATGCGTTGTTGAATCTGAAATATTTGAATAAATAGCATATAAACAGTACATTATCAGCAAAATAAAATGGAATCGATAAACAGACGTACAAATTAGACAAAAATATCGATTTTCCATACTAATGTGCTCATTCTGTTTTGCAATACACTGTACACTAAAGTTGGGCTAATTTGCAATACATGTACTCTGTACACTTTCTTGTATCTTTTTTTGGCCTATATCTTTTTGTACTTTCACACTTTTTGCCTGAAATTTGCACAAAGCATACTTGGATTGTAAATAAAAAAAAGTGCTCGATTCAATTGTTTTTATATTGGTAATATAATAATTTCTAACGATTCTACAGTATCGTGGTCAGTATTTTCTAGAGAGCAACGGATCGTTTAGGGATAGTTTAATCAATTTTACAAATATCTGTAATACTTTTATGTCTTTTAGAGCTACAAAAATACCTCTAGATATATAAAACCTGTTGAGATAAATGAAATAGCCATTAGTTTGGAAAATATCGTCGCTGAACTTACCTTTGTTCCCCGTTCAAAGTCGCGAAATGGGATGAAAGTCCTCATAATATCGAGCAATATCCGGGGTACGGTATACCGCAGTGAACAAATGCTACTGTAGAATATTTTTGGAATCGCAGTCCAAAATAAGCTTTTATACGACATTGCTTTGCCAAGTACAAATATCTCAAAACAATGCCATATTTATAAGACTAATGTCTAAACTGAAATGTTCAATAACTTCAGGCCATTAGTATAACAAAGTACTAAGTTAACATTCATCTAGTTCGAGTTCAAATAAATCGCGAATATACATGACACCACAAGGGGCCCACACAGTGTTTGGATGGTATATACTGCTTGATGAATGCCAGAATTTTCACTCCAAAGACATTTCACTATTGAGACGTTTCACTCCCAAGACGGTTCACACCTAGACGTTTCACTTTTATATGGACTTTTCACTCCCATTTTTTAAATGTTTATTAGAAAAGTTTATTTATTTTCATTTGATTTAATTTAGTATGTATCAGAATAATTTTGGTATAAAAAGGAAGTGAAACGTCTTCAAGACCGTGTGAAACGTCTTGGTGTGAACCATCCCAATAGTGAAACGTCTGTCTACCCTGCTTGATGATGACCTTAGTCATAACCTTATAATATGTCTATATTTTTATATACATACTATAAGGTTATGACTTAAATCTCATTTTAAGGTCACTATCAAACAGTATATACCATCCAAACACTGTGTAGCCTGTAGGCCCCCTGTGTATGACACTAAAATAAAATGTCTTAAAATCCGTTAAATATATAGATATACCAATCCGTAAGTGATCACAAATAATTTTAAAAAAAAACATAATTATATTTATGTTATTAATGTTTAAACTTACCTCTTTAAGCCTTTTTTTGTATGAAAATTCTAAAACGGTAAAGCACATTGCAAATGGCTGGTTTCTGAAAGGGGGACAACTGATAGGCATTCGTACTCTTTAAGTTCGTTCATGAACAAAGTTGTCAGACTATTCTTACCTTACCAGTTCCTCTCCTGACGTTTCCTTATGGAAAGCCATTGCTGTCTGATATTGTTCTTTTTCAATTTATTTAACCATTTGGATAATATATAAGTTCACTTCGACTATATATGACTTGAAAACACCTTCTTATTTAACCGGAATCCTTTATATTAATCCACAGTTACAATATATGAAACCATACCGTCAGTGTATGATATGAAAGTGAGTTAGCACTATAAAGTTGATTTTCTCAATATATGATTCCAATTCTTCAATATATTGTACCAAAGTAGCCATGTATGGAACCAGATATCCTTATATGAAACCGACTTATCAATATATTATTTCATTTTTACAATATATGAAACCAATTTATCAATGTATGGAGCCGAACTTTCAATATATAAGTTGATTATCACAATATATGATACCAATTATTCAATATATGGTACCAAAGTAGTAATGTATGGAACCAGGTGTCCTTATAAGAAACCGAATTATTAATATATTAATTCATTTTTACAATATATAAAACCATTTCATCCATGTATTGAACCAAAGTATCAATATATAAGTTGATTATCACATTATATGATATCAGGTCTTCAATATATGGTACCAAAGTAGCAATGTATGGAACCAGATGTCCTTATTTGAAACCGAATTATCAATATATTAATTCATTTTTACAATATATGAAACCATTTTATCAATGTATGGAGCCGAAGTATCAATATATAAGTTGATTATCACATTATATGATACCTGATCTTCAATATATGGATCCAAGAAAGTCATGTATGGAACCAGATGCCCTTATATGAAACCGAATTATCAATATATTAAATCAATTTTGCAATATATGAAACAAGTTTATCAATGTATGTAACCGAAGTAGCAATATATAAGTTGATTTTCACATTATATGATACCAGTTCTTTAATATATGATACCAAAGTAGCAATATATAGAACCAAAATGTCATTATATTGACGGGACTTTTTTTAAAGGCTGTATTCTATCCTTGCACCGGTATTACAGTTTCGCGCCAATGTTTATTGTTGAACTGTCAAAAGACCAGCGTGCTTCACTGATGGCATACTGCACATGTACGAGTTGTATGTCATAATTTAAGCTATTGAGTCGTACTGACTATTAACAAAAACATATTTAAAAAATAAGTTCATCTCGACCTTTACCTTTGATCAAAAATGGGCAAGGCCAGTAGGACACATCAAGGTTAATCTACTCACAAAGTTTAAAAATAATCAGTCAAATAATAATTGATTTCATGAAAAAGTGTATGCACTGTAATAACAGAACCCAGTTACCTCGGCCTTTGACTTGTTGACTTGAAAATATGCTATTTTGGTTCCATATAAAGAAAATTGCTATCATTGAATGTAGCATCAACTTATATACTGCTACTTTGGCTCCCTACATTAATGAAATGGTTTCATATATTGTAAAAATGACATAGTATATTGATAATTCGGTTTCATATAAGGGCATCTGGTTCCATATATGGCTTCTTTGGTACCATATATTGAAGAACTGGTATCATATAAAGTGATAATCAAGTCATGTATTGCTACTTTGGTTCCATACATTGATAAATTGGTTTCATATATTGTAAAAATGAATTAATATATTGATAATTCGGTTTCATATCAGGACATCTGGTTCCATATATGGCTATTTAATTTTGGTACCATATATTGAAGAATTGGTATCATATAATGTAATAACCAACTCATATATTGCTACTTTGGTTCCATACATTGATAAATTGGTTTCATATATTGTAAAAATGAATTAATATATTGATAATTCGGTTTCATATCAGGACATCTGGTTCCATATATGGCTATTTAATTTTGGTACCATATATTGAAGAATTGGTATCATATAATGTAATAACCAACTCATATATTGCTACTTTGGTTCCATACATTGATAAATTGGTTTCATATATTGTAAAAATGAATTTATATATTGATAATTCGGTTCCATTACAGGACATCTGGTTCCATATATGGCTACTTTGGTACCATATATTGAAGAATTGGTATCATATAATGTAATAACCAACTTATATATTTCTTCTTTGGTTTCATAAATTGAATTCCATGAACAATAGTTAGTTTAAAATACAAGGAATATCTTCATGAAAGTTGAAAGTTTTGAAACATGCATAGATGGCTGTATTGAGAATATGCGGTAATAGGACATTTCGGACCATGGACATCAGCCAAGAGCTTATACCGTGGTAATTCAAAAACGTGTCTAATACAATGAAACTTCCAATAAGCATAAAATGCAATATCAGGGGCGTACCTCGGCTTATTTTGAGTGTACGCCGAGTGAAGGTCTTTGGCAGAAGGGTCGCCAGTGATATACATAAAATAAATCTAGATGTGCTAAAATAAGGAATTTAGGGGACATCTAAGCTAATTGTACTTCTATTGTCTTTATCTATATTCATGAAAATAACATCAGGTACATGTACATGTATTGAATGTAAGAGAAATTGCACGAAGTCTAACATTGACAATGTTTTAAAAAGTTTAAAGTTATTTACTATTAGAAAAACAATACATAGTCAGGTGTATCTCTATTGTAATAAAAAATGTTTAACAAGTTTTTTCTGTGTCATTGTTCTTTTGTTTCATCGTAACTTAACATAAGATACAATCAAGGAAAAAATTGCTTTAAAGTGATCTGTATGACTTTAATACAAACACAACAGCTTTAATGTTTTAGTATAACAAAATGTTATCATATTTATCAGCTAAGATGTAGTATTGCACGATCATTTAGGTCCCTTAAAATATTTTTAAATGCGTATTATGTCAATGTTGAAGAAAATAAATATTGTCTTTAACAGTTTTTATTCTCACCTCTACTATTTCAGTTTCCATTCAAAATATTTAAGATATTTCATCAAGAAGTTAAATGCCTCACGCACATAAAAGGATGCTCGCCAACTCGTTATCTAAAGTTGGTGAAAATAAAAGAATTGTGACGTACATGATGTGTCTTATATGGCTATACATTGTTTTCGTTGTATATTTGTCTATGTTTTAAATATGTATAGATGAGACTACGTATATATGTCATTGTTTGCAGAAGTATGCAACTTATTTCTATACACAATAAAATAATACAGTAGAAACATCTTTCTGTAGTGGTATATTTTGTAAATACATGTATTCATTTTTACGGTATAATAAACAGAAGTTGAGTTCGGTTTGTAACGATAGATGCTGGCAAAGATCTGATTCATAGGACCCAAATTATTCTACACAATTTGAAATGAATATAAGATGAACGAATGTTACTAAATTAACAAATTATATACTGACTTATAGCTACAAGGTAAATTCCATACAGCTAACTCCCTTCCATTTGACTGCAAACTCCAAGTTGCAGACAAGATCTTAATCATATAGATCTAGATGTAAAAAATGAAATAAATGTTTAGTTTTCACTGATTTTTATTCTTCTGGAAAAAAAATGATTGTAATATATTGGACAATTTCTTATAATTTTTTTTGATTTTGACGAGGTTTATTAGCATTATTGTCTCTAATATGGCTTCCCGTTGATATACCCAAGTAATTGTTTTATTTTAATTTGCTCATATGTGCTTAATTGATTTCTGGATTGTTAACGCATAATCGAATAAGGTAACATCTTAAGCATACCTATAGAATGAATAAGCAGCTATGAATATGTTGATCAATCTACGCCAAAATTATTGATTTCATTTTTGATAATTTATTTTTTTGAAACTCTCTTCTTTTTATACGCCCGTGCCTATTGGCTTATCGGTAGATACGCAACTGAATATTGAAAAGATGCTTGCCATTTTATTTTGTTCACATGAAATAGCTTTGATCTGTTGATAGAATTTGGTATTTCATCTGTTTTTCCATTAATAGATCTTTGTTAAGCCGAAGAGGGTCGGTTAGGGGGACAATTGTATTAAGATGCAAGGAGATTCCATTCTCCAGCAGTATGATACAGGTAATGATATATGTTCAGATTAATCAGTTTCCCTATAAGTTTTCTAGATCTGGCATGGTCACTATGTAAAAAGGATTATGATCATTATGAAAGTGTAATATAAACTTACCAAAGCTGTCAGCAACCATTCAGTAATCAACAACACTAGTACCATTATACTGAAAAAAAATTTTTGTCCTGTGTGGCTAAGGTTTTGCCTTACCGGGTTTGGGAATCGGCATTGCAGCCAATGTTTAACCCTGCAGGATCATAAGTGGCGGTTAAATGGGTTCAAATTACTGGAGTATATGCACCTCTTAGCCCCAATAAGTGATGTAATTTCGACCCCTGGTATTGCTTGAAGTTTGTTACACCAAACGTTGGCCAAAATTATCTTTCCTGATTTGGTATACTAAGATTGAAAGAATTACTACAAGAAATATTTCATTACCAACTTGACCAACCTGATCCTTTGAACTGTCAAATATTGCAATGCTCTTTCGGAGGCTGATTAAACTCTCAAGGCCACACATTGCCTTTTCTTGCTTACGATATAGGATCATTGAAATATTGGAAGCAGTATGTCAGGTCTTTCTTAATATAAAGGGACAAACAATATTCATTGTTGCAATCTTGACCTTTGACCCCGACAACCGAAAAAAAATTGATACAGGGCTTGTTTAATGTTTTTGGCATCTGTTATTCAAGTTAAGTGGCCTTTCATCTAATCTTAGTAAATCTACATTCGTGCCTGATATAATGCACGGAAGGGTCACTGAGGTCTTCCTTCACCAGTAAGGCTTGAATGTAGCTATATGACAAATAAGTAGATTTCTGTTTTCAGTTCTTGGGACACATCACAATATATCAACACATATTTCTTTCAGTTAATGCTTTATTCAGCTTCGCATAATAGAATTACAGTTAAATACTGGTACATATATTATAAAATACAATTGATATATACTGTATGGAAAAGAGTTTTGCAATAAATGAAAATGGAATGATTAAGCATTTTGCTATAATTTTAAATGTGAAAATAGACAGAGAGCAGCATGTACACTTGTACAAATATTATAAAATCCATTTGTTATACTATATGGAAATAGGTTTGAAGAATGGAATGATTCAGAAAAAATATCTGGAAATAAAGTGATCCCTCGCAAGCATTAATAACAACAAAATTACAAGAGAACTGCAGACTCGGTTTGATTGAGTCTGTACATTAGGGATAATGAATACGTGCAACATCCCTCAGAAGTTTACTTTAATTTTAAATGTGAAAATAGACAAAGAGCAACATACATATTGGAACAAATATCATAAAATACAACTGTTATACTATATGAAAATAAATTTTGAAAAATGAAATGATTCAGAATTTTACTTTAATTTAAAATGTGAAAAATAGACAAAAAGCAACATATATATTGGTACAAATACCATAAAATACAACTATTTATACTATATAGAAATAGGTTTTGAGAAATGGAATGATTCAATATTTTGATGTTATTTATAATGTTAAAATAGACAACGAACAACATATATACTTGTACAAATATTATACAATTCAATTGTAAAACTTTATTGAAATAATTTTGAAAAATGGAGTGATTCAGTTTTTGGGAAATTAAAATTATGAAAATAGATTGTGAAAATAGACAAACAGCCATATAAACAACAACTAACAGAACAACCATACTGGCAAGAATTTGAGTCAGTTTAATGCTGTAATTTGTATATAAATATTTTATAATGTTATATAATACAGATATTGGTTTATATAATCTGTAAGAAAGAATGATTTCATTTATGAGTAACTAAATCTTACTACGAGAGTTTCAGAAATTATGGTTTTGAGTGAAGCACAAGTTTTGAATAAAGTTACAATTTTATCATACAATGTATATAAGGCTTGAAGTGAGCCTTGCTTACTAACATTTTCTTTGACATTTTAGAGTTTTCCTCATTTGTTACTTCATGTAGTAGCAGAGGAGCAAAATTAAAATAAAAATATCATTTTGATTTCATTTGTGTTTTCTTTTTGTTTGTTTGTTTGTTACCTCTTCACTAAACTATTTCCCTATTGAACTAAGTTTTTTAAAAGACTTGAAAAGAATAACATGTGTACATTATACTACATTTAAAAAGAAGAAAACATCTATACATCATTCTGTTCTAAAATTTCAACATTTTTATATTCTACTAAAACTTTTGTATAGAACAATTTGCCTATTGGATTTTTTTCTATTTCAATATGAACAAGCTTTTGAAACAAGAGCTCTCAAGAAGACAGTGTGCTCAACTTTTCTCACTGCTTGAAATAAGAGACCTGATAATGTAGGAATTAACAAAAAGTATTGAATATTGATAAAAAAACCCGGATAGACTTATTTTCCTCACAGACAGTTAGTATGTCTTAAAGCTCCTGTATGTAGTATTTCAGGATGTAACAACATTTAAGTGAAATTTTAAGTATGTATAAAATTATGCTGCTAAAACAATTTTCAAACATCCAAGAATATGTTAAATATTAGTGCAAATGTTTATCTGCATTATATATATGTATATATTCATTAAAATATATGCATTTGTTTCTTACTGAAAATTTTGGCTAAGACTTTATAGAAAATAAATTTCTAATTATCTCCCTTTATTTACATGAAATGTAAATTTGGTAATATCTTTACAAAAACTGCTTTTTGGAACTTACAATATTGATGAATCTTCATTTGAGCATCGCGTTTATGTTATAACAATAAAAAATTTGAGTTACAAGATCTTTATCTATTTTTCATCTTCAAAAAAATCAGTAGTATTCGTTTATGGGTACATATTTTTTTTCAATAAATATCTGGAATGTTTATAAATCAGTAGACAAAATAGATTCAAATCACAGATAACAAACATATCACACTATTATACAATCAAAATACAATAAGTATGTTTTAAAACATATCTTTAAAAAAATCCAAATGCAATTTTGGTGTGTGCTTAAAATGTGTATCACAGAAACGTGTAGAAATAAAACATACATACAATATACATTACATAAAATACATCAAATCAGCTGGATTTATATGGATAGATAAATAAGGTTTTAATGTTATAGCATTGTTTGTTTGTTTGTTAGGTTTTATGTGAGATTACAATATTATATCAGTCATCAACTAAAGGGCAGTTTCCTTAAAAGTTATAATTTAATCAATACTCATATTTTTCTGTTTTCTGCAAGTAAATGCTTAATTTTCCATCCCCCCCCTAAAAATAGAACAACAACAACAACAAAAACAACAACAACAGCATGAAAATCCAGGTATTTGATTATAGGCTTTGAAAAACTAATGCAAATTATACATTATCATTTAGAACATAATCATTTTTAAACCAAATCATCATGAAAATGTTTGTGACAGACCCAGGAATGTACAACTAGAATAATGAATTAACTTAATTGCTGTTGGTAATGTATGATAAGAATGTCTTAAATGGTAATGAACACATATTTATTACTGCTTTATTTCAATATATTGCAAAAAATGCCCAGATATCTTAGTTTCTTAATCTTCAGACATTAAAATATTGCAGATAACATCATATAGTATGATAAAAATATAAGAGTAGGCCTGTTCCTTTAAATATATGAGGAGTCTTGTTTTTAGGTGATTTCTGCAGTGCTAATGGTTTAATTCTGTATTGTTTTCTTTCTAATATTACTATATAAATTATATTATTCATCTGTTTTCTTATCAAATAAATATTTATAATTCAGATTCCTTTATTATTCAAAATAATACTTAACTAAACATTGATTTATTTTGTAAACTCAAACATATAGGTACCTCATTGCAATAATAATATTTAAGTTTATTTCAATCTGGCATCAAAGGGAGGGTTACATGTATTGAACACTTGTTGCCCAAATAATAGCATGAATAGAAAATGTGTTTGGTTTTCACATTTTCCTATAACATCTCCCTTTATTGGCCCTATAACTTTTATTATTTGAGAATATTTTAATATTTTATAGCCTCAGTGAAATATAAACTATATCACATCAATGAAAACAAATATCATCTATACATACAAGATTTGTGATAAATACAATAATAAAGAAATGTATGATTATGTAGATAAAAGTTAATATCATGGACGGACAACTACAACTAACATATCATAGGAATAATACATTGCCATGGTAACAAACAAAATATACAGTCAATATATCACTAAATCTATAAATTTCTCCTGGTATTGTGGTTTTGATTATAATTTAATGTTTATGAAAATCAAGTCATGTAAAGCATCAAGGACGGAATGTTTGTGACTAATTTCTACAGTAAATACTTATATATAAACATATAAAAAGATATAATCATTTATATATTCTGTATGTTTTTCTAGTTACTGCTTCTATTAAACTATATAATATCATATGACTGACAATATCAAAATAAAATACTGGCAGTTATATTCTCTTAAAATATCATACAAATTTGTAATCAGCTGCTGTAGAAATAATGCATAGTAAGGTTTAATACAATGTTTTATGACAGTTCAGTATGTGTAGGCTATACTTTCACAATATTCCATAGAGATAAGTCTATACTGTATGAATTGTGAAAAACTACATTGGTAATGTACACAGTATTTGTCTTGCATAAAATTAATTAAACACACTGAACTGTAATACTTGTGTATTATATGCACCAACTAAATAACTTATTAATCAAGACATTTCAATATCCATTAACTAAACTTGATGACCATATTACTGTACAGTAGCTATTCTATACTGTGCAGTTCATGATTGCACTAGCTTTACTCTACTGTACAATTCAGTATGTACTAGCTATATGCTACTATACAGTTCAAAATGCACTACCTATACTATGATTTTGAGGACGGAAGCCCATAATGCATTGGTGGTAAACTAGCAACGGACAAATCTTCGCAGTAGGAATTGTCCGGGGAGTCTGCATGACGTGGACTGTGAAATCCAACTCTGGTACTGGCCTGGTGTGTGCGGACTCTAGGGCTGACCATACTGTCATCAAAGTAACCGCCTGAAGACAGAAGAGCTTGCGCCTGGGACTGTGACCTGGCAATTATAGCATTGATTGCTTCCATTCTGTTTTTGTGTTTTCTGTGGAAAATAAAAGATGTTTTTTTTAGAATTAATTATAATTTTGATTTATTCTATAATTTCTAGTGAATATATATCAAAAGTCACCTAAACATGTGTTGGTTCGGCTAGCTTGTAAAAAGAAGAAGACTAAAAACAAAGCAAATGTTACACATATTATAACTCAAAATGAATTCTTTTTTACTTTGTAACACAATTTCAGGGTTCAGTCATCACAAATCTATAATGGCTGAGAATTATGATATAATAAACTTAAAGAAAATTTCAAATACATATTCTGACTTTTACATAAATAAGTCATTTAAATAAAATATACTGATTTTTACATAACAAAGTTATTTTCATAAAATATACTGACTTTCACTAAAAACAATTAATTAACGTAAGAAACGAAGTGAATTTTACATAACAAAGTAATTTTCGTAAAAATATACTGATTTTTAAAAAACAAATTCATAAAAGAGAACATAAGAAGTATATTTTTGAAGATAAATATATTTTTCACTTATTTCTTACAATAATAGAAAGTTAAAGTATCTGTTACGAAGTGAGTATTGTGAGTTTTAAGTTTTATATAATATCGATTAGGTTATAAGTTACATTTAATAAATAACATGATCAATATAACATGTGAATATTAATATGTCATTAAAAGTGAAAACATTTAGTGGCGTTCAGTATATAATGGATAATTAGAAATTCCTAAATGTTCCTGGCCACACAAAACTTAGTGCCATCAATTGCTCTCAAAAGGGTAATAATAATAATAGAAATTAAATACATCAAAAACTGTCTGAATTACATATTACTAGCTTTACATATTAACATTACAATTTAAATGTACTATAAATATGATTAAATAGGCATTTTTTTAATGTAAATTATCAACTTTTAATTAGAGTTTTTTGTTGTTAAATGTCAACTTTTAATAAAACAGGACCATGCTTTAACTACTGTGTCATGTTTTAGTTTATTGCATCAGGTATATAATATAAGACAAATGTTAAGAACAAGGTGATTTTTTCTGTTACCTGTTCACTACTGGCATAATTGGTGTACTCTCTAAACTTAATAAACATACCAAGAAATGAATATTTCATATAATAATATTTTTATTTTAAGGTCAAACTGACACTAATACACTATTATGGTAAGTTTCCAGCTTTATGGATGAGGGAGGATTTTATGCCGAGTCCCTATATGAATTATTTCAAGTATAAAACTAGCAACCTTCCATAAGGTATTTAAACCTAAAGAAGAATAGGACAAGTGTCCGCCCTTAAAATATATATATGTTTAAACCACTCTGCCAAGAAGGCCTCTTATTTTAGATATGCAGGGATTTCTCCAGAGTAGTTAAAATAAAAATAAGTAAAAGAAATTCGCCTAAAGTGTAAAAACAATTTCCAAAGACAGCGACAGATATTCCTCTTTAAATTTATATAGCAAACATTTTTAATCCTCATATTACCGTTGATTCAGTTAATATTACGAAGAGGAGATTTATAAAGCAGGCATTTTAAAGCCATATATTACCATAGATTTGAATTAATATTACGTAGACAAGATATTTTACTTACTTTTCTCCGGAAGGTGGATCACGTCTACGATAATGATGTAACTGTTTACGTAACCTTTGACAATCTTCTTCTAGCGCCACTAACGATGTCTTAGTGATCTGATGTAGGGATTTCTCTGTACTTAGTTCACCCTGCACTTCCGCTACCTGTTTACGTAACCTAGAAACAAGGGACTCGGGATTCTTCTCTTTGTCTCCACCCCTTGTTGAGTCTAGATGTGTAGTCATTTGACGACTCAGATCTTGAATTACTCGATTCATCTCCTGCCTGTAATAATGGTTACCCATACATTTAACAATAATAATGGTTACCATTATACATCTAACAATAACAATGGTAACCTATACATTTAACAGTAAATGTTTCTGAAATTTCAGTATATAAAAACCTTCAATCTGACCATGGAATATATATTGCAATTGTTTTATATCTATTTTGAATCATGTTAAGAAACAAAAGATCATGTAAGTGAATGTATAATACTAAAATGCACATCACAAGGTATCTTACCACATGGTTTTATCAGAGTCACCCGACTGTTCTACATTCCTAGCTAGACAATTACGTAATCTTTTCAATTCTTCCTCCTGTGCTTCAAACCTGTCCATGTGAAAATATATTTTGAATATTATGTTTCAACAGGTATATCATTGATATAAATGACATTAAATTCTACAGATATACATTTTTGTTTGTTTTGCATGAAGAAGAACAAAGATTAGAACAAGAGATGCATTTTTTGATAAAGTGGCATATCCAAAAATGAAATATTAATATTGATGTTTGTGAGCTTAATATTATTTGATATGCCAAACAAACAAATTTTCTATTTATTTCATGAATTTCTTAACAGTTAAATTTTGTCCTTTTTTATTGGTTTTTTGCAGGGCTGAAAACTGGTTTTCAAAAATATGTTTAAATATTGTTAAAGTCCTCCTTTAGATTTTGAAATAGTCAATTGTTATTTTAAGACTTTTTAATTACAAGATGCTAGATATTATAAGAAATTGAAAAGAAATGTAAGATCAACCATAGTAACTAAATCCCTAGCCCATAAAATATGACTATTGTAATAGCTAAAATTACAGAACAGCTTTACAAATTGCTATAAAACCTTTGAAAAAAAAGTAAAATATTTGGTTCAGATTTCAGGTTACACTTCCTCTATCACAGTTGTATAAAGGTTTTCATTCTTTACTGGTCAAGGAAGGGCTGCAATGTATTGAACATTATTTCAGGCACAATGATCGGGACATGGGAGTGCACACTGTGTTCAGAATAAATTATAAAGTTTGTACAGGTTTGAACCCATAATTATACCCATCCTTTTCTCTGTCATAATTTTTAAATACCTGTAAATGTATAATATACACACAGAAAAAATACTGGTAACACTTCAATCTTAGCCACACTCTATATAATATAATATTTACATAATGAATGCAATGGTGTGTACTTTGGTCTAAAATGAACTTTTTTTTCTATAAAAATATGAACACCCAAAAATTGAGTCAACAAGAAACAAGAAAGTTCCACACAAGTGCAAGTTAGTTTAATGTGTATGACTTCAATCAGTAAAAAAAAACTTTGTGCTGTTTTATATTTGAGCACCACATTTCTAAATCCTCACCACTTCTCTTCAAGCTGAAGCCTGTATTATATATGTAGTAAAACAACAGCTAATTTCTTGTCAATTTTTCTAAATATCATTAAAAACTAAGATTTTATACCAATTTCACTCCTAAAATTTAAACAAATTTTGTAAATAGAAAGTAACATTAATTTTCTCGTGGTTATATTATAGTTAATTCAATTCAATTTATCAGTCAGCATGAAAGATTATTTCTTGCGTACTAAATTAAAATCATGAAAAACCTAACTTCTAAAAACTGTATTTGATTACACTCATACTCTCGGAAAAGCTAACAAGTTGTTCTATTTGTAAAAAAAGAAAATGCAGTGGCAGATATTCCCAGTTGCTAATTGCTTACCATTTTTCTTCCATTTCCAAGCTAGATATATAACAAAATATGACTTTCAAGCTATATATTTGTAGAAACAAGAAATGATTTCAAAATGTGCATTAAAAACAAATGCATGGAGCCTCCATAAATATGGCAATCAGTATATTTGCCATACCATATTAAAAATAGTTTTATTTACAAAATTCTTACAATTATCAGAGCCAGCGGGTAAATTTAAATTTCAGGAAAACTATCAACATAAATGACATGATAACTGAGGTAACACAAGGAGGCCAATTACATTACAACTATGATATAAATTGTCAAAAATAATTTAACCAAAAGGATTAAATTTTGTCCTTAGTCGCCATTAAGTGAAAATTATAAAGAAATAAAACACACAAAAAAAATTGTACATGCATTTTAGAAATGAAGCAAGTCACAGTGTTGGCCTGTTGATAATAAAACCCAAAACAGACATTAATGTTACATGGAAAGCTTTTAAACATAAACAAGAGCTGTCGGTAGGACAGCAACGCTGGACTATTCTTAGTGCTTGATAGTAAAAAAAGCCTTGATTAAAAGGTAAAATTTTCTAAGTAAAGAAAAAGGCAAAATTTTTCTTTAAAGCCATATTACAGTTAAAGGCCTTGGAGAGAGTCCTATTATGCTCTCAAAGAAGAGTATAAAATTTAAACATGTTTCAAAGCCTTATGTCAATGAACTTTGAAAATATTTGAGGTATTACAAAAACTTTAACATAAATTCTAAGTCGAAAAGGGGGCATAATTCTGTCAAAATGATTGATAGAGTTACCTACTCCTGTCTACATGTTGGAGTCATGATGGTGAACAAGTGTGCAAAGTTTCAAAGCCATATGTCAATGGACTTTGAAAATATTTGAGGTATTACAAAAACTTTAACATAAATTCTAATTCAAAAAAGGGGCATAATTCTGTCAAAATGCTTGATAGAGTTACCTCCTCCTGTCTACATGTTGGGGTCATGATGGTGAACAAGTGTGCAAAGTTTCAAAGCCATATGTCAATGGACTTTGAAAATATTTGAGGTATTACAAAAACTTTAACATAAGTGTTTATGCCGACGCCGACGCTCGGGTGACTACAATAGCTCACTTATTCTTATCGAATAGTCGAGCTAAAAAAACGACAATGAAGTCAGATGAAAAATTTATTTTGTAGACATGTTGTAAGAGGAACAGCAAAGAAATAAAAGACTGTACCTAGCATGTAGCTCCATTTGTTTATCTGCCTCTATCTTTAATGTATCCTCAGCATGTTTCTGTTTCACCTTACATTCTCTAACATTATCCTCTAGCACCAATATCTCTTCCTGTAGCTATAGTAACAAACAGTATAACATTGATAACAAGAAGCGCCGCAATGCGACGAAAACCAGGTTTTCAACGACCAAATTTTGATGTGACAGCAATCAATAAGTCAAAGTACACTGAAGTTAATGAGTAGAAGCTGAAAATTCTATTGTAAGCAAATGACCTTGAACTTGCTCCCAGATATCTAAGTAGCAATCCAAAGCTGCCACTCAGCAAGTTTATTGTCAAAAGGTCAAAGCAAACTCAAGTTATAACATGAAAACTAAATACATTAACCTTGATCACAGACACCTGGGTAGCAATCCCAAGCTGCCTCTTTATATAAGCTACCCATTCATCAAGTTTGGTGTCAAAAGCCAAAGCAAACTCAAGTTATTGAGCAGAAACTGAAATTTCTATTTTTAATAACAGTGACCTTGACCTTAATCACAGACACCTGGATAGCAATCCCAAGCTGCCTCTTGATATAAGCTACCCATACACCAAGTTTGGTGTCAATAGGCCAAAGCAAACTCAAGTTATTGAGCGGAAACTGAATTTCTATTTTTAGTAACAGTGACCTTGACCTTGATCACAGACACCTGGGTAGCAATCCAAGCTGCCTCTTGATATAAGCTATCCATACACCAAGTTTGGTGTCAATAGGCCAAAGCAAAACTCGAGTTATTGAGCAGAAACTGAATTTCTATTTTTAGTAACAGTGACCTTGACCTTGATCACAGACACCTGGGTAGCAATCACAAGCTGCCTCTTGATATAAGCTATCCATACACCAAGTTTGGTGTCAATAGGTCAAAGCAAACTCAAGTTATTGAGCGGAAACTGAATTTCTATTTTTAGTAACAGTGACCTTGACCTTGATCACAGACACCTGGGTAGCAATCCCAAGCTGCCTCTTGATATAAGCTATCCATACACCAAGTTTGGTGTCAATAGGCCAAAGCAAACTAAAGTTATTGAGCGGAAACCAAAAGTTGACGCCCGCCCGCCTGCCCGCTGACTTCGGCATTACAATAACCCGGTTTTCGTTGAAAACCTGGTTAATAACATTACAAAAGGCAATAACTCATATTCGATAGTTTAAACATAAGTTTTTTTATCTCAATTGTAAAAAATACTGAAGCTTATATAAATCAGTGGGTGGTGAATAGTTGAACAACTTTTGGCACAATCAGAACACCAAGCTCATGAGGGAAGTAATTCACAACATTAAACCTCGCTTGGGTTTAATCAATTTTGTACCAGACAATGATAAAATTAATAACTAATTCGCTTATAGTCAAGAAATATTTGCAGTAGGACAGGAGGTGAACATTGATAGCTGTGAAAACATTTTAAAATCAGTTACTGCTGTTTATTATCATTACCTTAAGATTTTCTTTATTTTTGCTGGCAATATGTTCCCTGCATGAGTCAAGATCTGTAGATAATTGTTGATTTAATAACTGAAATTTATCCTTCTCTTCTTCAATGTTTTCACTGTAATATATAAATTACTTAGCGTAAATACACATATTTAGAATAAACAAAAAATATTAGTCTTTGCCATTAGTATAGAACCAGGCCAGCATGCACATCCGCATACCCTCAGACCAGACTCTATACTGTTTGTAGCTATACTTTTTTGAAATTTTAAAATAGAAATCTCTAAAACTTTGAATTGACTGGACCTAACCAGTACTGATGTCATATGAGGAAACATTGTTTTGACTTAACGCTACTTCCTTTTACTTACATTTGTTGTTGATATTCTAGAGCTGACTTTTTGAGTTTACCATTAAGATTCTGTTTCTGTGTTTCTATAATCTGTTTCAAATTACTAATCTCCTTCTGCAATGTAAAAATATAAAAAGTTAAAAATTAAAGTATAAGTATTAAGAGTATGAAGTTATTTTTGCTTTCTAAACAAATAATGGCATACATAAGAATTGTAATTGCCAAAAGATAAATATGTGCCATGTTTTTACTACTCGTTTTATTAAAAATATCATTTTATGTTTTATTTTGTCCTTGAATCTTGTGTAATTATTTTGTTATTTATGTGTTATATTTCTTTACAGTCCGATATACAAGTACAAGTGTCATTACCATTTCATCTCACCTATTCATTCTAGCAACCAATCACTTATATTTTATCTAAACAGAACTTGCATGCTGTGCCTCAGTTTTTACAAACAAGCAAGCGCACTGCATATATCTCTCAGAGTTTAATTCACATTGACCTGTAATTCTGAAATATTTCAATGGGAATTTCAATATAGTGGGGGAGTGATCATCACCGTTAAGAACTGTTCACTATTTAGGGATAAATATGTGCAACCTGACCAGGACCATCGGAATACCGCTCTGCAGCTCTACCCACTGAGCTATCCGGCCGCTAACACATCTTTCTCCGCTAAACAATGAACAGTTCCACGAAATACTCCTCTGCTTTAATGAAATTAAACTCTATGCTATATTTAGTCACAGCTCAACATTAGGCCAAATGTCAAAGGGTGACAAAAATGTCTAGCCGGATCAGAACTAGGACTCAGGACCCTCGGAACACCATTCCGCGTGTCCGACCACTGAGCTATCTGGTCGCTTACACATTTTCTCCCCTAAATAGTGAACAGTTCTGAACCATGACATCTGGCAAACTGTACCTGTAACATTTCTGCTTGTTCCGACTTGGCTTTAACTGTTGATTTATTGGTATGGGAGATAGCATTTAGTTCCTGAAGTTGTGCTGATGTAGCCACACATTTCTCCTCTTCTATCCTCAACTTCTCCTCTGCCTTCATTACCTGGTTCCTCATCTCCACAAAGCGAGCTTCAATTACATTCTATAGATAAAAATGAAGGTATAATTACACATAGAAATACAAATTAACACAAAGACATAACATTTTTCAATAAATAACATATGTCTGTCTCTTCAAAATGCGTTTTTCTTAACCATTCCAAGGCCAAATATCTTCAATTGACATCCTTAATCTGGACAAAACCATTCATTTTTGTAAGATAAAATTTCAAAATAAGTATTAAGTAAGTAAATAACAAACAGTGTACACTATTATCAGGCTGCTTGTACCATGGGTAGATTCAATTGCTAAAATAACTAGAATATTAAATATCACATGATTTGTATACCTTGTCATTTTTCATGTCCTCCAGTTGTAACCTGAGTGTGCCTACAGATTGTTCCGCCAGTCTTCGTCCAGTGCTCTCGTCTGATAACTTAGACTGCAGTTCCTGTACAGTGTTTTCTAGCAGACGACACTTTGCCTGCATGGAATCTCTGTCACTAGCTGCTGCAGCCAGGCTTGCTTCCACTGACCGTAATCTTGTTTGTGTCTACATTAAAAGATTATCATGATAAAAATTTGTTTGAAGAAACACAAATCTAAAAAAAAAAAGAATTTTCAAATATGAAATTAAATTTATAAACAGTTTTATATGAGGTAATGAACATACTTGTGAAAGATTATCATTGAGGTAGTGTCGTTCATTTTCATGTTGAGATTTTAATTCATTTATTGCAATATTTAATTCCCGAGCCTCGCGGTTCCCATTTTCCTTTTGAGCCTTCAGATCAGCATGAATGGTATGGTTTTCGGCTTCTAGACGAGTGTTTCTCTCCTGTAGTTTGGCAAGAGCTTCATTTAGGGCCATTAACTCTTTTCTCTGGCCATCAAGTAGCACCTTGGAGTCCCCAGTTGAGGATTCCAATTTCTGAACATGAGCTTCAAGTTGTCTCTTCTCTCTGTCAAGTGAAACATGAATTACAGTTAATAATCCTTATTTCTGTTTAATAAATGTACCATAAGATGGGTCTTGTTCATTTTCTATTTGCCAGCCTTTAAGATCTTTCAGGTTTTACGTCAATTTTCAAGCATTATCAATTGTATCTATTTGGAGAAATGACCAGGATTTTTTTTGCAACCTTAAACATGTAATAATTCAGTAAAATTTCACACTACAGTTATGGCCCTTTGCAAGTTTTCTTCAAATATGACAAAAATATAACATATAGGTTCAAGTTATATTTGTGCAGAAAGAATTTGTATGTACAACCTTACAAGGAATTGTGTTAGTTCAAAAAGACACCGATACCAGATTACGTAGGCTGCTTCCACTATTCCTTGTAATCAAGCTAAAAGGGTTGACAGAAATATTACTTGCCTTGTTACAGATTCCAACTCTTGTAAAGTTTTACCAAATGTGTTCAGCTGTATCTCCTTCTGTTTTAACTGCTCATTTATATTGTCTCTCTCCTTTCTAAAATATACAGAAAATACATGATGAAACATTTCTCATAAAACACTATTGATCTATGTTATTATTAACCTGAGCAAAAGAAACAAAATAAATTTTCTCCAAAATGATGTCATCAATATTCTTTCTGGTGATATTTTTTTATTTGTTGTTGAATATGATATCAAAAAGTCCTAATTATATCAACTTTAAGTCTTTGTTGACTGAGGGGGACTCTGAATAAGCCCCATTTATACATTATTTTATACACATACCAGTACATGTAATTACCTTACTCACCTTAAAATCAAACAAAACAAAGATAGACTTAACACTAATCTTAACCTCTCTAGAAGCTAACAAACCTTAAATAACCAATAATTTTCATCTCCAAAGAGAGAGACTTCTTCTGTATGTAGAGGTTATATTCACTTACTTGGCTAAATCTTGCTCTTGTACAGCTGTGGTCCTATCTTGTTCCAGTCGTAACTTTTCTTGAGCGTGTTCTCTTTTCAGATGTTCTATTTTCTCATTAGTTCTCTCCCTTAGCTCTGTTAACTGCCTTTCTTTCTCCGTCAGAGAGCGGCACATTCCCTCATAATCTGTAAATACAGAAAGCAGGTAATAAGTTTCTTATTTAATGACCAAAAGAAGTGCCAAAAAAAACTGGATGGGACAAGTATTTCCAACAAAATCATGCTATTACTCGCTACTGTTATTATCAAGTTGCACCCATATTTCGACTGCATTTACATGAAACAATACCAACTGAAGAAAATAGATAGCATTCACAACTGTAACGTTTAAATGAAAAGGGCAATAAGAAACCCTGTATAATATGTCAGACAACTCATGAACAGTTTGAGGCTGCACTGTCTGGCTATAATAAATTCAAGATCAAGATGGGCATGAAAATATATTATTTATTTAATTGATACCCTTGTTTTATAAGTATCAATGTACCATGACACCTTGTTGAAATTGTTTGTTTTTATTGTATTTAAGTTAGTATGTTTTTATGAATTAAAAGAAATTGTCATACAAAATTAAGCTAGATTACATCTGTATATAACATTCACATGCATGTTTTTATAATCAAATCTCATTAACAACTTTAGTTAACAAATTCAAAACAAATTAATAAAGGCAGATCAGAATTTACTTGTGAAGAATAATACAAATAGTCTTGTGCACATATCTTGTGTCAATCAGTTTTCATCATCAAAGGGAAACAACAAAGTCATATGAAATACCTGCTCAAGAGAGTTATCTTCTTCAGAGTTAAAAATAAATCCAGCAAACCCATTACTTTAATTGTTGTTAGCAACTGGGAAATTCCTGACGTGTTTTGTTTTGCTTTTCAAACATTGAACATCTAGTGACTTAATGTCCTTATCCTCTTCTACGAAAAGGTAAAAAATTAATGATTATTCTATACTACTGAAAAGTTTCATTAAAATTTACTTCAAAAAGTAGTAAAAATTTGTTTTGATTGAATTTTTCGATTCACAGCATATATACAAAACAGTATAAATTAATTTAATACAAAAGTCGTGTAAAACATTTAATAATACACTTCTTTTAAAACAACAAATATTGATTATGATCAAAATGGTGATAAAAACTTATTTCAATTTAAACTTCAACAATTCTCTTTAAAGAAAAAAATCACAATTTAACAATAAACAACAATGATATTCTGATTGTGATCAAAAGAAGTAAAGAAATTTAATATGCCAGTAACTTTAAACTACTTTAAAACAATGATATTAATATTTTCAGAAAGTACCAAATGTTCTGACTGGTACAGGTTAATACATTTTCATAGACAGAACAGGAAAATTATTTTTTAACAATTCAACAAAAAAAATTATCAAATCGAGAAATCATATTTCAGTGCTCGATTTAAATTAAAAGCATAGTAAAGAGTAACAATTTTGGGTCATTTTTCACAATAAGAATAACTTTTCTGGAATTCTGGAAAAACACACTGAACCAATGATCTGATATTTGGCACAAAAGTTATTGTTCTAGACCTTTATTAAATGAAACATTAATCTTGAAAAATCATTTTCAGTCCTGGCATGACAAAATACCTCAGTGGAGTCCCTTTAACATACATGCATGAAGTATTATCTTGTCAATCTGAGTTTTCACCCACAAAAGGAGACAACAAATGTCAGATATATAATACCTGCTTAACATAGTTATTTTCTTAAGATTGAAAGAGAAAGAGGAAGTTAAAAATAAATACAGAAAACCCAATACTCTAATTGTTGTTAGCAACTGGGAAATTTCTGAAGTATTTTGTATTACTTTTTAAACATTGAACATCTAGTGACTTCATGATCTTAAATCTGCTGCAAATATAAAAAAAGGTGAAAATTTAATGGCTATTCAATTATATTACTGAGTGTTGACTAAAATAAGTCAAAGGTCTGATTAAACTGTTTTATAAAAAAAATTGTTTCAGAGGGTATATTAAAAGTAACTGTATAAATCAATTTTCACAAAACAGAAATCATCTAAAACATTTTTTTAAAAATAACAAAAAATAATTATGATGAAGCTGATGATAACTTATTTCAAAACAATTTTATCTAAAGGAAAATTTAACAAAAAACAATAATAATCTGATTATGGTGATCTTAGATAAGAAAATAAAGAAATTAAATAAGTCAGAAACTTTATAATATTTTAAGAACATTGATATTTTCAGAATGTATCAAGTACCAAATTACACCCAGAATGTGTCAATGAAGCTATCAGAGGTTCTGGCTGATATAGGTGTTGATGAGAGAATAGTGATGAAGAGGAGAAGAACATTTCTTCTGATAGAAGTAATAGAAAATATCAATTACCAACTAATTGATGGAAGTTTTATAACATACTTTTTTGGGAGTCAATCAGAAGGCACAACTACAATTGGAATCCATTCAGACACAGATCGTCTTATTTGTACTAAACTACTCCCTGTGATACAAGACTGGAGTGACTGGGTACCTGGTGTGCTTAATCTACTGATGATTCAAGATAATTATGTATCTCCTGGATATTGTTTACTTCAAAGTCTGAGACCTGATGCTCCTCTTCCTGAAAATGGTGAATCTGGTCAATTCTTCTTCAAGGACAGAACAGGAAAATTACTTTTAAAGAATTCTATATTATCGTGGGCAATTGGAGGCCATAAAGAAATACATGGGCCAGCATATGCACAACACGGACAACCAGGCTTTATGGATGTAGATAAAGTTTTAGCTCTACATTGTACAACATGGCCACAACAAGCTAGACAATGGTTACTTCAACAAGGTGAAGGTCAATGGCCGTCTGCTGAAATGAAACAATATTGCAGCAGAACTGGATGTTTTGTTGTTGGTGTTGGATGTAAAGGCAGTGAACATGAGCAACTTGAATGGAGAATTTCAACATCTTTAGCAGAACGGTGTTTAATGTTCAACCTGAATATTACACAGATTCGCTGTTATGTCTTAATGAAAATGATTATAAAATCATTAATAAATCCATTTTTTCCAGATGTTATATCCAGTTACATGTGTAAAACTGTACTCTTCCATTGTATTTCCAATACACATTCTAACATCTGGAGGGAAAACAACCTACTTACTTGTCTGTCACTGTGTTTATATCTACTGTACAACAATATCATTAATGAAAATTGTCCACATTTTATGATACCTGAGAACAATTTAATGAGGGGAAAAATTTCATCCGCATTTAAACCATATATCCTCGAAATACTCAACAATGTCATCAACAGTGAAGGAGTGGCACTACTTGGGATTAAATGTGATGATCTTGGTTCAAGGGTTCATCACAAGTTTTATAACTTATCTCTATACAAGGCAAGTGATTTCATTTTACCAGCACTATTAGTCAATATTGCTGTATTTACATCTGAAACACTGAAATATACTTATGACGATATTCTGGACAGTAGTCCATATGAAGCTGTAGAAATATTAAAGAACTTTGTGTCAAAAACATTCAACAGTCAATATGAAGGATTGGATAAGGCAGCCAGTCTGGTTCTGTTACCATGGTATTGTACAACACTTGGATCTGTCCTGGCTTCATTAAACATCCATCAGTACAATAATGTATCAGCAGACGCCCTCAAACTCATCTCACTTGGTTTGAATTCAGATGTTGCATCAAGTAGACTGAAATTAGCTTCCATCTTATACTGTGTGCGAGAAGTACAAAAAACTGACCTAATACTCAGTGAGATTGAAAAAAGATATGATTTACAAATTGTTGAGCCTGTCTGTCAATGTAATCCGTTTGTGAGAAAAACAATTAGAGATGAATTCAAAGAATTATGTGACAATCATAATGAAACAGCCTTACAGTATATAACGGCATCATGTGTTAAATTTATGCCATGTGAAATTCACTGTGTACCAACAGAACTCAAGTATGAAATGAATAGATCTACCAAAGAGGACAGAGTGTTTCGAACAAAAAGAGACAACGACTGGATGGATTGTGCTGTGGTGGATTCCCTCCCTTACCTCTACTTTCTACAATACAAAGTTTACAGCCATTTAGGAAGACATGACCAGAAACAAGCTGCTCTCTTCAAACTTACCAGAACCATAAAAGAGGAACCAAACCTTGGACATCGGGAAACAGCTCTTAATCTTCTAGGAAAATGCATGGAACAAGAAGGTAGAGCTGGAGAGGCTTTACAGTGTTATTGGATGTCACTTAATGTAAGGGGTAGAAATAATGCTGCAAAGATTCATATCAACGCGCTCTTATCTGTATAGATAAATGCAAGGACATAAAAGGTATGACAAAACTTTGGAAAAAGCAAGACAGTAACAGAAATGAGTAGATTGTGACAGCAACATTCATGCTCAACATCATCTTATATTTTTCAAATAGTAGATTTTTTGTCATAAGAAACACTTTTTAATACATCTGTATATGTCATCCATAATTCCATATGTGAAAGAGATCAAGCAACTTGTCATATAGCCTGGTTTTCATGTCTGAGTGTTGATAATTCAAAGTAAGATAATAACTTCACTTTGAATTAATATGTCTGATTCCCAACATTTTTGTAGTATTCATTATCTTCACATGAAATAATCAGTAATTGTTCATTTATCATCATCTATTCAATCATTTTTACAAATATCTGTATTCCTTACACTTTCCTAAAATGTTTGTTAGAGCCGTCATATTTTAGGTAGGTGCATAATTATATTTATATTTTCGTACTTAATCGAAGCATATTAAGCTTTACTGCATAATATGTATTTGTAATATGTAAGCCAACAATTGTTCAAGAAATTAACTTTTATGGTTTAGTTTTGTAATTATAAAAAGGGTACTAATCTTATTTTTCCCATAGTTGATTTAGACCCATAAAAAAAATCGTAATTTCCGTTTTGTTGCTTTAAATTTTAATTTGTTACTTGAGGTTTTTTAATTTTTTCAAAAATTGATGAATAAAATTTTTTGTATTTCTCTTTGTATTTTGTAATTATAACCAGTTGATACGATATACTCATTTCATGACTGGGGTTCCTGACCAATTTTTGATTGGCTTAAATCTAAGTGAAATTTGATTACTCGAAAATCCTATACTAATTTTCTAAATCGCTCAAAGGTTATAAATACATTTTATGTAGAATGTCGCTTCTCATTGGTCAGGGAACAGCAAATGATGTTGAAAGACGCCATTATTTAAATTCTATCAGATAGTCAATACAAGATCTAAATAGGTTACCATTTTCCTAAATGCTAGTTTAATTATGATTAAACTTGAATAAGCAACTGTTCTCAATTAAGAGCTGGCAAATTTCATGTTATTATATATTTGATACTGGCATAGCCTGTTTTTTAAGAAATATTAAACCAAACCGTTATCTTCATTTGCTTTTAGAAATCTGAAAGCACAAAATGTAACAAGTAACAACACAACCAACATAGTGTTGTACTATACATAATTTAAAAAAAAGTTCAGCTTATAAATTGATGCTTAGTAATTCTTGGCACTGATGATGTGGGATATTTTCGAAATAGCTATCCTGACACTGCAGCAAAAGTATGTTACAGTAATTATCATTATCAAATGTATTGGCTTTTGATTCAAGCATTAATATTGTACTACAACTTGTTCTACAAGTTTAAAATATGTATACTTACCGATCTTGGTACTTTGACATTAGGCATATTTCATTAATTCTTGACAAACATGTTTGGTGATAAAACCAGCTATAAAACACAAGATGAGGCATATTTCGCTTTAGAATGACAAAACATACACTCATACAAGTAGCTTTATACTTGTTTAGCCTGTACATTCTTGTGGAAATCCTCATTGATCCTTTATTTCAGTCTGAATATGTATCCGAATTTTTCGGACATGTATATTTTCAATTGTTTGTTTATTTCCATGCGTAAATCCTTTAATATTGCGCTGAAGCATTATTGCACTATATGAGCAAAGTCTTGTGTTTCTTAAGCATCATGTAACTTGATTTAAATCCATGTAATTAACTCAAAATGTTGGGAATTGTTGTAAACACATTTCACTAGGGTAGCACTCCACAGTTAATTTCAAGTTCCTGCCGTCAATGTCCTACAAGCAATACGTCTAATAATTCTGATACCAAACTACACAACCTGGAAAAGAAAACACATTTTGTTGAGAACATATATGACATAAAATTGCAAATCTACAAAGAAATTATCTCATCTGCAATAGGCAGGCAGTCAAAAAATTTGCAATTCATTCCGTTGAAGCCCAAAATCTACAGTGGCCCGAGACCCAAAACAACACATTTCGACCCTCTGGCAAAAAATATCTGCAAATATACAGGCTAAAGGAACACTGTCACTGCTTTAGCAACTCCCTATACATGCAAAATATCACAAAGAAACTAGTCCTCAACCTTGTAGATTTTTTGCTACTGCTAAAAGTTTGTACCCCCCTGTAAAATGACTTCTTTTAACCGTGCATGCTGTATAAAAGCAATGTTTACAAAAAATGGCGGCCTTGACATTCATAATCAACAGCATGTGATTTCTGGCCATGTTTTCGAATATGCCAGTGATCATATTAGATGTCACAAAAACAAATTTTATGCTGAAAATGCATTTTAAAGACAACCAGTCATTTAAATCCAGAATATTCACTATATCCAAGAAATCCTCCCTGGCCATTCGAAGCTGTGGCTTACAATACTGTGGTGTGCTACCTTAGTTTTACATAGACGCCATGTTACTCGCAGTGCATTGTGGTATTGTTGTTGGTTACCAAGCGTAAATCTACTATGTACAAGAGGAAAATCGATAATTTAAACCTGTCTCAGGTACATGATACTGTTATATAGTCTCTACTTTAAACCAGTAGCGTAGACTTTACCGAGATGGCCATTATTTCTTGTAAATCAGTCTCTGTAAATTCTCTAAGACTGCAACCAATTTTACGGGTGATCAACCATTTCTTTGGGTGCACTTTGGTTGCAAGCAGACTATTTTTGGGGTGCATTAACCTGCAACCATTTTCTGGGGTGATCAGTCAGTTTTTGGGGTGCATTTTGGTTGCGGTTGCAGATTTAGTATAAATAGGCTGGGATTGCCGCATTTCGAGGAGTCATAAGTCAGAATTTCTAACGTAAAGCTACGCTCGGTTAAATTTTCGTTAGCCTTAATAAAATTAATTTTACACTAAATGTAAGCGGGCTATTTTATCTAGATAAACATTTTTATTCACTTCAGAGTTTTGATAAGCTGTTACATTTTTAAACTAATATTTACACATATTTTGTAATTGTCAGTGATAAACATTTCTGCTATTTTATCACGGTTCACTGGTGCGCCATTTTGTTCGCGCGTATTTTTAACTGTGAAAAGTCGTTTATGCTGTTATCAAAATTAGAAAGTTGACAATTAGGAAAGCGTTGAGAATTATTTAAGTCTTAAGGCAACAATTATTAGGAATTGTTAACACAAGTTTTAAGTGATATTTCTGATTAAAAGCAACTAGTTATATTAATAATAAGTACATTTAATTAAAGAGTGAATTTCTCTTGTGTGAATTATCAATTGAGTTTCTCTTGTGTGAATTGCATGATTACATTATTAATTGACTTTCTCTTGTGTGAATTGTATGATTACATTATCAATCTGTGAAGAACATTAGGAATTGATATTAATACGTTAGAAATATTTCATGTTTTACTATTGATTTATAATTGTTGAGCTAAGTGCTTTATTAAAAGTTATAAACTTTACAACGACTTTCTCCTTTGTGATGTATGACTATAAATAATAGGTATAGTTTAATTTAACCCAATATATATTCAACATAGCAGCAGCAGTGATACATGTCCAAAGCGTGACATATTTTAATAAGTCTTATAATCAAGACTTAGAATTTATTCGACTAAGTTAGTAACTTCACGTGCCCAGATTGTGACATATTTTATCAACATAGCCAATTATACGGTGAAGACAGCAACGTCACGTGCCTAGATCGTGACAATATGTTATTACCAAGGTTATTTTATTTGGTGTTTTTGTGCCTTAATGACATAAACCTTTGACCCCATGAACTCCATAAGGAATCTGACCAGAACTTCAAGAAGAGCACATCAAGGTGTGTAAGGTGAATGTACCTTTGATGTTTGGAAGCTCTGGATGGAAGGAATTTGTAAATGTAAAAAAATATTAAAGGTCAATGTTTGTGACAAAATAAAACAAATGTAGACTAACAAACAGAAAGACCACACAAATAATGCTCTGCAAAAAAATTGGCATTTTATTGGAAAACTATGAAGTAAACAAAATGAAGTACACAAAATGTTTTAAAGAAAAAAACAAGTTATCTATTTAACCTTTAACATTTAAGAACCGAAAGTAATCGGCCTTTGCCGTCTGTATGGAGAGATGCTGGAACAAGCAATTCAAGAAAAAGAGGGGGAAGAGTTTACCCCTATACCCACTTAGAATATGGCCTACATATGAAGTCATTCATAAGCGACCCCCCTGAAAATAATTTTTTGATGGCAATAAAACTTAAAGTCTCTAAAATGCTTTCGTATTGTCATTAATATACTTAAATATGACCACAGGATAAAACGTTGTAGATACTTTCTATTTACCTTGATAAATAGATTCTTCGTCTTGTCAGATTCTTGTGTAAGTTTCTGTACCATGTCCATGGTAATAAGTACTTGACCTTTATTGCTATCTAGACATTCTTGTTACTTATCTGGAAACAAAGTGATATCTTTGGAAGCATTAATCACAAAAAAATTAAATGAAAATTGCAGACTCTATTTGATTGAGTCTGTACATGAAGAATAATGAATAAGTGCAACATCCCTCACGCCCCCTAGCACCTGCTTGAGCGGTATTTAATTCTCAATACTTATTAGTGATGGCATCAGTGTTCCCCAAGGACCACAAAATGTACAACACTGAAATGAAGTATGAAGTTCGTCCTTTATTGTAGATAAATCCTCATTTCTGGCTTTCACTTTCCTCTAATAGTTACCTGAAAACCAGTAATTCATTATTGTTTATTACAGCAGCATACATAAAAATCAAAATAAACAAGAGGGCCATGATGGCCCTGAAGTCGCTCACCTGTATATAGGCCCCCGTAGCGGGGCCAGTTTAAACCCCAGGGCTTTTCTTTGAACAAACTTGGTAGACACCCATTAGAAGATGTTTCATGCTAAACATCTAAGGTCTAGCTGGTCAAGTTTTTTCTTTACACATATAGTTAAAAACAATGACACACCTGGGGCATGGCCAGTTTGGACCCAAGGGCTTTTATTTGAACAATCTTTGTAGACACTTACTAGAAAATGTTTCATGCTTTATAATTGTCTGAACTCTGGCTATTCGGATTTTTCGAAGAAGATTTTTAAGTTTTTGCTATACACATATAAGGAAAATCAATGACCCCCGGGGTGGGGCCAATTTTGACCCCAGGGCTTTTATTTGAACAAACTTTGTAGACACTTACTAGAAGATGTTTCAAGCTTAATATCTAAACTCTAGCTATTTGTTTTTTTTTCAAAGAAGATTTTTATGTTTTTGCTATACACATATAAGGAAAATCAATGTCCCCTGAGGTGGTGCCAATTTTGACCCCAGGGCTTTTATTTGAACAAACTTTGTAGACACTCACTAGAAGATGCTTCGTGCTTAATATCTAAACTCTAGCTATTTGAGTTTTTTCAAAGAAGATTTTTTAAGTTTTTACAATACACATATAGGGAAAAACAATGACCCCAGGGCGGGGCAAGTTTTGACCCCAGAGCTTTGTTTTTTTTTAACAAACTTGGTAGACATCCACTAGATGATGTTTCATGCTTAATATCAAAGCTCTTGCTATTTGAGATTTTTAAAAGAAGATTTTTTAAGTTTTTACTATATACAAATAAGGAAAATCAATGACCCCCGGGGCGGGCCAATTTTGACCCCAGGGCTCTTATTTGAACAAACTTGGTAGACATCCATTAGAACATGTTTCATGCTAAATACCTTAGCTTTAGCTCTTTGTGTTCTTTAAAAGAAGATTTTTTAAGTTTTTACTATATGCATATAGGGAAAATCAATGACCCCCTGGGGCGGGCCAATTTTGACCCCAGGGCTTTTATTTGAATAAACTTGGTAGACACCCATTAGAAGATGTTTCATGCCAAATATCTAAGCTCTAGCTCTTTGTGTTTTTTAGAAGAATATATTTAAAGTTTTTTCTTTTGGTTGCCATGGCAACCAGAGTTCTGCATGGAATTAAATTCTTTGAACAATTTTCAAAGGTGACCACCAAAGGAACATTCCTGTGAAGTTTGGATGAAATTGGCTTAGTGGTTTATGAGGAGATGTCATTTAAAGTAAAAGTTTACGGCCGGACGCCGGCCGGACGACGAGCGAAAAGCGATCACAAAAGCTCACCCTGTCACTTTGTGACAGGTGAGCTAAAAAGTCAAACTTCAGAAAGCATAAAAAATTACCCTACCAGTTTATAAATTTAGAATGTCCATGTCTTCCCTAGAAAGCCACAGACTCAAGTCCTCTCTTGTAGTATTCTATAAAATCCAATAAAAACTTGTATATGTTGACCATAACCATCTGACCCCAACTAGAAATCTGAACTTCCTGATCTCCCAGTCCCGTACCCAATATCATCTTAATTCCTACTTCCCTAGAACTCATAGTCATAGTCAGAATTGATAGTTCGGGAGTAACATGTAAATGTAGATGTTAAATCCTCACTTAAAATCCTCACTTATCCCAAAATATAGTCCAGTCCCAAATATGTTCTATTTAGTAAGTTTTTACTGTAGTGTACTGTATGTGTTTTTGTTACCTAATAATTATTTTGATATGTATATATACTATAGTATAGGAGCCTTTTTAGGGCAAATAATATTTTATTTAAATAGTTAAAACATTCAAACAATTTAGTAACACATGCGAGTATTTTGGAATTGCAACCCAAAATGATCTTTGGATATGACGTTGCTTTGCCAAGTACAAATATCTCAAAAGACTGTCATATTTATAGGACTAATGTCATAACTGAAATGTTTAATAATTACAGGCCTTAAGTATAACACATTACTTAGTTTACATGCATCTAGTTCGAGTGAACCAGGGTCAGCTTGGCCCTAAAACGTACTCAGTCCCCAAGTCAGCTCGGCCCTATTCCAACTCGGCACGGGTCAACTCGGCCCATAATAATATATAACTACTACTGGTAATCATGGTTACTTTTATTAATCTTTATAAGTATTATTACAATTATATTTGTCATAAAATTCAATCTAAAAAAGTTATTTATGGATCAATATTTAACATATGGCATTGATATCTCTCCTAAACAAACAAAGTTTCAAACAATTGACCTTTTCGAAAACCTAGCTAAACACTGTTTTCCGGTACATTACCGTGTTAGCTCTGGGGAATTACACCAAATGAAGTACATAACACAGTTACGTGATATTTCTATTTTCTATCATTTTTTAACCGTTTAAGGTGAAAAAAATGATGTTTTTGAAAATTATCAATATTCCTTTAATATCTATTGCAAATTATTCAAAAAAATAAATCATTTATAATGAAAATCAATAAAATTCAAACAGACGCAGTGGAATCTTCCATATTAAAATAAGGTTATTTTCTGTGTAAACTTGTGCATTTACTTTATTTTTTGTATGATAATATTCATACAATGATATTTAATTATTTTCTTATAAAAGAGATAACTGTTTTATTTCAATTTAATTTAAATAAGGCAGAAAACATTGAGTTCGCTATTACACTCCATTATGTGAATTCCCCAGAGCTATGTACAGAAAGTACCGGAAAACGGCGTTTAGCTAGGTTTTCGAATTCGTGAATACGAATTTCGGACATTTCGGACCACGGACGTTTCGGACCAGACACTTCGGACCAGATTTTTTGGTCATTTCGGACCAGATTTTGGGACATTTCGGACCATGTGATGGTCATTTCGGACCATGATGGAGACACTTCGGACCAGCACATATATTCCTTTTTATATGTAATTATTTGTTATTTCAGGATGTATTTAATATATTTTCTAATTATAAATGCAACAAATATTTGTCATTGTTATATTTTATGATATTCAAAATGCATGCAGTAATGACCTGTCCGACGAGATTTTCACATTTTCTGACAAGCTTATATTACCAATTGACAATTTTTTAATATTGAATTTAAAAAAAAAAATAATAGAATACCTTTAGAACTATATTGGTAAGCGTAGGATATATTCATACAAAATATAGAGATAATGATACGCTATGTTTAATTTATCTAAGGGAATTGAAATTGATATACATACCTGTTTCATCAACTATTTGATAATATGTTCAATAAGTACACACACATACACACGCAGAATATACCTATTTAAAGTCAATTTTAACCAAATTAAATCGTGTTCTAGCGGGTATTAAAGAACAACGACATCCTTGTCAATGCAGTTTTTCACAAGTTTCACTCAATTAAAGAAGCATATGTATGCAATTTTCACCTAATTTGACAACAAATATTTAAATTGATTGGATTTGATTGGAATGCAATTAAAGTACAGTTTAAATTAACAATAACCAAACTGATTATAATTGTAAAAAAAATTGATATTTTTTTTTGCAAACGTGTCATTAAAACGTTGTTTGTTTGTGTTTTTTTTTATAATTTTCTTCATTTATAGTGTAAAATATATTATATCTAAATCGGGATAGGTGTAAATCGTTCTATGGTGTCTCATATATTCTAAAGTTACACTTTAGTTTATAGAATAATTGATGCATAACATATAAAAAATATTTATTCTGGTCCGAAACGTCCAAAATAATGGTCCGAAGTGTCTAACACATGATCCCAAATGTCCAACGCATGGTCCGAAATGTCCAAAACAATGGTCCGAAGTGTCTAACGCATGATCCGAAATGTCCAACACATGGTCCGAAATGTCCAAAAATCTGGTCCGAAATGTCCCTAAAAATGGTCCGAAGTGTCCCAAAATCTGGTCCGAAATGTCTGGTCCGAAACGTCCATGGTCCGAAATGTCCTATTACCGTGAATACGTACATGTATACAATTCACTGCCAACTTTTTCATTTTCTATTTTTTAGTGATCATATATCTGAATACTTTTATAGTAATTTACTCCTTAAAATTGTTATGAACTAGGTTTTTAATACAGCGCTGAGTTGACCTGTACCGAGTTGACCCGTGCCGAGTTGGTATAGGGCCGAGTTGACCTTTTACCAGTTCGAGTTCAAATTCAATAAAATCGCGAATATACATGACACAAATAAAATCTCTTAAGATTCGTAAAATACACCAATCAGTGATTGGTGACACATAATTAGGAAAACCTTAATAATAATTATTTACGTTATTAGTGTTTAAACTTACCTTTTTGAGCCTTTATTCGCATGTTTTTTGTATGAAAATTCTAAAACGGTAAAAAGCACATTGCAAATGGCTGGTTACTGAAAGGGGGACAACTGATAGGCATTCGTACCATGTTAGTTCGTACATGAACAATGGTTAGTACGAAATAATTGGTTCCTTTGATGATTATTTAATCAGATTTAAATTACAAGGAATATCTCCATCTAATACAATGAAACTTCCATTAAGCATAAATTGCAATATGGAAAAGATGCCTGTTATTTTATTTTGTTCCAATTTTGTTCACATGAAATAAAGGTTTTGTTCTGTTGATGGAATCAGTATTTCATCTGTTTTGCCAAGCACATTGGCATTGGCACATTGGCATTAAGGCTCCCACGTTTACAATTTTCTGTAAACGTTTACACGATTGCTAAGAACCGAAACGATACCGTTTAAACGGTGGTACTTCTATGTACTATACTACACCATGTATTCGAGTCGGCAAATGATGACATCCTTTCTATTTTTAATACATATACAAATAAATAATGTCCAGGGCTCATCACGATTGTGTCGGCACACATTTTCTGCATTGTGTCCCAATTTCGCTCTTTTGAAAGATCAAAGGAAAATCAACTTTACCAAAAATATATTATGCCACAAGCGATTATTGAACGGTGATGCTGTTCGGAGGGTTGTAAAACACCCATTTTTCATTTTTACTTTGGAATAAACCAATTGGAATTGATAAAAGCCGTGATTACAGGCAATGATTAAGATATTCCGTAAGACAATATGGTTATTTCGATTAAACGGTAAAAGATATCGTAAACGTTTAGGAATGAAAATCGAAACGAATCCGTTTAAACGTTTAACCGTGGGAGCTTTAATTGGCATTAGTAGATTTTTGTTTAGTAGAAGGGGTCAGTTAGATGGGGACTCTTGTATTAAGATGCCATTCTCAAGTAGTATGATACAGGTAATAATATACGTCCAAAGAAGAGACACACGTACTGTGTTTATTCTAGATCTTGCATGGTCACTATGTAAAAAAGATTATGATCATTATGAAAGTGTAACATAAAATTAACAGAGTTGTCAGCAACCATTCAGTTGTCAACAACACTAGTACCATTATAATGAAAATGTTTGTGTCCTGTGTGGCTGAGAATTTGCCTTAATGGGTTTGGGAATCAGAATTGCGGCCAATGTTTAACCCTGCAGGATCATAAGTGGCGGCTAAATGGGTTCAAATTACTGGAGTATATGCACCTCTTAGCCCCATTAAGTGATATGATTTCATCCCCTGGTATTGCTTTCTTCAAGTTTGTTACACCCAACGTTAGCCAAAATCATCTTTCCTGATTTGTTATACTAAGATTGGAAGAACTACAAGAAATATTTTCTTCATCTATTACTTATTGATCCCACAATGATTTTCTTGCTTACCATATGAGATCGTTAAAATATTGGAAGCAGTATGCCAGGTCTTTCTTAATATAAAGGTACAAACAATATTCATTGTTGCAATCTTGACCTTTGACCCCAAAACTTTGATACAGGGCTTGTTTAATTAGTTTGACACTGCTATTCAAATTGTTTGGCATGTCACTGAAGATCTTTAGTGGCCTATCATAAAATCTTAGTAAATATCCTTTTGTGCCTGAAATAATGCACAGAAGGGTCACTGCATTTGGTCTTCTTCCACCAGTAAAGCTCGACTGTCGCTAAATGACAAATAAGTAGATTTCTGTTTTCAGTTTTGGGCCACATCACAATATATCAACACAGATTTCTTTCAGTTAATGCTTTATTCAGCTTCGCATAATAGAATTACAGTTAAATACTGGTACATTTATTATAAAATACAATTGACATCTACTATATGGAAAAGAGTTTTGCAATAAATGAAAATGGAATGATTAAGCATTTTGCTATAATTTTAAATGTGAAAATAGACAAAGAGCAACATATAAACTTTTACAAATATTATAAAATCCATTTGTTATACTATATGGAAATAGATTTTGAGAAATGGAATGGTTCAGAATTTTGATGTAATTTAAAATGTGAAAATAGACAAACAGCAACATATATATTGGTACAAATATTATAAAATCCATTTGTTATATTATATGGAAATACGTTTGAAAATGTAATGATTCAGAATTTGCTGAAATCTTCAATGTGAAAAATAGACAACCAGCAACATACATACAACAACTAACAGAACTACCATACTGGCAAGAATTTGAGTCAGTTGAATGCTGATATTGTAATTTGTATATAAATAATTAATAATGTTACATCACATAGATATTGGTTTATATAATCTGTAAGAAAGAATGCTTTCATTTGTGAGTTACTAAATCTTACTACGAGAGTTTCAGAAATTATGGTTTTGAGTGAAGCACAAGTTTTAAATAAAGTTACCATTTTACCATACAATCTAAATAGGGCTTAAAGTAAACTTTGCTTACTTACTGGGATTCTGTAACATTTTCTTTGACAAATTTAAGAGTTTTCCACAATTGTTACTTCATGTAGTAGCAGACGAGCAAAATTACAATAAAAATTTCATTTTGATTCTACTAGTCAAACCACTATACTGTTGTACTTCCCTGTTGAACTAAGTTTAAAAAATCGAAAAAAAAAACATTTATACTAACATTAAAAAGAAGAAAACATCTATACAACATCATTCTGTTCTCAAATTACAACATGCTTATACCCTACTAAAACTTTTGTATGACAAATGTTACAATTACATTTTTTGCATGTTGAATTTTTGAATTTCAATATGACCAAGCTTTTTAAACAAGATTAATGAAGAAGACAGTGTCCTCAACTTTTCTCACTCCTTGATACAAGAGGAATTAACAATAAAGTCTTGAATAATGATCAAAGAACCCGGATAGACTTATTTTCCCCACGGCAAATTTGGGAGCTTAAAAAAACCCGTATTAATATTTTAAAGGGGTGACGACCCTTTTAAATTTAATAAGATAAAACTTTAAAAAACAAGTTCAAACATCCCGAATAAAGTTTAAAAAATGGGAAAGTTTTTTCGCAATAATTTAAACTTTTTAAAATATGCATTCGTTTTTATTGAAAATTTTTGGGTAAGAAAATTTATAGAATAAATAAAATTTCTAAATTTCAGTACATCCCTTTAAATTTTAAAGAAATGAAAATTTAAAATAATACTTTAAAAAAAAATGCTTTTTTTAACTTACTTATTTATAAAACTTTCCAATTTTAAGGGATTATATTTTGGGGATAAAACCCCTGAAAAAAAGAAAATTTTTCAGGGGTCTTGAAAATATTTTTTTATTTTTAAAATTTGAAATTTTTAAAAGGCTACATATTGATTCAATAAACATCTTGAATGTTTATAAATGAATAGACAAAATAGATTCAAATTCACAGATAACAAATATATCACAATATAATACAATTAAAATAAAATAAATATGTTTTAAAACATATCTTTAAAATAATCCAAATGCATTTTTGGTGTGTGCTTAAAACATGTATCACAGAAACGTGTAGACATAAAAAATACATATAATACATCAAATTAGCTGGATTTATATGCTCAGATTAAAAAGATTCTAATGTAATAACAATGTTTGTTTGGTTTTATGTCTGATTACAATTTTATACAAGTCATCAACATGTTGGCCATTTCCTTACGAGTTATTTTTAAATAAGACTTTGTTTTTTGGTTTTCTGCAAGTAAATGCCAAATTTTCGAAATCTAAACTAAACCCCCGCCCAACCCCACCCCCCCCCCCCCCCCCCAAAAATAAAAGCATGGAAGTAATTGAGTAAAGGCTGTGAAAAACTAATGCAAATTATACATTATCATTTAGAACATAATCATTTTGAACCAAATCATCATGGAAAAGTTTGTGATTGTGACAGACCCAGGAATGTACAACTAGAATGAGCCTGATTGCTGCCGATAATGAATGATAACAATGACTTGAATGGTAATGAACACATATTTATTACTGCTTTATTTCAATATATTGCAAAAAATGCCCAGATATTTTCTCTGTAAATCTTCAGACAGTCAAATATTGCAGATAACATCATATCGTATGATAAAAAATATAAGAGTAGGCCTAAATCTTTTAAAAATAAGAGTTTTGATATTGTTAGGTGATTTATGCAGTGCTTGGTTAAATTCTATATTGTTTTCTTCCTTTTATTATTATAATATTATTCATCTGTTTTCTAACTTTATAAATATTTATAATTCAAATTCCTTTATTATTCAAAATAATACTTAACTGTTTTGTAAACTCAAACATAGAGGTACCTCGTTAAAATAATAATATTTCAATCTGGTATCAAAGGGAGGGCCAACAGTTGAAATGCAATAAAACTATAATTATGATGACCCTTTTGCAATTACATTTTTAATATACATGTTAAGTGTATTGAACACTTGTTGCCAAAATAATAGCATGAATAGAAAAATGTGTTTGGTTTTCACATTTTCATATTGCATCTCCCTTTATACTCCCTATAACTTTTATCATTTGAGAATATTTTAATATTTTCTAGCCTCAGTGAGATATAAACTATATCACATCAATGAAAACAAATATCATCTATACATACAAGATTTGTGATAAATACAATAATATAGACATGTATGATTATGTAGATAAAAGTTAATATCATGGACGGACAACTACAACTAACATATCATAGGAATAATACATTGCCATGGTAACAAACATAAAATACAGTCAATATATCACTAAATCTATAAATTTCTCCTGGTATTGTGGTTTTGATTATAATTTAATGATTATGAAAATTAAGTCATGTAAAGCATCAAGGACGGAATGTTTGTGACTAATTTCTACAGTAAATAATTATATAAAACATATAACAAGTTATAATCATTTATATATTCGGTATGTTTTTCTAGTTACTGTTACTATTAAACTATATAATATCATACTTACTGACAATATCGAAATAAAATACTGGCAGTTATATTCTCTGAAAATATCATACTAATTTATCATCAGCTAACGTATAAATAATGCATAGAAAGATTTGATACAATGTTTTAAGACAGTTCAGTATGTATAGGCTATACTTTTACAATATTCCATAGAGATAAGTCTATACTGTATGAATTGTGAAAAACTACAATGGTAATGTACACAGTATTTGTCTTGCCTAAAATTAATTAAACACACTGAACTGTAATACTTGTGTATTATATGCACCAACTAAATAACTTATTAATCAAGACATTTCAATATCCATTAACTAAACTTAATGACCATATTACTGTACAGTTACTATACTATACTGTGCAGTTCATGTATGCACTAGCTATACTCTACTGTACAATTCAGTATGTACTAGCTATATGCTACTATACAGTTCAAAATGCATAAGCTTTACTATGATTTTGAAGACGGAAGCCCATAATGCATTGGTGGTAAACTAGCAACTGACAAATCTTCGCAGTAGGAATTGTCCGGGGAGTCTGCATGACGTGGACTGTGAAATCCAACTCTGGTACTGGCCTGGTGTGTGCGGACTCTAGGGCTGACCATACTGTCATCAAAGTAACCGCCTGAAGACAGAAGAGCTTGCGCCTGGGACTGTGACCTGGCTATTATAGCATTTATTGATTCCATTCTGTTTTTGTGTTTTCTGTGGAAAATAAAAGATGTTTTTTTAGAATTAATTATAATTTTAATTTATTCTATAATTTCTAGTGAATATATAAAAAAAAATCACTTAAACATGTGTTGATTCGGCTAGCTTGTAAAAAGAAGAAGAAGAAAAACAAAGCAACTGTTACACATATTTTAACTCAAAATGAATTTTTTATTAATTTGTAGCACGATTTCAGGGTTTCAGTCATCACAAATCTATAATGGCTGAGAATTATGATATAATAAACTTAAAGAAAATTTCAAATAAATATTCTGATTTTTACATAAATAAGTCATTTAAATAAAATATACTGATTTTTACATAACAAAGTTATTTTCATAAAATATACTGACTTTCACTAACAAATAATTAACGTAAGAAACAAAGTGATTTTTACATAACAAAGTAATTTTTGTAAAAATATACTTATCTTTAAAAACAAATTCATGAAAGAGAACATTATAAGTATCTTTTTTAAGATAAATATATTATTCACTTACTTCTTATAATAATACAAAAGTTAAAGTATCTGTTACGAAGTGAGTATTGTGAGTTTTAAGTTTTATATAATAACGATTAGGGTTTAAGTTACATTTAATAAATAACATGAACAATGTAACATGTGAATATTAATATGTCATTAAAAGTGAAAACAAGTGGCGTTCAGTATATAATGGATAATAAGAAATTCCTAAATGTTCCTGGCCACACAAAACTTAGTGCCATCAATTACTCTCAAAAGGTTATTAATTATAGAAATTAAATACATCAAAAACTGTCTAAATTACATATTACTAGCTTTACATATTAACATTACAATTAAATGTGCTATAAATGTGATTAAATAGGCATTTTTTTAATGTAAACTATCAACTTTTAATTAGAGTTTTTTTTTGTTAAATATCAACTTTTAATAAAACAGGACCATGCTTTAACTACTGTGTCATGTTTTAGTTTATTGCATCAGGTATATAATATAAGACAAATGTTAACAACAAGGTGATTTATTCTGTTACCTGTTCACAACTGGCATAATTGGTGTACTCTCTAAACTTAATAAACATAACCAAGAAATGAAATATTTCATATAATAATATTTTTATTTTAAGGTCAAACTGACACTAATACACTATTATGGTAAGTTTCCAGCTTTATGGATGAGAGAAGACTTCAGAGTCAATATATGAATTACTTAAAGTATAGAAACTACCAACCTTCCATAAGGTATTTAAACCTAAAAAAATGATAAGGCAGGTGTCTGCCCCTAAAATATCTTATATGTTTAAACCACTCTGCAAAGAAGGTCTCTTATTTTAGATATGCAAGGATTTCTCCAGAGTAGTAAAAATAAAAATAAGTAGATGAAAGTCAGCCAAAGTGTTAAAAACAATTTTCAAAGACAGAGACAGATATTCCTCTTTAAATTTATATTGCAAACATTTTTAAATCCTCATATTAACGTTGATTTAGTTAATATTACAAAGAGGAGAATTGATAAAGCAGGCATTTTAAAGCCTCATTTTAACATAGGTTTTAATTTATATTATGTAGACAAGATATTTTACTTACTTTTCTCCGGAAGGTGGATCACGTCTCCGATAATGATGTAACTGTTTACGTAACCTTTGACAATCTCTTCTAGCGCCACCAACGACGTCTTAGTGATCTGATGTAGGGATTTCTCTGTACTTAGTTCACCTGAACTTCAGCTACCTGTTTACGTAACCTAGATACAAGGGACTCGGGACTCTTCTCTTTGTCTCCACCCTTGTTGAGTCTAGATGTGTAGTCATTTGACGACTCAGATCTTGAATTACTCGATTCATCTCCTGCCTGAAATAATGGTTACCCATACATTTAACAATAATAATGGTTACCAATACATCTAACAATAACGATGGTAACCTATACATTTAACAGTAAATGTTTCTGAAATTTCAGTATATAAAAACCTTCAATCTGACCATGGAATATATATTGCAATTGTTTTATACTGTGTATGTTCCTATTTTGTATCACGTTAAGAAACAAATGATCATGTAATTGAATGTATAATACTAAAATACAAATCACAAGGTAACTTACCACATGGTTTTATCCGAGTCACCCGACTGTTCTACTTTCCTAGCTAGAAAATTACGTAATCTTTTCAATTCTTCCTCCTGTGCTTCAAACCTGTTCATGTGAAACATATTTTGAATATTATGTTTTAACAGGTATATAATTAAAATAAATGACATTAAATTCTACAGATATACATTTTTGTTTGTTTTGCATAAAGAAAAACAAAGTTTAGAACACCAGATGCATTATTTAATAAAGTGGCATATCCAAAAATGAAATATTAATATTGGTGTTTGTGAGCTAAATATTATTTGATATGCCAAACAAACAAATTTTCTATTTATTTCATGAATTTCTTGTTATATTTTTTGCAGGACTGAAAACTGGTTTTCAAAAATATGTTTAAATATTGTTAAAGTGCTCCTTTAAATTTTGAAATAGTCAATTGTTATTTTAAGACTTTTTTAATTACAAGATGCTAGATATTATAAGAAATTGAAAGGAATTGTAAGATCAACCATAGTAACTAAATCCCTAGTCCATAAAATATGACTATAGTTATAGCTAAAATTACAGAACAGCTTTACAAATTGCTATAAAACCTTTGAAAAAAGTAAAATATTTGGTTCAGGTTTCAGGTAACACTTCCTCTATCACAGTTGTATAAAGGTTTTCATTCTTTACTGGTCAAGGAAGGGCTGCAATGTATTGAACATTATTTCAGGCACAATGATCCGGACATGTGAGTGCACACTGTGTTCAGAATAAATTATAAAGTTTGTACAGGTTTGAATCCATAATTATACCCATCTTTTCAAAATCAGTTTTCTCTGTCATAATCTTTTAATACCTGTAAATGTATAATATACACACAGAAAAAATACTGGTAACACTTCAATCTTAGCCACACTCTATATAATATAATATATATAATAATGAATGCAATGGTGTGTATTTTTGTCTAAAATGAACTTTTTTTCTATAAAAATATGAACACCCAAAAATTGAGTCAACAAAAAACAAGAAAGTTCCACACAAGTGCAGGTTAGTTTAATGTGTATGACTTCAATCAGTAAAAAAACTTTGTGATGTTTTATATTTGAGCACCACATTTCTAAATCCTCACCTCTTCTCTTCAAGCTGAAGCCTGTATTATACATGTAGTAAAACAACAGCTAATTTCTTGTCAATTTTTCTAAATATCATTAAAAACTAAGATTTTTATACCATTTTCACTTCTAACATTAGACAAATTTTGTAAATAGAAAGTAACATTAATCTTTTCGTGGTTATATTATAGTTATTCAATTCAATTTATCAGTCAGCATGAAAGATTATTTCTTGCGTACTAAATTAAAATCATGAGAAACCTAAGTTCTAAAAACTGTATTTGATTACACCCATTCTCTTGGAAAAGCTAACAAGTTGTTGTATTTATAAAAAAAAAGAAAATGCAGTGGCAGATATTCCCAGTTGCTAATTGCTTACCATTTTCCTACCATTTCCAAGCTAGATATATAACAAAATATGACTTTCAAGCTATATATTTGTAGTAACAAGAAATGATTTCAAAATGTGCATTAAAATCAAATGCATGGAGCCTCCACAAATATGGCAATCATTATATTTGCCATCTTAAAAATAGTTTTATTGACAAAATTCTTACAATTATCAGAGCCAGCGGGTATTCTAAATTACAGGAAAACTATCAACATAAGAGACATGATAACTGAGGAAACACAAGGAGGCCAATTACATCAATTGTCAAAAATAATTTAACCAAAATGATTAAATTTTGGCCTTAGTCGCCATTAAGTGAAAATTATAAAGAAATAAAACACACCAAAAAAATTGTACATGCATTTTAGAAATGAAGCAAGTCACAGTGTTGGCTTTTTGATAATAAAACACAAAACAGACATTAATGTTACATGGAAAGCTTTTAAACATAAAAAGACGACAATGAAGTCAGATGAAATATTTATACATGTAGACATGTTGTAAGAGGAACAGCAAAGAAATAAAAGACTGTACCTAGCATGTAGCTCCATTTGTTTATCTGCCTCTATCGTTAATGTATCCTCAGCATGTTTCTGTTTCACCTTACATTCTCTAACATTATCCTCTAGCACCAATATCTCTTCCTGTAGCTATAGTAACAAACAGTATAACATTGATAATAACATTACAAAAGGCAATAACTCATATTCGATAGTTTTTGAACATAAGTTTTTTTTATCTCAATTGTAAAAAATACTGAAGCTTATATAAATCAGTGGGTGGTGAATAGTTGAACAACTTATGGCACAATCAGAACACCAAGCTCATGAGGGAAGTAATTCACAACATTAAACCTCGCTTGGGTTTAATCAATTTTGTACCAGACAATGATAAAATTATTAACTAATTCGCTAATAGTCAAGATATATTTGCAGTAGGACAGGAGGTGAACATTGATAGCTGTGAAAACATTTTAAAATCAGTTACTTATCATTACCTTAAGATTTTCTTTATTTTTGCTGGCAATATGTTTCCTGCATGAGTCAAGATCTGTAGATAATTGTTGATTTAATAACTGAAGTTTATCTTTCTCTTCTTCAATGTTTTCACTGTAATATATAAAATACATGGTGTAAGTACACATATTTAGAATAAATGAAAGTGAATAGCCTTTGTCATCGACAAAGAGCCAGGCCAGCATGCACATCAATGTACCGTGACCAAACTCTTTACTGTTTGTAACTATACTTTTTTAAATTTTGATATAGAAATCTGTAAAATTTTGAACTGACTGAAACTAGCCAGTAATGATGTCATAAAAGGAAAGAAAAGGAAGATGGTTTTGACCTTTAGGCTCCGATCTAAAATCCTCAACTTAACCACATCGCTACTTCCAACCTTAGGTACTTAATTTGTTGTTTATATTCTAGAGCTGACTTCTTGATTTTACCATTAAGATTCTGTATCTGTGTTTCTATAATCTGTTTTAAATTACTTATCTCCTTCTGAAATGTATAAATATCAAGTTAAACATTTAACTATGGGTTTAAGCAAGGGTATTCTGAGGAGGAAACTCTTTTTGTATTCTATGTAAATAATGCGACATACAGATGAATTGTAACTGTCAAAAATTATTTAAAATGAACATGTGTCATGTATTTGATATATGATTCTATATTAAGTATCATCTTATGTTACATTTTTTCTTAGTATTTGTTATCTTGTGTAATTGTCATGTTATTTTATATGTGATATATTTCTTTAAGGTCCGATATACAAGTCACCATCCTATATTATTTCCAATTCATCACCTATACATCCTATCAACTAATTACTGATATTTTTTAGACGTAATTTGCATGCTGGACCTCAGTTTTTACAATCATGCCAGACAAACAATCTCAGGCATTTGCACTTTAGTAAATATGGTTTCTATGGGTTATGCCAGAAATCTGTATCTTTTTGACTTATTCAGTGGTTCATTTATACTTTGACCATACAGTATTGGTGGTCAGTGTTTGGCACCGTGACTACATATACCTCAGAATTTCACATTGCTCTGTAACACTTAGAAATTCGAGGATGAATATAAAGCGGATTGGAGGAGTTTGCCACAGTGCAGAATTGATCACTATTTAGGGGCGAAGATGTGCAGCCTAACCGGGACTTGATGCAGGGAGCTTAAGATTACCGTACCGCACCTCTACGGACTGAGCTTTGAAGCCACTTACATATCTTTCTGCCCAAAATAGTGAACACTTCAGAATCATCTAATCATCAAATGCAAATGAAATTCGTCCTCAAATTTTACTGAGTTTTAAGGCTCAAAGATTTATTCAGTCACAGTTACAGGGCATAGTTAATTTTAAACTCAAAACTATATCCAGTCATGGCCCAAAATAGGTCACTGGGGGAGAATAATGTGCAGCTTGCCGGATCCTCTGAACACCGTCCCGCGGCACTACCCACTAAGCTATCCAGCCGTATACACATCTTCTCCCCTAAAGAGTGAACAGTTCTGAACATCTTGAAATATGAACCTGTAAAATTTCTACTTGTTCTGACTTGGCTTTAACCGTTGATTTGTTGGTATTAGAGATAGCGTTTAGTTCCTGAAGTTGTGCTGATGTAGCCACACATTTCTCCTCTTCTATCCTCAACTTCTCCTCTGCCTTCATAACCTGGTTCCTCATCTCAACAAAGCGAGCTTCAATTACGTTCTATAAATAATAATTGAAGGAATAATTACCCAAAGAAATACAAATTTTCAATGAATAAAATCTGTTCCTCATCTCCAAAATCTGTTATTTAACCCTACCAAAGATTTATTTTTCAACCCTACCAAGGCTTAATATCTAATATCTTTAATCTGGACAAAATCATTCATGAATTTTAGGTAAAATATCAAAATAAGAATGGACAAATAGAAAACAGTGCAGACCATAATCAGGTAGCTTGTCACATTTGTACATTTCGTTGCTGACAAAACTAGGGGTTAGAAAAAGAAAGTACCTAGATTTCAATATATCACATAATGTACATACCTTGTCATTTTTCATATCCTCTAGCTGTAACCGGAGTGTTCCTACAGATTGTTCCGCCAGTCTTCGTCCAGTACTCTCGTCTGATAACTTAGACTGCAGTTCTTCTACAATGTTTTCTAGCAGACGACACTTTACCTGCATGGAATCTCTGTCACTAGCTGCCGCAGCCAGGCTTGCTTCCAATGACCGCAATCTTGTTTGAGTCTGAATTAAACGATTATAATGTTTGTTTGTTTGTTTAATTGAGTTTTACGTCACCCCGACACAGTTTAGGTCAAATGTGGACGTTCAAGCTTTACTGGTGGAGGAAGACCTCAGATGCCCTTCCGTGCATTCTTTCAGGCACAAACGAGCACCTGAGTAGAATCACCGACATTCCGTAAGCAAGCTGGATAGCTTCCTCACATGAAGGGATTCGAACCCGCAGCGGTGAGGGGCAAGTGGCTTGAAGTCATAGACTTTAACCACTCGGCCACGGACGCCCCCGATTATGATGATGAAAATCAGATTAAAGGAACACAAATTTATATAATAATGACCAGTTTTCAATGCAATGAAGTTCAAACAACATAGGTAAGCAAAAAAAAGGATAAAATTTTCTACCTGAAGCAGTTACCTTGAGGTTTTGCTTGTTGTACCTAAATGAAGCAACAGTCCTATTTCTTAACATGACATCGCTACTGGTTAGTCAAGAAATAAGATTCAATATGATTTTAATTTTCTTACAGCTTTCTATTCAAGGAAGCATTAAAATATATTATTTAAACAGAAGCAGATTTTTGTACACAAATGTATAAACTTATTTATAAGTGCATAGATAGAACACATAATAATATTGTGTTGATCAGTTTTAAGTTATGTCAACTTGCTTAACATAAAACTTAGAATACTATTTAGAAATAGTCACAGATTTTCACAAAATACACTTGAATGCTTAACACATTCTTTAAATAAATGAAATATAAATTTACAGACAGTTTTATATGAGGTAATCAACATACTTGTGAAAGATTATCATTACGGAAGTGTCGTTCATTTTCATGTTGAGATTTTAATTCATTTATTGCAATATTTAATTCCCGAGCCTCGCGGTTCCCAGTTTCCTTTTGAGCCTTCAGATCAGCATGAACAGTGGAACAGTGTGGTTCTCGGCTTCTAGACGAGTGTTTCTCTCCTGGAGTTTGGCGAGGGCTTCATTTAGGGCCATCAACTCTTTTCTCTGACCATCAAGTAGCACCTTTGAATCCCCGGTTGAGGATTCTAATTTCTGAACATGAGCTTCAAGATGTCTCTTCTCTCTGTAAAGTGCGAAAAATGATATTATATTAACAAAACTTACTTTTGTTTAATAAGGTATATTTAAAGCAGTGTTCTGTTTATTTTACTTTATTAATTCTTAGAATCTTTCAAAATCAAAGAGATTCAATTTAGGTCTTATGTCAAATTTTCAAGCATTATACATTATAAAAGATTAAAGACTTTTAGTAGACACCATTCCTGACACCAACCACCAACAGTCAATAAGACAAAAATAAAAATTTGACAATAATGGTTTCACAATCAGCACCCTTAACAAGTTGTAGATCAAAACTGTAGTAAAACAAAATCATGTAGGAATTCTTAAATACACAAGACAAAACATCAAGATATTTAAGCAACCTCAAACATGTACACGTAATAATTCAGTAAAATTTCATCAGTAATATTTCACACTAGAGTTATGGCCTTTTTCAAGTTTTCTTCAAATATGAAACAAAATGTAACACAATATTTCAAGTAATATTTGTGTAAATAAAATGTTTATGCAAAACCTTAACAAGGAATTGTGTAAGTTCAAAAAGAAACAGATAACAGATTGAGGAGGCAGCTTCCACTATTCCTTGTAACCAAGCTGAATATATAAAGAGTTGACAGAAATATTACTGGCCTTATTACAGCTTCCACTATTCCTTGTAATCAAGCTAAAAGAGTTGACAGAAATATTACTTGCCTTGTTACAGATTCCAACTCTTGTAAAGTTTTACCAAATGTATTCAGCTGTATCTCCTTCTGTTTTAATTGCTCATTTATATTGTCTATCTCCTTTCTCAAATATACAGAAAATACATGATGAAACATTTCTTATAAAACACTATTCATATATGTTATTATCAACCTGGGCAAAATATACAAAATAACTTTTCTCCAAAAGAATGTCATCATTATTCTTTCTGATAATATTTTTTATTTGTTGGGTATCAGTATTAAAAGGTCATAATTATGTCAACTGAAAGTTTTTGATGACTGGCAGGGACTCAATAAACCCCATTGATACATTATTTATACATGTTTACCTAAAAATTAAACAAATCAAGCAGAGTTCCACTTAACACTAATTTAAACCTCTAGGGACTAACATCTATTTACAATCAAAATTTTTATCTTCAAAGAGAGGGTTGTTTTGTATACAGAGGTTATATACACTTACTTGGCTAAAACTTTCTCTTGTACCGCTATGGTCCTATCTTGTTCCAGTCGTAACTTTTCCTGAGCATGTTCTCTTTTCAGATGTTCTATTTTCTCATCAGTTCTTTCCCTTAGCTCTGTTAACTGCCTTTCTTTCTCTGTCAGAGTGCGACACAGTCCAGCATAATCTGTAAAAACAGAATGCAGCTTATCTGTTACTTATCAATGTACCATGACACCTTGTTGAAATTGTTTGTTTTTATTGTATTTAAGTAAGTATGTTAGTATGTTTTTATGAATTAAAAGAAATTGTCATACAAAATTAAGTAACCGTTGTTGAATAAACCTTTCCTTCAAAATGTTTCGAAACTTTTGGATTAACTAACATACATGAAGCATGAATCTAGTACAATTTTGAGTCACTAGATTACAGCTGTATACCAAATTCACATGCATGTTTTTTCTAATCATATCTCAATAACAGCTAAAGTTAACAAATTCAAAGCATGTTAAATTAATAAAGGCAGATCATTATTTAATTGCGACAAATAATACAAGTTGTCTTGTGTTAATATCTTATGTCAATCAGTTTTCATCATCAAAGGGAGATAAGATTCAGATATGAAATACCTGCTCAAGAGAGTAATCTTCTTTAGAGATAAAAAATAAAGCCAGCAAACCCAAAAATTTATAAGTTTAATTGTTGTTAGCAACTGGAAAATTCATGAAGTGTTTTAAAAGTTTTCAAATATTGAAAATCTAGTGACTTCCTGATCTTAAATCTTCTACAGAAGATATAAACAAAAAGGTAAAATTTTTATGATTATTCTATACTACTGACACGTTTCACAAAAAGAGGTCAAGTTTTTATTTTTATTTAATTAAAGATAAAATATTATGGTCAAATTCAGAATTTGTGACCATATTCTGACTGCATCAACAAGAAACAATATCAATAGAAGGAAAGTATTAAGAACTCAAAACTGTACCAAAGTGTAATGTTGAAATGGAAAAGTATAAATATCTCAGAAAACTAATGAACAGTTTGAGACTGCACTGTCTGGCTATAATTAATTTAAGGATAAGGTGGTTATATATAAAAAGATTTTTCAATTGACACCCTTGTTTTTATTTTGATAAGCATTATGTGTTGATTATCAATGAACCTTGCCTTGACAAGGTGTCACCTTGTTGAAATTGTTGATTTTTATTGAAATGTTTTTATTATATTGGGTGTTCTATGTTAGTCAGTTTTAGTATGAATGAAACGAAAATCTAATACAAGTAACGGTAGTTGAATTAACTTTTTTCAAAATTATTATGACACTTTTTGATAAACATACATGAAGCTTGATTCTAGTACAGCTTTGAGTGACTTAATTACAACAGTATACCAAAATCACATACATGTATGCTGATCAATTCTCAATTACAGCTAATGTTAATAGATTCAATGTATGTTGAGTTAATAAAGGAAGATCAGAAGAAGAATTGTGCAATCAGTTTTCATCATCAAACTTAAGGAAGATAACCACTGTCAGGTATAACAATATTGAAAAACAGAGATATCTTCTTAAGATTGAAAGAGAAAGAGGAAGTAAAATGATTTCATAAAACCCAACATCCTAGATATCAACACTTAGGAAATTTCTCATAAATTTTGTTTTGTTTTAAAATATTAAAAATCTAGTGACTTCATTCTTAAATCTTCTGCAGATAAAAACAAAAAGGTAATAATTTAATGATTACTCTATACTACTGCCAAGTTTCATTTAAATTTATTTCAAAAAGAGGTCAAGTTTTTTTTATTCAATTAAAGATAATATATTATGCTCAAATTTGAATTTGCGACCATATTTTGACTGTATCTACAAAAAAACAATACCAAGGGAAGGAAAGTTATAAGCACTCAAAACTGTACCAAAGTGTAATGTTGAAATGGAAAAGTATAAATATGTCAGAAACAATTAAGATACAGCGCTGTCTGGCTTAAATTAAATCAAGATCAAGGTGGATATATATGGAAAAAAGATTATTTCTTAAATTGAAACCCTTATTTTATTTTGTTAAGTATAATGTGTTGAGTATCAATGTACTTGGACAAGGTGTCACTTTGTTACAATTGTTGATTTTTATTGTATTGTTTTTATTGTATTGGATGTTTTAGATTAGTCAGTTTTAGTATAAATAAAAAATTGTCATACAAAGTAACCATTCTTGAATACACTTTTTCTTAAAACTATTATGACACTATAAGATTAGCATACATGAAACATGAATCAAGTACAGCTTTGAATGACTAAATTACAGCAGCTAGTATATTAAAATTAAATTCATGCATTTGCCGATCAATTCTCAATTACAGCTTAAGTTAATGTATTCAAAGCAGGTTAAATTCATAAAGGCAAATCAGAATGTATTTGTGAAGAGTAATACAAATTGTCTTGTGCAAATAGCTTGTGTAAATAAGTTTTTATCATCCAAAGGAGATAACAAATGTCAGATATAAAGTGATTGTAGAACAAAGTTATCTTCTTAAGATTGAAAGAGAAAGAGGAAATAAAATGATTTCAGAAAACCCAACATCCTAGATATTAACATTTGGGATATTTATCAAAAATTTAGTTTTGCTTTAAAATATTGAAAATCTAGTGACTTCATGATCTTGAATCTTCTGCAGATATAAAAAAGGTAATAATTTAATGATTACTCTATACTTCTGACTAATGGTGATTAAATTTATTTCAAAACGTGTTTAAAGTTTTGAATTTGATTAAAGATAATATACTATGCTCAAATTTGATTTTGCCACCATATTTCAACTGCATTTACATAAAGCAATATCAAGTGGAGAAAATAGACAGCACTTATAACTGTAATTTTTAATGGAAAGAGCAAGAATACCTGTATTATTATGTCAGACAACTCACAAACAGTTTAGGTCTACGCTGTCCGGGTGTAATTAAGTCAGGAATGGATCAAGGTGGATATATATGATTTTTTTTTAAATGATACCCTCGTTTTATTTTTATAAGCATAATGTGTAATCAATGTACCTTGACAAGTGTCACCTAGTCAAAATTGTAGATTATTATTGTACTGTTTTTTTTTTATTGTATTGGATGTTTTAGATTAGTCAGTTTTAGTATGAATAAAAAGAAATTGACATTCAAATAGATCTTTGTTGAATAAAGTTTTTCTTCAACTATTAGGACACTTTTGGATAAACATACATTAAGCATGAACCTAGTACAATTTTATATTACAACAGTATGCAAAAATCACATACATGTATATGCTAATCTATTATCAATTACAGCTGAAGTTAACAAATTCAAAGCATGTTAAATTAATAAAGGCACATCAGAATGTATTTGTGAAGAACAATACAAATTATCTTGTCAAAAAAACTTTTTATCATCCAAGGGAGATAACAAATGTCAGATATAAAGTGATTGTAGAATAGAGTTATCTTCTAAAGGTCAGAAAACCCCAACATCCTAGTTCTTAACACTTGGAAAATTTCTCAAAAATTTTGTTTTGTTTTAAAATATTGAAAATCTAATGACTTCATGTTCTTAAATCTTCTGCAGATATAAACAAAAAGTAATAATTTATTACTCTATACTACTGACAACTGTTCATTTATATATTTTAAAATGATGTCAAAGTTTTGAATTTGTATTTTTCATTTCATATAAAAAATAAACAGAATAAACTGATTTTCACAAAACAAAAATCATCTTCAACATATTATAATACAATATAAAATAACAAAGATTGATAACGATGAAGATGATTATAAAAACAGTTTTCTATTAAGGAAAATTTCATAATTTAACAATAAACAATTATTATCTTAGAAAAGAAAATCAGAAAAAGAAATAATGAAATTAAATATATTAGAAACTTTATAATATTTTAGAACAATAATAATATTTTCAGAATGTATCAAGTACCAAATTACACAGAGACTGTGTCAATGAGATTATCAGAGGTTCTGGCTGATATAGGTGTTGATGAGAGAATAATACTGAAGAGGAGAAGAACATGGCTTCTGAGAGAATCAATCGAAAATATAAATGACCAATTAAATTTTATAGCATACTATTTTGGGAGTCAATCAGAAGGTACAACTACAATTGGAATCCATTCAGACACAGATCACCTGCTTTGGTATAAGAATCTCTCTGTGATACAAGACTGGATTGATTGGATACCTGGTGTATCAAATCATTTAATGATTCAAGATAATTCTGTATCTCCTGGATATTGTTTCCTTCAATGTCTGAGATCTGATGCTCCTCTTCCTGCTGATAATGAATCTAATAAAATCTTTTTCAAAGACAGAACAGGAAAATTGTTTCTAAAGAATTCTATAATATCCTTTCTTACAGTGGGTACAGAAACACATGGACCAGCACGAGCAGAACAAGGACAACAAGGCTTCTCTGATGTAGATAGAGTGTTAGCTTTACATTGTACAACATGGCCACAACAAGCTAGACAATGGTTGGATCAACAAGGTGAAGATCAATGGCCGTCTGCTGAAATGAAACAATATTGCAGCAGAACTGGATGCTTTGTTGTTGGAGTTGGATGTAGAGGCAGTGAACATGAGCAACTTGAATGGAGAATATCAACATCTTTCGCAGAAAGGTGTTTAATGTTCAACCTGAATATTTCACAGATTCGCTGTTATGTTTTGATGAAAATTATTTTAAAAACATTTATCAATCCATTGTTTAAAGATGTTATTTCCAGTTTTATGTGTAAAACTGTACTCTTTAACTGTATATCCAATACACATTCTAACATCTGGAGAGAAAATAATTTACTTTCATGTCTTTCACTCTGTTTATATCTCCTGTACAACAATATAATTAATGAAAATTGTCCACATTTTATTATTCCTGGTAACAATTTAATGAGGGGGAAGATTTTACCTGCAGTTAAACCATATATCCTGGAAATACTCAACAATATCATCGACAGTGAAGGACTGGCACTACTGTGGATTAAATGTGATGATCTTGGTTCCAGGCTTCATCTCAAGTTTAGTAACTTGTGTGCAATCAAGAAAGGTGATATCATTTCAGAAACACTATTATATAATCTGGCTATATCTATATCTGGGACACTGATAGAAACTTATTATCATCTTAAGGACAGAAGTCCTAATGAAGCTGTAGAAATATTAAAGAACTTTATATCAAAAGCTTTCAACAGTCAATATGAAGGATTGGATAAGACAGCCAGTCATCTTCTGTTGCCATGGTATTGTACAATACTAGGATCTGTACTGGCTTCACTAAACATCTATCATTACAACATTGTATCAGCAGATGCCCTCAAACTCATCTCACTTGGCATGAATACAGATGTTGCATCAAGTAAACTGAAACTGGCTTCGATCTTATACTGTGTTCAAGAACTACAAAAAGCTGACCTAGTACTCAGTGAGATAGAAAGAAGATATGACCTACAAATTGTTGAGCCTATCTGTATTTGTCATGAATTTAAGAGGGGACCAAGAAGACAAGGGTTCTTTGAATTATGTGACAATCACAATGAAGACGTCATACAGTATGCAACAGCATCATGTGTTACATTTCTGCCATGTGAAATTCACTGTGTACCAATAGAACTCAGATATGAAATGTATAGATCTACACAAGAGGACAGAATGTTTCGTACATTTCAAGAAAACTTCTGGATGGATTATGCTGTGGTGGATTCCCTCCCTTACCTCTACTTTCTACAATACAAAGTTTACAGCCATTTAGGAAGACATGACCGGAAACAAGCTGCTCTCTTCAAACTTACCAGAACCATAACAGTGGAACCAAACCTTGGACATCGGGAAACAGCTCTAAATCTTCTAGGGAAATGCATGGAACAAGAAGGTAGAGCTGGGGACGCTTTACAGTGTTATTTGATGTCACTTAGTATAAGGGGGAGAAACAATGCTGCAAAAATTCATATCAACACACTCTTATCTGTATTGATAAATGCAAGGACATAAAAGGTACGTGGAGAAATGTGGAAATGACAAAAGCAGGACAGTAAGATAGTAATGAACAAGCTAATTTATATTCCAAAAACATTTTTTTTTTCAAATTATGTAATCCAAGCTACCCTTACCAGCAATATCAACTTTGATTATACCCTAAACAAAACATCTACCTTTAAGATCAAGGTACATTGGAATGTATGGAGGTTGAAGGTTAACTTCTAAGATTAACTTCTATTTATCCAGGGGGGATAACAATTTATTTAGAGTATTTGGATACCAGGTAATAAAATCACCTAGAATTTGGCTGCATGTGAATTTAGCCAAGTTACATTCATGGAAAAAAATAGTTTAATTGGGAATAAAACCTTAAAGCTTTAAAGCTTAAGCATTGTCATTCAGATATGACAACACAATAAAATAGTGTGGATACTGTTTACCTTGATAAATGGTTCCTTTATCTTGTGTAAGTTTCTGTATTGTATCCTTGGTAATGAGGAGTTGACCTTTATTGCTATCTAACTCGACCTTTATTTTACTAAGTTCATTTTTCATGGTAGATAACTCCTCCTCTTTATCTCCAAGTTCCCTCTACAAGTTATTTCATAAGTTTTTATTTTTTGCAGGTTATATATATATAGGCAGGCCTTATATAAATGGTTGTTTGTAAATATAAACTGAGCCCCCAGGCAAGGGCTATATTGCAAAAAAAAAATCCATTTATATAAGGCTATATACCCTGAGAGAAATATATTAACGAAAGGAATATTTATACATGTATTGATAATCAGTGCTATAGACTAGGTCAGAGACATTTAATTTGTACTTACTAGTATTTCAAAATTTTTACTAAACAGAACAATTATTAAAGCTTTCTTGAAGGCATGCAGCTCCAATTTTTAAATATTTCAGAAAAATTCTCAATGAAAATAAACAGTCAACAATATACCATGGAATGTTGTAATTTCTCTGTTGCTTTACATAACAACATCAAGTTGACTATCAGTCATAAATGATGTAACTAGAACTTGAAAACAGTTTTATCATACCATCACTATATGTATCCCACCTAAACTGTAAAGGTCACAGAGTACTGTATATCGTGAATATCCATCTTCACATGTCTCTTAGTCTTATTTCAGGCAAGAACAGACACATGTAAAAACCTGTCATTCCATAGGCTTAATAGTTAGTTTCCTGAAATGAAAGACTCTGTTGTCAAACGTAAAGTAGAAAGGAGCAAGTTGTTTGAAATCAATGACATTGACCTCTCGTCCACGGATAACAAATAGCATCATTAAGTTTATGTGTTGGGTTTTACGTTGCGCCAACACTGTAAAGGTAATATACTGACTTTTAAGCTTTACTGGTAGTAAAAGACCTCAGGTTCCCTTTTGCGGATTGTTTCAAGCATGAACAGTCACCTGAGTAGAACCACCGATGATCCTTACATGAAAGATTCCTATGTCCCTTGCTAGATTGGAACTCATAGTAGTGAGGGTCTAATTGTTTAAATCACTCCGTATCTTACTTTAGAAATTGATCATTTTTACTGTTATGATATCAATATTTAAAGTACTGAAAGTAAAGTAAAAATGAGATGAGTAATGTTTCGTTCTGTTAGACTGATAGTTTTTTATTATATTTCTAACTCTAATGCTATCTTTAAAAATAAATGAAAAAAAAACAACAAATTTCAAACGCGTATGTCAAAAGAACAAGAAAGTAGGTCAAATGAAATAAAATTCAATTCAATATTTATCTATGACATTTTTGTTTCTTAAAAAGCCAAACATGCACAAATGTATGATTCTTTTTTTAAATTGAATTATTTTTATAAATAGTTAAATATATCTTAATTATGAAAATAAATTAAATAGTTCATTATAAATACAATGTATCATAAAAAAATTGTAACAGAGAAGGAGAAGTAACACATTTATAAAAGGTGCTAATTAACTAACAAGTATAATGCATTAAACAACTTTCATACTTCTTTAATGATTCCTAATCTGTTATTATCTGTTATTTATCAACATGCACCAATATAAACATAACATATGCATGACTATATCCATTTAAGCTATTTTATAATTTGAAAAAAACTATACATGTAAACATATTTATATAAATATGCATATATATGTAGATATATAGCTGAGATTTTAGTTACAATTCATTAATACATTATGATTATCATATCAATAATATAAACATTTTCCCACGGAAATTTATTTATTTATTACCAAAAACAAAACCAAAAATCTTTTTTATCATAAATGTAATAAGTTTGAAAGTTTGAGTTATACTATATAAAATACATAAGCCCAGAATTGTTTTTATTTTACATCTTTGTCAAGCTTACAAAAGATGCCGAAAAGACCAGGGTTTTGAGACTGAAACATCAAGGACCGAAACAACCAGGACGTGAAAAGTCCTGAAATTCTATAAATTTGCGAGGATTTTTTATATGACTTTGCTTTGCTAAGAAGGAAATAATCTCAAAGTAATGTCATTATTTATAGAACTAATGTCGAAACTGAAATGTTCAATAATTACAGGCCATATTTATTGCAAATAATTAAGTATATATAACTCTAGATCGAGTTCAAAGTCTATAAAAACGCGAATATACAAGACACGAAAACAATTCTCTGTAAGTCTTAAAATCTGTTAAATACACCAATCATACATACATACTTACAGACAGACAGACAGACAGACATATACTTTTATTTACAATCAGGTTTTACAGTACATATACATGAGAACAACATGATTTAATCACTTAGACAAAAATAGAATATATATACACATGGCAGTTTGCATGCAGATTATGGTATGAATATGAATTGTGGAAAGGGTATTTACTAAAATTAAATTATTATTATCATTTTATCAACAAAGGGGACAGTTTAAAATTATATACTTATATTTGATGGTCATCAAATCTTAAATTGTACAATAACTTTAGCGTTTATACAGCAATTTACGTAGTACACATTCACAAGTGTGGCACTGCAAAGGTCAGTAGGTGTGTGGGTGTTTACAGTTCAGTAATTGGAGATCTCGTGCGACTTGTGGATGTGTACACGTGTGTTTATATAAATATGGAATACAGTTTATAAATAAAGAAATGAATGGATTAACACATGAGTTTGAAAAAGTAACAACAAAAAGATTCAATCGATTGACTCACTGGGTAAGTTATTTCTTAACATTGTTTATTTATTTATTATTATTATTTTTATTTTTTTATTGGGAAACCGTTGCTTTATGTTGTTCAATAATTGCTCCCGGTTACATTACGGGGTGACAACTGAGTACTGTAAAATATAGTAAAAAAAAAACAAACAAAAATATAAGCATTACAGGTAAAACCTCTGAAGTATAGAAAAATAAATAAACAAAAAATCAAACAAAATGTAAGCATCTGACAGGTTAAAATGAAGGAAATTCTTCATAAAAAGTAATAAACAAATTTTGCAATTGAAAGAAAGCTATTGTATTTTTTGTATCTAGGCTATATTTCATATAAAATGAACAGGAATCATTTATTGAAAATGACATTATACGTTTAGAGAAAATGGCAACATTTTTTAGTAAAGAGAATGAAGATTGATTGCATCAGTTCTTTGAACATGAGTTAGTGTTCGGTTCTATTGTAATATTTACTTGGAATTAGGCTTCTCTCTACTAAGTACAAAAAGAAAGGGCAATTTTAATATATAGTGAAATCATCAGCAATATCATTTTTGATTACATAAAGTGCATTTCCCCTTTGATCATGTTCTACAAAAGACTGGCGCCATCTACCAGTTTCGACGTTGCCATTCTAAAATGAAAAAAAATTAATACGTTGGTTATATGGTAGTAGATTTTAGGTAAGGTTCGAAAATTGTGCATCTTTAAATATCATATAGTTCTTCTTTAGATGAATTCCTCAGTAACCGGACCATGTTTGATAAAACTGATCTATTAGGCATCTGTTTAATTTTTTTTGTGAATATTACGATTTTCTATTAGATTTTTGATTTTAAACCAAAAATAAGTATTACCAGTATTATCGAGTATATTATGTACATGACGAACTCCATTTAAAATTTAACGCAGATTCTATACATATAGTTAATAACTAGTCTAGATATCTTATTTTCATGTGAAGTACAAGTTTAGACGAAAAGCTGATTATTCTGGTTTTGATTATTATCTTCTAGGGACAACGACCTAGGTTCACCATATAACATATATAAAGGTGTACTTTTTTCTGCATGAGTTATTTTTCGGAGAAAATCGTATGTATTTTTTCTAAAATGTCGAGGTTTTCAAAACCCCAAACTTCACAATTGAATGTAAGAATAGGTAAAATAGTTTGATCAAAAAGCTTAAGTTGAAGGTCAATAGGTAAGTCTAGATTGAATTTTCTACTATATAAAAGATGCATAGCTTTATTTGCTTAAGAAGCAAGTGATTTTCTAGCACTAAGAAAACTACCCGAGGACGAAAATACCACTCCCAAAAATTTACACTCTTTTACAATTTCAAAGGGGTTTGCCATCAAGAGTGAAGTGAAAAGTTTCGGGTTTGTTTCGTTCCAAAAACCAAGACCTTTGACTTACTCATATTTTTTTCAAGTTCCATTCTTTACAATAGTTTAGAAAATTCATTAAGTGTTGATTGGAATGATATTTTGTCCTCGCTAACAATAATGGTGTCATCTGCATATAACAATACAAAAAGTTTTAAATACACATCAAAATCATTACTATGGTAATGCAAGGTTATTCCTGGGTTATTTTGCTCTAGATAACTTTCAAGATCGTTTAAATATATAGAGAACAAAATCGGGGAAAGATTTTCCCCTTGTCTTACTCCGCTTAAACTAGAGAAGAAAGGAGAAATAACATTAGAAGAGGACACACATGATTTTATATCTGTGTACATGTTACGCATTACTTGAAATATTTTCCCATTTATTGGCGTCCGCGCCGAAGCGCGGCGCCTTTTATGAAATGAAATCAGATTTTGTGAAAGGGCGACAGCAACTTCTCGAGCCTTTTATAGTTGTTCATAATAAAAGCCGATCATTCCGATCGGTATGAGGGTGCTTGATTATTAACTAGTCGCGATATGTACAATGAATAGCGAACTGGAGAATTTCGCAATGCAAACATTTTCAAATTAAATAACCTTTTCCGTCAATAAATCGCGCTCTTCGGGATATTTTTATCTATCATTTTGTAGTACACAGTGGGTTATTATGGTATGTTATTCCGAAAGCTGTAAATAGAATGATGAGTTGATGACCTAAATATTCCGAAAATCTATTTATAGAGGGATGTACTCCTGTAGGTAATTCCGGTCTCTCCTGGGCCCGTATTCAATATACATCTTAAGATTTTTCTTATCTTTACGCGATATTTTCCTTAACTAAAGATAATATATTTCTTATCCTTAAGTACTACTTAAAAAGCTACTTAAGTTATTTCTTAGCTAAAATTTTTCTTAAGGTTAAGAATTTTCTTATTTCGTTTGAGAAAATTCTTAAGTACGTTGCCAGGCTATTCTGGTTTTTCCATCGCTTAAAATAGTAACGGAAATGAGAATTATGCGCGCGCAGCGTCTCATTCAACATGGCGGAGGCAGCAGACGTAAAGAAACGCCGAAACGCCAATTTTTCGGCGAATGACTGCTTATTGCTGGCAAACATTATGGGGCAGTCATCAAACTTAAATAAAACACTGACGAATTACCAGTACGTTCGCCATAAGTTCAACAGCAGTAAGTATTTTGCCAATATTACCATGAAATGTTACATTTGACAGATGGCGGGAGTTGAAGGGAGATAACCAGCTTGTTTTTGGCTTGCAGCCACGGCTGCAAGCCATTTCATATGGAAAACTTGTTCCGGTTAGGTGGTTTTCTGCTTACATTTGTAAGTGCATGATTGAACGGGAAACCAGCTACAATCGTGCCAATCGCAACTTTACGGCCTTTTCCGTCACTCTTCGGATTAATGATAATAGCCGATGTAGTTCCGATTGCAATCGTGACAATTCGGGCGATTCCGTCATACTGCGGAATCAGACGATGTAATATTACGGAAATCTAAGCTATTTTAGTTACTTCGGTAATCCCAGTTTGTTTATATATAAATAGGATTCGTATTTTTACTTGATTTATTGATTTAAACTGTAATAAATTATAAACGAAATTGTTCCGTTTCAATTCTTTTTCAAGACGCAAAAGTTAGTTTCTTTTATAATTGTTTTTTGTCTGTATTAGTTTTATACAATAGAGGATGTTGACTGTAGTAGTATTCCGTCTTCAAAGGGTGGTCCAAATCACACAGAATATTAGTGCATGATCGTGTTATATTTAGATCTACTGAACTTGGTGAGGTAATCTAAAAATAGCCCATGCATATCATTAACCTTACCACGTGATGATCTATAGATAGCGCATCGTATCTGTGAACATGCTTATTAATTGGTACCACGTTACGAGGTTGAAATGAAATGTGCACACTTGTTTCCTTTTATTTTCTTTATTAGTTTTAATTATTTTCTTTATTAGTTTTATACAATAGAGAATATATTTCAAATCGTTTTGACAAAAATATTCGTTTTTACAAAAATAAAAACAACTACAGTAAATATGTTGGGATGAAGGCACAACTGTGCAAGCCTTTCCTTTTAAAAGGAAACTTTATTTACAATTCATTCTTCGATCTTGGACTAACGATGTATTTTAAACTCACTGTCTCCGATTATTGTTATGTTGAAATAAACTTTAACACTTAATAATAGAAGAAACATGCTTTTATTGTTGATATAAAGTGACAGTGATTGATCGACAACCAAAACAAAAATATATATCAGGCATTATCTTGGCTGTCAGGGTTTGGTGGTTGTCTGCATTTGGTGGTCCCCAAACAGTACAGAATTATAAACACAGCAAAAACTTATACTTTTATTAACATTTAGTACAATCTAAATGCACTCGTCTGTGGTGAAATTTTCTCTTTTTATGACATTTTGTTTCAAAAACGCAAAAAGTACAATGTGTGGGATAGTAGACCTAGATCTAGCTGTAAGAGATACTATTAAAATAAGAAGGCAGGGTAATAAAATTGGATAAAAATATGATAACTTAAAAAATGTGCATTTATTCATTTGTATGCTTTAATATTGAATCCTTGTATATATTAAAATTCCACAGTGCTAGACTAATATATCCCTTTATACAAAAGATACATGTATGGAGGATGTTTTTTTTCTAGAAACTTAAAGTTTACTGTAATTGTTGATATGAACTTTCAAGTTCCTGTTAACCAACATATACTATTGAAATTTAAATTTGATTCACTTTGTATTTGATTGTCTACCTGGCTGATAGAAACTATATCCACAGTGTTTTCACATTTAAGAGAGACTCTGTATATATGTTGTTATAAAAGTTAGCATGTTAGCATGCTCAAATTTGAATTTTAAAAATATTAATAATTGCTACACAGTCTCTTTGAATGTATAAAATAAAAATGTTTTGACTTCATTTAAAGTAGATATGTTATGTTTTGAACTCGTCACACTATAGGCGGTCATAATATGAATATATATATATATATATAGTGTGTCATTAAAAAAACTGGCAGTTTTTTAAGAAAAGTTCAACTTCACTTGACATGTAATAGGGAATGCAGCTTCCCATACATAGTATTACATTGTAGTATATTCATTATTTTATCAATTTTAAACATATTCAGTAAGAATTTCATGAATTTCAATACATTTCTAAGGTTAAAATATTTTACCTACAGATGAGCATAGTATATCTTTAAAGTGTATGGAAACCCAAGCATTATATTTTATCGCTCATCAATATGCATTTCCTTTTTGCTCAGGCATAACATCATCAACAAAGAAAATAAACTGGACCAAAATAACTGAGAACTTTATTACTGTGGCAGAAGTTCCAAGGAAGACAGAGGACATTGTTAAAAAATGGGACAACCTGGTACAAACACACAGGTTAAAGTATCAGGACTTCCAGAGGGAACAGTCTGCTACAGGTAACATACAATTTTTTTAATATTCAAGCTTGAGTAAAGCAAATGTTTATATAATGTGTTGTAGGTGTTTGAGGCTTTTCTATATTCAATTTGTTACTTGGATAATCTTATCATTATTACAAGTATAAATAAGAATTGGAACCACATTGGCCCACTAGCACCAACTACATGTAGGTATAGTATTCAATCTTTTTTTAAAAATGTATCATTTAAATTAAGAAATTCCTTTACATCAATATTAACAATCAATGTCAAGAATAATGATAACATGATGCATATATTCACTTTATCTAAGTTATAGCCTAACTTTTTTATCTTTCAGGTGGTGGTCCACAACCAGGAAAGATGTCTGCAATTACTGAGGCAGTGATGGATGTAATTGGGAGGAATTCAGTAAATACAGTAGGAATTCCTGGTTCTACAAATTATGATTCTTCCTTGATGATGTTAGAAAGGTATCATTTTATTAATCATTTAATACAGTAAACACTTAACCTATAAATGTATAGTTGTATACAGTTTGTTTTGTTTCATAATATTATGTAACAATACAGACATTTTATAAAACTTTTTCCATTAGCTGTCAGAAAATTGTGTTATCAAAATTCAGAATTTAAGAACATCATAACCATGTCAGTTAAACCCAATTCTTTGATGCATAGAAAATACTTATTTACATCACAAAATTGTATAAACCGATAAAGGTATATTTTGTGTATGATAAAGCCAGTCTGTTTTTATACAGCATACAAGATAACACATATGCTGTACATGTATGTACAAATGTACACTGAAAGTTCTAGACCTAGCAGGTGATAGTTCATTTCAAAATAACAGTTCATCTGAAGCAGTTTTATTATATTTAAATTCTAATACTATCATATTTATTGTGTTGTTACAGGCTATTGACATGTAACAATTTTAATTTTCAATTACTGATTTTGCAATACTTTATACAAAAATGTTGGATGTGTCTAAGCCTATTATCTTGTAATGAACTTGAATTAATGGTCTCTTTTGATTACATCAACAATGCTTATCTGGAATTCAAAAAAAGATCAGCTTTTCATAAAGGTTATCATTTATCCTTAATCATTTGTATGAAATAAAATGTGTACAAACATTGTTTTCTTCAGTGATTAATAGAAATATATTGTAGTCATGTTTGAGTTTAATGTTACAAAATCTATTTTCACAAGATTTCATTTCTATTACTATCAGGATATATTTTTTTCTGTTTTTTTGTCCAGACTGACACAGAAGACCACAGACAACACCAAAACAACAGAGGATATTGACATGTAAAGTTTACTTTTAAATTATTGATTTTGTAATACTTAATTGAGAAAATATGAGATATGTCTTTGCCTATTATCTCATAATTATCATAAACTATTTTTCAGTTTGTGTTAACTTTTGATATTAAATGTTGTTTGTTCTCTGTTGGACAATGCTTATATCTGAATTAAAAAGAAACATCTGCTTTCCTTAAATAATATTTTATTGTGTACTGAAAAATAACATTTTACTCAGTACATTTCCACTTTCCACTAAACTGATTCATTATTTACAGTATAACAGAAATTATGTTATCGGATCATGACAGTGAGGTAGATCTAGTGGGGCTGAAAACATCAAAAAGAAGTCTTCCATCAACATCAACATCTTGCACAAAGTGCCAATGTTTAGACTGTTCCAGTATGAGACAACTGAAAAGAAAGAAACTTGAACTTCAAATTCAGTATTTTTCAAAAATTGAACAATGAATGCTGGTTTTTGTGTCGCCTCTACAGAGTAGTGGTGACATATAGGGATCACTTCTCCGTTGTCTGTCTGTCTGTCTGTCCGTCTGTCTGTTACAAAACTTGTCCGGACTACTCCTCATAAACTACTGGTGCAATTTCATCCAAACTTTACAGGAATGATCAGTACCAAGTCTAGTTGTGCATATTGTCAGCATTTTCCAGTTCAATGATTTTTGTCAGAGTTATGGCCCTTTAATATTTTTTTTTTTAAGTTTGTCCGGACTACTTTTCTTATACCACTTATGCAATTTCAATGAAACTTTACAGGATTGATTTGTAGCTCAAGTCCTTGCACATATTGCATTGGTTTTCCGGTTGAATGATTTTTGGCCGAGTTATGGCCCTTTGATAAAAAGGTGTTATTTCTGTGTGTTGCCAGATACACAAAAGCTTGTCCGGACTACTCCTCATAAACCAATGGTGCAATTTGATCCAAACTTTACAGGAATGATCAGTACCAAGTCTAGTTGTGCACTGTCCGTCTGTCTGTCCGTCTGTCACAAAACTTGTCCCACCATGAAATTGGCCATCATGAGGCGACACATGTGATCACTGATCACTCTTGTTTTATACATGAACATGTGCTAAATAGAGGATATTTGTTTGTTTTGCATGTAAGATTGAAATATAATTTCACTGAGTGAACACCAGATGCAATATTTTCACGAGTGGCGTAGCCACAAGTGAAAATATAATAGCTGGTGTTCACGAATGAACTATATTTCAATCTTATATGTAAAACAAATAAATTTTCTTTTTATTTCATGCCTTTTAAGTGATTTTAGGTAATTTTTACTGATTTTGCCGGTAACGTCGCGCATTCTCCTTCGTGACGTCATCACATCATGACGTCACATCAACAAGTTTGAAATATAGTTCTGTTAAATTTCTCTAATTTTGTTGATCTGTGTTTATTAATAATTGTAACCAAACTAAGTGACAAACATTCATTTTGAAAAAAAGTTAATTTATCTGTAAAATATTTGTTCTGTTCTGTAACGATATCAAACATCTACTCCAAAACCGGGAGATACCGGACAATAAACGTGTGGTACTATTCGCCGGTCGTCAAAATAGACCAGGAGAAACCGGAATTACCTACAGGAGTACATCCCTCTATAAATAGATTTTCGGAATATTTAGGTCATCAACTCATCATTCTATTTACAGCTTTCGGAATAACATACCATAATAACCCACTGTGTACTACAAAATGATAGATAAAAATATCCCGAAGAGCGCGATTTATTGACGGAAAAGGTTATTTAATTTGAAAATGTTTGCATTGCGAAATTCTCCAGTTCGCTATTCATTGTACATATCGCGACTAGTTAATAATCAAGCACCCTCATACCGATCGGAATGATCGGCTTTTATTATGAACAACTATAAAAGGCTCGAGAAGTTGCTGTCGCCCTTTCACAAAATCTGATTTCATTACATAAAAGGCGTCCGCGCCGAATGGGCCCGTATTCAATATACATCTTAAGATTTTTCTTATCCTTACGCGATATTTTCCTTAACTAAAGATAATATATTTCTTATCCTTAAGTACTACTTATAAAGCTACTTAAGTTATTTCTTAGCTAAAATTTTTCTTAAGGTTAAGAATTTTCTGATTTCGTTTGAGAAAATTCTTAAGTACGTTGCCAGGCTATTCTGGTTTTTCCATCGCTTAAAATAGTAACGGAAATGAGAATTATGCGCGCGCAGCGTCTCATTCAACATGGCGGAGGCAGCAGACGTAAAGAAACGCCGAAACGCCAATTTTTCGGCGAATGACTGCTTATTGCTGGCAAACATTATGGGGCAGTCATCAAACTTAAATAAAACACTGACGAATTACCAGTACGTTCGCCATAAGTTCAACAGCAGTAAGTATTTTGCCAATATTACCATGAAATGTTACATTTGACAGATGGCGGGAGTTGAAGGGAGATAACCAGCTTGTTTTTGGCTTGCAGCCACGGCTGCAAGCCATTTCATATGGAAAACTTGTTCCGGTTAGGTGGTTTTCTGCTTACATTTGTAAGTGCATGATTGAACGGGAAACCAGCTACAATCGTGCCAATCGCAACTTTACGGCCTTTTCCGTCACTCTTCGGATTAATGATAATAGCCGATGTAGTTCCGATTGCAATCGTGACAATTCGGGCGATTCCGTCATACTGCGGAATCAGACGAAGTAATATTACGGAAATCTAAGCTATTTTAGTTACTTCGGTAATCCCAGTTTGTTTATATATAAATAGGATTCGTATTTTTTACTTGATTTATTGATTTAAACTGTAATAAATTATAAACGAAATTGTTCCGTTTCAATTCTTTTTCAAGACGCAAAAGTTAGTTTCTTTTATAATTGTTTTTTGTCTGTATTAGTTTTATACAATAGAGGATGTTGACTGTAGTAGTATTCCGTCTTCAAAGGGTGGTCAAAATCACACAGAATATTAGTGCATGATCGTGTTATATTTAGAACTACTGAACTTGGTGAGGATATCTAAAAATAGCCCATGCATATCATTAACCTTACCACGTGATGATCTATAGATAGCGCATCGTATCTGTGAACATGCTTATAAATTGGTACCACGTTACGAGGTGGAAATGAAATGTGCACACTTGTTTCCTTTTATTTTCTTTATTAGTTTTTATTATTTTCTTTATTAGTTTTATACAATAGATAATATATTTCAAATCGTTTTGACAAAAATATTCGTTTTACAAAAATAAAAACAACTACAGTAAATATGTTGGGATGAAGGCACAACTGTGCAAGCCTTTCCTTTTAAAAGGAAACTTTATTTACAATTCATTCTTCGATCTTGGACTAACGATGTATTTTAAACTCACTGTCTCCGATTATTGTTATGTTGAAATAAACTTTAACACTTAATAATAGAAGAAACATGCTTTTATTGTTGATATAAAGTGACAGTGATTGATCGACAACCAAAACAAAAATATATATCAGGCATTATCTTGGCTGTCAGGGTTTGGTGGTTGTCTGCATTTGGTGGTCCCCAAACAGTACAGAATTATAAACACAGCAAAAACTTATACTTTTATTAACATTTAGTACAATCTAAATGCACTCGTCTGTGGTGAAATTTTCTCTTTTTATGACATTTTGTTTCAAAAACGCAAAAAGTACAATGTGTGGGATAGTAGACCTAGATCTAGCTGTAAGAGATACTATTAAAATAAGGAGGCAGGGTAATAAAATTGGATAAAAATATGATAACTTAAAAAATGTGCATTTATTCATTTGTATGCTTTAATATTGAATCCTTGTATATATTAAAATTCCACAGTGCTAGACTAATATATCCCTTTATACAAAAGATACATGTATGGAGGATGTTTTTTTTCTAGAAACTTAAAGTTTACTGTAATTGTTGATATGAACTTTCAAGTTCCTGTTAACCAACATATACTATTGAAATTTAAATTTGATTCACTTTGTATTTGATTGTCTACCTGGCTGATAGAAACTATATCCACAGTGTTTTCACATTTAAGAGAGACTCTGTATATATGTTGTTATAAAAGTTAGCATGTTAGCATGCTCAAATTTGAATTTTAAAAATATTAATAATTGCTACACAGTCTCTTTGAATGTATAAAATAAAAATGTTTTGACTTCATTTAAAGTAGATATGTTATGTTTTGAACTCGTCACACTATAGGCGGTCATAATATGAATATATATATATATATAT